>NC_092343.1:205864230-206178461 GCF_046630445.1 Rutidosis leptorrhynchoides
GGACTTTGACCGTGTTTGATTTCGAAAACTATTGCTAATCCTTGTTGGATAAAAATTAATATGTAAATATTATGTGGTATTAACGTGCTAGTTGTTATGTGATAGATGTCTGGCTTAGAACTTATTATCACATTCAGCGACTCCGAACCAGAATCTTCAGGTGGTGTTCCAGTCATTAATCTATCCGATGATGAAAACGACACCTTTGGGGAAGACTCACAAGTTCCGGATGAATCAATTGAAGAGGAACCAGAAAGTGATCCTGAGGAGGAAGAAATACAGGAAATTACGAAAGAAAAGTTCGAACGAGGAAAGAAACGAAAGGCTACTAAAATGGAAAATCCAAATCCCGAGTCTAGAGAGAATGTTGTCGCACCAACTCCACCAGATACTTCCACACCTATTCCCGCTATTCCTATTAGTTCTATCCTGACATCCAGTTCTTCGGTTCCTCAGCCAAAACGCAGGGAGACAACCAGGATAACCTTTAAGCAATTTCTTTGAACACAAACGCTTTGGGTTAAATGATGCGCTGTTGTTTTAAACCATGGGATCATATAATGTTTTGTATAATATTACTAGTGTGGTTTGCTTAATGTTTGATGTAAGATAAGCATATGTAAAATAGTGAAGTGTGAAATGCAATAATTTTCCATGGTTAAGTATTATTTGGGTGGTAGTAATTGATTTTCGTACTAAGCTATTAAGTTTGAACTTTAACGGGTAGGTACTACCCTAGATATAATTATAAAACGCTAATAAGAAGAAAAGGCTTTTATAATAATAACTGGTTCATATTATTAATAAGCTACGATGTACTGTCAATACATACTACATCTATAATATTCCATGTGAATAATTATTTTTTTTCATTCTTGTTGAAGATTATGGCGCGATTGAACCGAATGACGGAACAAGAAATCCAGGAACTCATCAATCAGCGAGTGAACGACAGAATGTTATGGGTCGAGGCTGCAAGAGGTGCTGCAGTTAACCCAAATCCTCGTGTGGGGTGCACTTACAAAACTTTTCAAGGTTGCAAGCCCTCATCATTCAGTGGAACAGAAGGACCGGTTGGTTTAACCCGGTGGATCGAAAAGATTGAGTGTGTGTTTAAAATCAGTGGTTGTATTGAAAAGGACATGACCAAGTATGCATCATGCACCCTACAAGATAGTGCACTCACGTGGTGGAAAAACTATGTGAAGGCCGTAGGAGGAGATGTAGCTTATGATACTCCTTGGGAAGAATTCAAAACAATGCTAATCAATGAATATTGTCCAAGGAATGAGGTTAGGAAGTTGGAAGCTGAATTACGAAGCCTGAAAGTTGTTGGTACTGAACTCACCAACTACAATCAGCGATTCATGGAATTAGCTTTGCTATGTCCCGAATTGGTACCAACCGAAGAACGGAAGATTGAACTGTACAAAGACGGTTTGCCTAAAAAGGTCAAGGCAAATGTTACAACATCCAAACCCAAGACTATTCATGAAGCTATGACCATGGCGAACGAGTTGATGGACCAGATTATTCTGGATAAGAACACCGATGTCAAGACATCGGGAAATAAAAGAAAGTGAGAAGGTAATCATCAACAATCCAACAAGAAACAAGAAACCACGCAAGGTGCGGGTAGCGGTTCAAACTCAGGTTACAAAGGACGAAATCCTTTATGTAACAGATGCCACAAACGTCACTCTGGTTATTGTAATGTGGTGTGCAACAATTGTAATCGAAAAGGTCATCTTGCTGAAGATTGTAGGGTTCCCGCTACAAATACAAATGGTACCAAGACTCCTGCCACCAATGCAAATAGAACTGCCTTGGCCACTGTTACTTGTTATGGATGTGGGAAACAGGGTCATTATAAGAGTCAGTGCCCGAATCCAGAGAAGAATAACGGATCTGCACGTGGAAGAGCATTTGTTATTAATGCTAGAGAGGTGTATGAAGACCCGGAGCTTGTTACGGGTACGTTTACCATTAATAACTTATCCGCATCTATTATATTTGATACTGGTGCCGATAGAAGTTACGTGTGTAGAGACTTTCACGCTAAATTGAATTGTTCATCATTACCTCTAGATGCTAAGTACATGATTGAGTTAGCTAATGGTAAACTAATTAAAGCCGATAAAATTTTCCATGATTGTAAAATAAATTTAGCCGGAGAAACATTTAAGATTGATTTGATACCCGTAGAATTAGGAAGTTTTGATGTAATAGTCGGCATGGACTGGATGTCTAAAATAGGAGCTGAAGTTGTGTGCGCCAAGAAGGCAATTCGAATTCCTCGTAAGGATATAACGCCATTAATGATTTATGGAGAGAAGGGTAACTCAAAGCTAAAACTCATTAGTTGTTTGAAAGCTCAAAAGTGCTTGAAAAAAGGGTGATATGCTATACTAGCACATGTTAATAAAGTCGAAACGAAGGAAAAAGTGAAGAGCATCAACGACGTGCCTGTGGCAAGAGATTTTCCTGAAGTATTTCCGGAAGAGTTGCCGGGATTACCTCCATTTAGATCTATAGAATTTCAAATAGATCTAGTACCAGGAGCTGCACCAGTGGCTCGTGCTCCATATAGACTTGCACCATCTGAGATGAAAGAGTTACAAAGCCAGTTACAAGAATTACTGGACCGTGGTTTCATTCGACCGAGCACTTCACCGTGGGGAGCTCCGATTTTATTCGTCAAGAAGAAAGATGGATCTTTCCGAATGTGTATAGATTATCGTGAATTAAATAAGTTAACTATCAAGAATCGGTATCCACTACCGAGAATTGATGACTTATTTGATCAATTGCAAGGATCATGTGTTTACTCAAAAATCGACCTAAGGTCGGGCTATCATCAACTACGTGTCAAAGAAGAAGATATTCCGAAAACTGCTTTTCGGACACGCTACGGTCATTATGAATTTTTGGTCATGCTGTTTGGGTTGACTAATGCGCCAGCTGTATTCATGGACCTCATGAATCGAGTTTGTAGTCCGTATTTAGATAAGTTTGTTATCGTTTTCATTGACGATATTCTTATCTATTCCAAGAGTGAGCAAGAGCATGAGCAGCATTTAAGGTTGGTATTAGAATTGTTAAGAAAAGAACAGTTATACGCCAAATTTTCTAAGTGTGCATTTTGGTTGAAAGAAGTGCAATTTCTTGGCCACGTTGTTAGTAGCAAAGGAATTCAGGTTGATCCAGCTAAAATTGAGGCCATTGAAAAATGGGAGACTCCTAAGACACCAACGCAGATACGCCAATTTTTGGGTTTAGCTGGTTATTATAGAAGGTTTATTCAAGATTTTTCCCGAATAGCTAAACCATTAACAGCGTTAACGCAAAAAGGGAAGAAGTACGAATGGACTTCTGAGCAAGAGAGTGCATTTCAATTACTGAAGAAGAAGTTGACTACCGCACCTATTTTATCGTTACCTGAAGGGAACGATGATTTTGAGATATATTGTGACGCTTCGCGACAAGGTTTTGGTTGCGTCCTTATGCAACGGAAGAAAGTTATAGCATACGCATCCCGACAATTGAAGATTCACGAGCGAAATTATACGACGCATGATTTAGAATTGGGAGCAGTAGTGTTTGCATTGAAGATATGGAGACACTATTTATATGGGGTTAAATGCACTGTGTTTACTGATCATAAAAGTCTTCAACATATTTTTGATCAGAAACAGCTGAACATGAGGCAACGTAGGTGGGTCGAGCTGATAAACGACTATGATTGTGAGATTCGCTATCATCCCGGGAAAGCGAATGTAGTGGCCGACGCTCTAAGCAGAAAGGAACGGGAACCAATTCGAGTACGAGCAATGAACATAAAAATTCGCATGAATCTCAACTCACAAATCAAAGAGGCTCAACGAGAAGCTCTTACTAAAGAAAACATAGGAAATGAAATAATGAAGAAGTATGAGAAGCAACTCGTCATACGGGAAGACGGAATTCGATATTTCGCAAACCGTATTTGGGTACCGAAGTTGGGTGGATTAAGGAAGTTGATATTGAACGAGGCACATAAGACAAGATACTCGATACATCCTGGAGTTGGAAAGATGTATCAAGATCTTAAGACGCATTATTGGTGGCCTAATTTAAAGACAGATGTTGCAACATATGTTGGGGAATGTTTAACTTGTTCCAAAGTCAAAGCAGAACACCAGAAGCCGTCAGGGTTACTTCAACAACCAGAAATCCCAGAATGGAAATGGGATGGTATTACCATGGAATTCATCACAAAGTTACCTAAGACTGCCTGGGGTTATGACACCATTTGGGTAATAGTTGATCGTCTCACCAAATCTGCACATTTCTTGCCTATAAAGGAAACGGATAGAATGGAGAAACTATTACGATTATACATAAAGGAAATTGTTTCAATGCATGGAATACCTATTTCCATTATATCCGATCGTGATAGTAGATTTACATCGAAGTTTTGGCAATCACTATAGGAGGCCCTGGGAACCTGTTTGGATATGAACACCGCATATCATCCGTAAACTGACGGTCAGAGTGAAAGAACAATTCAGACTCTTGAAGACATGCTCAGGGCATGTGTGATCGATTTTGGAAACGGATGGGATAAATATCTACCATTAGCAGAATTCTCGTATAATAATAGTTATCATGCGAGCATTAAAGCTGCACCATTCGAAGCACTGTATGGAAGGAAGTGTAGATCCCCTATCTGTTGGAATGAAGTAGGAGATTGACAATTAACTGGTCCCGAGATCATCCATGAAACTACTGAGAAGATAGTGCAAATCAAGGAGAGATTGAAAACAGCCCGTAGTCGCCAAAAGAGCTACGCCGATGTCCGAAGGAAACCATTAGAGTTTCAGATCGGTGAAATGGTTATGCTAAAGGTATCACCTTGGAAAGGTGTAATACGTTTTGGAAAATGGGGTAAACTGAACCCAAGGTATGTAGGCCCGTTCAAGATCATCGAACGCATCGGACCGGTAGCTTATCGACTCGAGTTACCACAACAACTCGCCGGGGTACATAATTCATTTCACGTCTCAAACCTCAAGAAATGTCTTGCAAAGGAAGATCTCACCATTCCTCTTGAAGAAATCCAAGTCGACGAGAAACTACAATTCATAGAAGAACCAGTCGAAATCATGGACCGTGAAGTTAAACAACTCAAGCAGAGCAACATACCAATCGTCAAGGTTCGTTGGAATGCTCGAAGGGGTCCCGAGTTTACTTGGGAACGAGAGGATCAGATGAAACAAAAGTATCCACATTTGTTTCCCGACAACGCAAAATAGGTACAACTTTAAAATTTCGGGACGAAATTTATTTAACGGGTAGGTACTGTAACGACCCAGATTTTTCCGATCGTTTTATACTTATGAGATTAATATTTACATAAAATAAACCTTACCAACATGATAAGCAATCCAAACTGTTGAGACTTATGTTTTTGAAAAGAGTTTCACACAACGTTTGACCGTCTAATTTGACCGATGATATCACGAACTATATAACACACGATAATTATACAATTATGTAGATGTACATATCTATACATATTTAACATGATTTAAGGATGGTTTAACATTTCATTGTGAACTAACAACAATAAGTTATAAGTATACTTTGAGACCACTAACTTAAGTTTTCAAAACGATAACTATATGTAACGTTCTTTGACATATATACTTACAATCTATAATGTGTTGGTGATCTATGTCACCAATATGATTTAAGTGTAATGGGATTAATTTGTAACCAAAATAATCTTGATAAATATCGATCAAGTTTGGGGAAGTGTGGAGTGCACACTTGTTTGAACTTATCTTGATTATGACGGGGGTTCGAGGGCAGCGCCCCCGATAAGCGGGGTCCAAGGGGTGGCAACCCCTGGCGGGGTCCAAGGGGCAGAGCCCCTGGCTCATACCCAGCTTCAAGGAGATTACTTCCAATTGGGCTAACATTGCTTTATTAACCATATCATACCCAGCTTCTATACGTATTTACTATTGGTATATACCAACAATAAACTTCAATGATCAGCCACTAGACATGATGTTACATGTGGGAACCAGCCATTTAACCTCATGTGTGACTTTTGTGCAAGAAAACAAACTAAATCTCCTATATATCCATTCCATAATCATGCTATTTTGCACACACACACATACAATTTCATTTCCAATTTTCTTTCAAGTTAATTCACTCCCTAATCTCTCTTCATTTACCTACTCAAGAACGTATCAATATAGTCATCCGATTTCAAGGAGATTACTTCCAATCTTTCAATCCCACTCCACCACTCTTTTGATTCCAAGATTTTTCTTACCTTTTCCAGTAGCTTTGTCCAAGTAGCTTGAGGTAGTAACCTTATTCATAACCTTATTCGATTCATATTTATATAGCTATCTTATTTTGTGTTGTAAAATTTTAACAACAAGAACATAGTTTGAGTGATTTCAAACTTGTTCGCAAACTAAATAGATCCTTCTAATTTGATTTTTAAAAAACACTTCAAGACCTGTAATATATCATATTATGATAAAATTGGATTAATCATATCTTGGCTAATTAACATAATATTTAATATATATTTACTTATGATTTGATTTTATATATTTCAGGACCACCCGTAAACAACACGAGAAGATTAATCATAAGACCTCATGATTGTACGCAACACGTCATTTGACAACACGGTACTTTATGTACGCAATATGTCACTTGACAACATGGTACCATGGGTCGAGATTAATTCTGATCAATACGAATACGATGGGGTCTTTATTTATTTTATTTAAGCAACTAATTGTGGACCACTAACATCGGACTGCTAACTACGGACTAAGAAAATATTAAAAGTATTAAAAGTATATATATATATATGTAACGATTACTTGAAAAGAAAATATGTTGATATATTATATATATGGTTAGATTTGTGATATCAATCGGAGACCAAGTCGTGTTTATTACCTTCAAGGCAAAAGTGAGTATATAGTCCCACTTTTAAACTCTAAATATTTCGGGATGAGAATACATGCATTTTATGATTTACGTTATGGACACAAGTGATTAAAAATATATATTCTACGTTGAGTTGTACCACTGGCATACTTCCCTGTAACTTGGTAACTATTATTTACATGAGGTATTGTAAACGCGAATCCTGTTGATAGATCTATCGGGCCTGACAACCCCAACCGGACTGGACGACCAGTATTCAACGGTTGCACAGTACTTCGTTTCGGTGACTACACTTGGTACGGTGTAGTAAGATTTCATAATAAAGGGAATATGCGACGTTGATTAAATGTTAAGTATGGTTATCAAGTGCTCAACAACTTAGAATATTTTTATTAAAACGTTTATATATGAAATCTTGTGGTCTATATTTATAACGCTGCCGGCATTAAATCTATATCTCACCAACTTTATGTTGACGTTTTTAAGCATGTTTATTCTCAGGTGATAACTAAAAGCTTCCGCTGCAACATGTTGAATTTAAGCAAGATCTTGAGTATGCATATTTGTGTCAAAAATAAAACTGCATATCGGAGGATTTGTAATGTAAAATATGTTGAAGGTCGTATTGTTATTATCACATGTAAAGTTTGTAAGTCTAAGATTATCGCTAAACGATAATCATTATTAAGTTGTTTAAACCTTGTATTTGTAATAAAAGCTATGGTTTGTATTGTAAAAACGAATGCAGTTTTTGAAGAATGTCGCATATAGAGGTCAATACCTCGCGATGAAATCATATGTTATTGTATTCGTCCTTATGGTTAAGGTCGGGTTATGACATATTGTTACAAGATGTAGATGGATACATGACAAGGTTTTATAGTGATCTTTCAGAGAGATTTAAGTTAAAGAGTAATAAAGTTGCTGGTAAGCTTACTACTAATGTGGTGGAATATAAAAGGTTCCCCAGTAATGATGGCGAAAAGACAACATATATATCAAGGTTATAATAAGGCTACTCCGGATGAAAAGTCGAAGTTGTCTTTTTGGAGCTGTGATAAAATTCGTTATTTTGAAAAGGGATTGTAAAGTTATTTTGGGTAATAATAATGCTAAAGGATCTGACACGGATACGTGTTGAACCTTTGCTTAGGTTCAAGTGTCCTCCGAATGCATATCTATTTGCATATATTCTTCGTATGTATCGTTAGATTGGTTCATTCTCTCGATTGTTCCTTAGTTGAGATGTTTTCAAGAATTTTGAAGGGTTTAGACACAGGTTGTCATCGTCAATATCCGTATAATGAATTCGTAGTGAATCTTGAATGATACGAATATCTTTATGAGTTTTGTGAATGAAAGTGATGTTCTAGTATAGTTTGAATTTAAAGTATGATTTTGAAGGATGTAGGAATTTAAGATTGATGGCACTTCTTAAATCTTGACTTGGATTTTAATCTGTCAAAATCAGAATATGTAATTGAATTGATATGGAAAATGGTTGTCTTGAATTTTGTGAAATGATGTATATTGCTATGAAAGGAGAGAGTATAATTAACGATTGTCGAAACATCATTGAAAATGTACAGTGTAACATATTAATGTGAACTTAAGTATTTCTCGGGTATTACCTACCCGTTAAAATAAAATTTCACAAGTAATATTTTGTACAAAAGAATTTTTATTACAGTCTTTATGAAAATATATGTATGTATTTTTTCTTCAGATGTAATAAGGATTTAATGAGTTAATATTATATTAATCTCATTTGGTTTACGGTTGGAACTAGAAATGAATAATCCCTAAAACTTTAGAGATTACATAATCACCGCGGAATATTTCTTCAACGTAAATGAAATAATGAATTAATACTTCATCACTCATTATTGTTGGTATCCCTCAGTGCCTGCGGTGCGTATGATGTTGATGCTCGTAATGCGGCTTGTGATGTTGTGGCTTGTGATGTTGTTGGTAATGCTGGTGCTGGTGCTGGTAGTGGTTTGATGTGAGTATAGATGATGAGAATTTGTTTTGTTTTGTTTTTTGAAAGAAGATGTTTAAAGTTTCTTGAATAAAAAGAGAGGTCAAGAGCTTTATAAAGGGAATGAAATGATGTAGGATGCACTTGCTAATGAAGTTTTGCTTTTCATGACAGTAATTTTTTTTTTTACTAAATAATTCACCATGCAAGATACAGAGTAAAGGTCGGATAGCCTCAATAATATTAGTAATATTATACTCGTTGCTGCATATCCTAGAAAGGAGAGAGAAAATGGTGTTACGAACGGGTTCGTCGGTAAGTGCCTCATGTTCTTCACCAAGAGGGCAATGTGGTGGATGGAAGGGATCACCTTCTTCTTGTCTCCAATGATTAAGTAGACTACAAACCCATCCCCAATTCATCCAAAATAGATGATGGCTAATTGGTTGATCCATTCCGGTCACACTACTTTCGGAGCTCGAGTGAAATTCCATATAGGAATTCGAGGGACTTGAACTAGTGGAGAGTTCCATTTCGTATGATTGAATAAAGGATTTTCGATATGAAATGATTTCTGGCTATCAGATGGTATTCTAATTACATAGAATATCTATATATATATATATAGAGCAAAAGATTTCATAGATTACGGAGGAATTTACGGAATATGTTAGGAAAAGTTTACAGTAACAGATACGCTAAGATATGAATTAACATATATGCTAAAATATGAACTTTGTCTATACACTATTTATGCAATCAATGCAGTAAGATGTGTCTAGACTAAGAATGATAAGCATGTAATTTTCTAAAGGTGATAAGCAGATGATTTCCGACTAGAAATGATAAGCAAAACTTTTGACATGCAGTTAAGGTCGAAGTCCAGACTCACTAATGCATCTTAATAACTATCCGTTAGACACACTAATGCAAGACATGGTTCGCTAAGACCACCGCTCTGATACCAACTGAAATGACCCGTCCATATTACTATAAATGCAGTACGTTCTCATTGGTCCCATAGCGAGGTATTTGACCTCTATATGATACGTTTTAGAAAATATTGCATTTGTTTCATAAAAAGCACATCATTATTATACATAATGCATGTTTTAAACAAGTGGGCGATTATTTAAGAAATAATCCCCAAAATACATCGGTTTCCAAATACTACACACGTGACGTAACAGTCGAATATAATGCATGACAAAGGTTTTATTGAATGCAACACTTTATTTAAATAAAAGTATGAGACTCCATGCACAGCTTGCTCAGATAATGCAACAGCGGAAGACTTTCTTAAGGACCTGAGAATAAACATGCGTAAACAGTCAACACAAAGGTTGGTGAGATATATAGGTTTGTCATCGATATAAATATAGACCACAAGATTTCATAGTTATAAATATATGTACACTCGCAAGTGTATAAAAGTATTCTATAAGTTGTTGAGCACTTCGGTAACCATACTTAACCATTAATGTGGCATACTCCCTTTATTATGAAATCTCCCTACATTGTACCAAATGTAGTAAAAATGAAGTACTATGCAACCGTTTACGATACTAGAGCAACTAGCCCGGTTGGGGTTGTCAAACCCGATAGATCTATCAATAGGATTCGCGTATACATGTTCTTACAACATGTAAATATTAGTTACCAAGCTATTAGGGAAGATATGCAAATTGGTACAACTCAACATAGAATATATTTTAAGTACTTGTGTCTATGGTGTAAAACATAAAATGCATGTATTCTCATCCCAAAATATTTGTAGAGTTTAAAAATGGGACTATATACTCACAGTAGTAAAAGTATATTAATAATAAGTTTTCAACTTATTAAAAATATGACCGTCGTCCTTGGATTCACGAACCTATAACAATAATAACGATTCAGATAATAATACGACATATGAATAAAATAAAGCAAGCTCATAGAATACTTATATAATAATTTTTAACATTTTATGTTAGTAGTCCATTGTTAGTAGTCCTTTGTTAGTAGTCCAAAATAGTCCGAACAGTCTAACAGTCCAATAATCGGTATATATATATATATATATATATAATCTTAGAATTACCCCACGACGTATTGTATACGTATTGTCTTTGCATCAACCCAGAGACATATTGTATACGTATTGTCTTAGAATTAACTATGACGTATTGTGTACGTATTGTCTTAGGATTTATCAAAACGTATTGTATACTTATTGTGTTAGGACGTACCAAGAATATTATTATACATATATACAATCACAGAATTAACCAAGATTATAATATTTTATTATACTACTGATAACATGTCCAAATATATATAGGATATAGGAAAAGTTAACAAGGATATGGTTAATATAGTTTTTATAATATAAATTTCGTCCATACAACGTTAATTTTAGCAGATATTGTTTTGCTAGCCAAATATTCATTACAACTCCGTTTAAAGTGAATCAAATTGCTATGGATTCATTAAGAAGTAAATTTTATAAAACCAATTCTAAATGGTCATCCAATTAATAATTTTTAGAGCTTTACCCTCTTTTTGTGTCTGTGGACAGATTTGGAAAAAATCCCGACATCCACCCAATATATGATTTTTGATAAAATACTTCCACTTTGTCTAAAATCATGAAAAAAATACTGGAAGTCTTATTTACATATATTAACATATTTCCAAAGTCTTAGCCTCGAACTCAAAGTGTAAGATAGGTTTTTAATTCCCAACCCAAAACACCCGCTTTTTACCGAATGGAGATTAAAGGATATATGTTAAGTTTCAAGGTGTTCTTCATATGTACAAGTTATAAGTTCTTATATTAACTTAATATAACATCATAATACATATAAATAATTTTTATTAGAGTTAAGTTAGAAAGATTAGATTAGTTTTTCATACAAGCTTGGTGTTCACCAAAACAAGTTCTAGTTTTTACAAGTTTTATAAGTATAATAAGATAGCAACTATACAAGGAATTGAACAAGGATTTTGAGAAGTATTTTACCTTGATTATGAAGAGGAAAGTTTCTGAGATTAAAGTATGATATGAGAGCATTCATGTGTGTGTTTTTAGTTTAAGAAAATGTGGAGTAAAAATGAGTTAAAATGGTCCTTATTTATAAGCTTATAATTTTGGCTTTTAGTGAAAATATCTAAGATAAGTTAAATTGTATTAAGTCATGCATGACATATTAAATTGATTAGGTCATAGATGACATATTACACAAATAATTTCATATTTCTATTGGTATATACCAATAGTAAATACTTCTAGAAGCTGTGTATAATACGGGTAAAAATACCGTATGAATGCGAGTAGAATTCTTTGAGGAAATTGAACGGAAATACGAGTATAGCTATCCTTTATATGTATTAGTATATTATAAAGTGTGTTCAATACTTATAAGGATGTATTTACACTCGTAATACATTATATATAAATACATTTTAACATAAGTTAATTACGTCGTTTAAATAGTAATATATATTGTTTGAAAACTCTTTAAATTAGTATTATGAAAATATATATATAATACTTTGTTAATATACTTAATGAGATATTTAATTATCATATTTTCAAGTTAAATATATATAAATCCATATATATACACAATAATTAAACAATTAAACAATCAAATCAAGTTATGACGTTCGTGAATCGTCGGAATAAAAGGGTGACCAAAAGCTTGTGTAAAACTCTTTTCGGAGGTTCAAGATTTATTAAATTCATTGCTTATCAAGTAGGAATTATATAAAGATTAAGTTTAAATTTGGTCAGAAATTTCCGGGTCGTCACAACTACCCTTGTTGCTGCTGATTAAAAGAAACCTCAAAAAGCTTGACTGGTCCAAAAGCTGATGGCAGAAGAAGAGGCAGCTGAGGATGATGAGGTTAGTGAGACTGGGTCTAACGAAAGCAGTGATGGTGATGATGTTGAAGGGTTTACTGAGGGTATGGCTCTACTGGCTAGGCAGTTCAAGAAATTCAACCTTAGTGGGACCAATAAGCCATCCATGTTCAGCAAGAAACCTGGTGCTAGGTATGCAATCAGGTCAGTAAAGGGCCTCAAATCTGAGTGTTATAATTGTGGGAAGGTTGGACACTTTGCATATGAATGCATGTCTAGAAAATCCTCCTCACATGCTAACTTGTTTTCTAAAGCTGATAAGTACAAGAACAAGCACAAAGCAATGAAGGCCCAAATGAAGGAAAACTCAAAGGTTGAGAAAAAGGAAAAGAAACCAGAAAAGGTGTTAGTTGCTGAGCATCATGGTTGTGATGAAACCAACTCATCATCATCTTCAATAGTGAAACTGATGAGGAATGTACTGTTTATGCATCTGGTAAAAAGTTGTGTTTGATGGCTAGAGAGGTTGAGGAGTTTGATGAGGAAGAAAGTGGTAGTACATTTTTGGATGATATGAGGGAAGCTGATCTAAAAAATGATTCACCTCAATGGAAATCTGAAATATTGTATAAGGTAGATAATTTTCAAACTTATACTGTTGATGAAAAGCTGAAATGTTTGACTATCTTTGATTTGACTTATGCAGAGGCAGCAAACGTGAAGAAGTTTTTAAAACTGAAATCAAATCTTTAAATGAAAAACTTAAAAGAAAATTTGATGAAATTAAAACCTTAAATGGTGAAATTTCCAAACTTGAAATTCAAAATTATGCTTTAAAATCTCTTCACTCAGAAGCAACAGAAGTCAAGAACCTATTCAATGAACTTAAAAAGGTTGTAGCTTCTTGGTGTGCATCTGCTCAACGCATAGCAAAGTGCATTAATGAGCAGGTGCTTGCCTAGGTTGAAGCTTTCTTTGCTGGTGACTATGCTTCTGCTGCTTCCCATGCATAAGTTGCTTTCATACAGAAGTTAAGCGTAAAAAGGTCTTAACAAATAAGTTTATCAGACCTACAACAACCCCACCACTTGCCATGAAAGAGATCTTTGTGGATGAAGTTAGAGCAAGAAAAGCCAGTACCTCAAATGATGAGACTACTAACCCGTCAAGTATATACTAAATGACTCCAAAAGAAAGACAAATCAAAAGGGAAATCACGGAAAAAATAATTGAAGAAATTTAAAATAAGTATATTCCCCTTCATGCTCAAATTCTACAAGTGCTGAGCCTGCTGATGAGAATCATACTGGTCAACCAGTAGCTGCAGACAATCCAATAAAACCAAATACTAGTAAGTCTAAGGCAACTATGAAGATTCATACTGGTCAACCAGTATCAGTACACAAACCAGTAACTTCCCACATTGGTAAGTCAAAAGACAAAGGCAAAACAGTATACCATGACTATGGTACTGGTTCCAAGCAGAAAGTTGCCCATAAGGGAAAAGCTAAAGTAGACTAAATTGTGGAATCATGTTTTGGGTTATCTATCACTAAGATAATGACTGTCAAGCTAGACCAGATTATAAAGGCTGTCTCCCAAAGCCAGCCACAATACCAGACACCAAGCAGATCCGTGTACGACTAGCCACCGAAATCAAAAGTGAAAAAATTCTACAAATGTGGAAGCAAAGCTCACCTGTCCAATCAGTATACTCAACCCATACCCCCTCTACTACTGCCTCATCAAGCAGACCAGTAAAAAGGAAGAGATCATCAAATATGACCCTTCCAAAACCCATCATCGGATGGGTTCCCAAAAAGAACTAATCTATAAGGTAATGTGCAGGGCATTTGAAACAAGCAAATCTGGTATCTCGACAGTAGATTTTTGAGACATATGACCGGAAGTAAGTCCATGTTAATGGACTATCAAGAAAAGGATGGTCCAGTTATTTCATATGGAGATAATTCATTGGGTTACACAGAGGGTTTGGTACTTTAATAAATGGGAATGTTACATTCACCAATGTGGCATATGTCATTGGGCTTAAACATAATTTACTCAGGATAAGCCAACTGACAAATCAAAGGAAGATAGTTCAATTCAGAAGAAAAATTGGTACTATTTTTAAAAGATAGGGAAGCCACTGCTGACTGCAAAAAGACATGAGAACATGTATCAAATTGACATGAACACAATAGTCACAATAACAAATACTTGTTTTTATTCAAAATCAGTAGACAACCTCAAGTGGTTATGGCACAAGAGACTCTCATATCTCATTTTTAAAGATATTCATAAACTCTCAAGCAAAAGTTTAGTGTCTGGGCTACCCAACATGTCTTATGTAAAGGACGGATTATGTCTTAGTTGTAAAAAAGGAAAGCATCACCATGCTTCATTCAAGTTAAAGCAGATTTCATCTGTTGAGAAACTATTTCACTTACTTCATATGGATCTCTTTGGTCCAATTAATATTGCTAGCTGTAGTGAAAAGAGGTATACACTGGTGATTGAACATAAAACTGTGGCTAGGGCAAAGATACGTTCGAGTGAAAAAGAGGGGTTTTAGATATCAACGGCGTTAACACTCCAGTCATCTGTTACTGTGGATAACCCTCATTGAGATGATGATCTCAATAGAGTGGTTATGGCTGAGGCCGAAGTCTTATCGTTGGAGAGGGAAAAACCCTACATGATGTGTAGGTAAAACCCTAGGTGAGGGGCTTCATGTTGTACCTCATAATCTACAGAGGATGTTGTGTTGAATGAATGAGGTTAAGGCTTATATTTATAGTAAAACCATAACCCTAAATGCCTCTTAATTCATTCTAGATCCTTCTAAAATGATAGCCATAAATAAATGAATTATGGTTAGGAAAGGATCAAAGTTAATTAAGGATAAGACTGTTTCTTGTGCACTAAGCAAAGCTGTGTGCACCCCTTTGGTCGTCTGGTGCACCCCTTCTCATTGCCTAAGTACACCCCGTCTGGGCGCACCCTCGTATGTGCGCACCCTGTCTGTGCGCACCTCATCTGGGCGCACCATCCCCTAGGTGCATCCTAGGGTTAGTGCAGGACTTTAATTAGTAAGCATGTGCAAGCACGTGATACGCATGAGTGCTTAATGTGGAAATAGGTGTATCATTAATGAAATGTCCCGTTCTTATTGATTAAAAACGTTCCATATTAATTGGTTTCGTTGCGAGGTTTTGACCTCTATATGAGACGTTTTTCAAAGACTGCATTCATTTTTAAAACAAACCATAACCTTTATTTCATCAATAAAGGTTTAAAAAGCTTTACGTAGATTATCAAATAATGATAATCTAAAATATCCTGTTTACACACGACCATTACATAATGGTTTACAATACAAATATGTTACAACAAAATAAGTTTCTTGAATGCAGTTTTTACACAATATCATACAAGCATGGACTCCAAATCTTGTCCTTATTTAAGTATGCGACAGCGGAAGCTCTTAATAATCACCTGAGAATAAACATGCTTAAAACGTCAACAAAAATGTTGGTGAGTTATAGGTTTAACCTATATATATCAAATCGTAACAATAGACCACAAGATTTCATATTTCAATACACATCCCATACATAGAGATAAAAATCATTCATATGGTGAACACCTGGTAACCGACAATAACAAGATGCATATATAAGAATATCCCCATCATTCCGGGACACCCTTCGGATATGATATAAATTTCGAAGTACTAAAGCATCCGGTACTTTGGATGGGGTTTGTTAGACCCAATAGATCTATCTTTAGGATTCGCGTCAATTAGGGTGTCTGTTCCCTAATTCTTAGATTACCAGACTTAATAAAAAGGGGCATATTCGATTTCGATAATTCAACCATAGAATGTAGTTTCACGTACTTGTGTCTATTTTGTAAATCATTTATAAAACCTGCATGTATTCTCATCCCAAAAATATTAGATTTTAAAAGTGGGACTATAACTCACTTTCACAGATTTTTACTTCGTCGGGAAGTAAGACTTGGCCACTGTTGATTCACGAACCTATAACAATATATACATATATATTAAAGTATGTTCAAAATATATTTACAACACTTTTAATATATTTTGATGTTTTAAGTTTATTAAGTCAGCTGTCCTCGTTAGTAACCTATAACTAGTTGTCCACAGTTAGATATACAGAAATAAATCGATAAATATTATCTTGAATCAATCCACGACCCAGTGTATACGTATCTCAGTATTGATCACAACTCAAACTATACATATTTTGGAATCAACCTCAACCCTGTATAGCTAACTCCAACATTCACATATAGAGTGTCTATGGTTGTTCCGAAATATATATAGATGTGTCGACATGATAGGTCGAAACATTGTATACGTGTCTATGGTATCTCAAGATTACATAATATATAATACAAGTTGATTAAGTTATGGTTGGAATAGATTTGTTACCAATTTTCACGTAGCTAAAATGAGAAAAATTATCCAATCTTGTTTTACCCATAACTTCTTCATTTTAAATCCGTTTTGAGTGAATCAAATTGCTATGGTTTCATATTGAACTCTATTTTATGAATCTAAACAAAAAAAGTATAGGTTTCTAGTCGGAAAAATAAGTTACAAGTCGTTTTTGTAAAGGTAGTCATTTCAGTCGAAAGAACGACGTCTAGATGACCATTTTAGAAAACATACTTCCACTTTGAGTTTAACCATAATTTTTGGATATAGTTTCATGTTCATAATAAAAATCATTTTCTCAGAATAACAACTTTTAAATCAAAGTTTATCATAGTTTTTAATTAACTAACCCAAAACAGCCTGCGGTGTTACTACGACGGTGTAAATCCGGTTTTACGGTGTTTTTCGTGTTTCCAGGTTTTAAATCATTAAGTTAGCATATCATATAGATATAGAACATGTGTTTAGTTGATTTTAAAAGTCAAGTTAGAAGGATTAACTTTTGTTTGCGAACAAGTTTAGAATTAACTAAACTATGTTCTAGTGATTACAAGTTTAAACCTTCGAATAAGATAGCTTTATATGTATGAATCGAATGATGTTATGAACATCATTACTACCTTAATTTCCTTGGATAAACCTACTGGAAAATAGAAAAATGGATCTAGCTTCAATGGATCCTTGGATGGCTCGAAGTTCTTGAAGCAGAATCATGACACGAAAACAAGTTCAAGTAAGATCATCACTTGAAATAAGATTGTTATAGTTATAGAAATTGAACCAAAGTTTGAATATGATTATTACCTTGTATTAGAATGATAACCTACTGTAAGAAACAAAGATTTCTTGAGGTTGGATGATCACCTTACAAGATTGGAAGTGAGCTAGCAAACTTGAAAGTATTCTTGATTTTATGAAACTAGAACTTTTGGAATTTATGAAGAACACTTAGAACTTGAAGATAGAACTTGAGAGAGTTCAATTAGATGAAGAAAATTGAAGAATGAAAGTGTTTGTAGGTGTTTTTGGTCGTTGGTGTATGGATTAGATATAAAGGATATGTAATTTTGTTTTCATGTAAATAAGTCATGAATGATTACTCATATTTTTGTAATCTTATGAGATATTTCATGCTAGTTGCCAAATGATGGTTCCCACATGTGTTAGGTGACTCACATGGGCTGCTAAGAGCTGATCATTGGAGTGTATATACCAATAGTACATACATCTAAAAGCTGTGTATTGTACGAGTACGAATACGGGTGCATACGAGTAGAATTGTTGATGAAACTGAACGAGAATGTAATTGTAAGCATTTTTGTTAAGTAGAAGTATTTTGATAAGTATATTGAAGTCTTTCAAAAGTGTATAAATACATATTAAAACACTACATGTATATACATTTTAACTGAGTCGTTAAGTCATCGTTAGTCGTTACATGTAAGTGTTGTTTTGAAACCTTTAGGTTAACGATCTTGTTAAATGTTGTTAACCCAATGTTTATAATATCAAAAGAGATTTTAAATTATTATATTATCATGATATTATGATGTACGAATATCTCTTAATATGATATATATACATTAAATGTCGTTACAACGATAAACGTTACATATATGTCTCGTTTCAAAATCATTAAGTTAGTAGTCTTGTTTTTACATATGTAGTTCATTGTTAATATAATTAATGATATGTTTACTTATCATAATATCATGTTAACTATATATATAACCATATATATGTCATCATATAGTTTTTTTTACAAGTTTTAACGTTCGTGAATCACCGGTCAACTTGGGTGGTCAATTGTCTATATGAAACCTATTTCAATTAATCAAGTCTTAACAAGTTTGATTGCTTAACATGTTGGAAACATTTAATCATGTAAATATCAATCTCAATTAATATATATAAACATGGAAAAGTTCGGGTCACTACAGTACCTACCCGTTAAATAAATTTCGTCCCGAAATTTTAAGCTGTTAAAGGTGTTGATGAATCTTCTGGAAATAGATGCGGGTATTTCTTCTTCATCTGATCTTCACGCTCCCAGGTGAACTCGGGTCCTCTACGAGCATTCCATCGAACCTTAACAATTGGTATCTTGTTTTGCTTAAGTCTTTTAACCTCACGATCCATTATTTCGACGGGTTCTTCGATGAATTGAAGTTTTTCGTTGATTTGGATTTCATCTAACGGAATAGTGAGATCTTCTTTAGCAAAACATTTCTTTAAATTCGAAACGTGGAAAGTGTTATGTACAGCCGCGAGTTGTTGAGGTAACTCTAGTCGGTAAGCTACTGGTCCGACACGATCAATAATCTTGAATGGTCCAATATACCTTGGATTTAATTTCCCTCGTTTACCAAATCGAACAACGCCTTTCCAAGGTGAAACTTTAAGCATGACCATCTCTCCAATTTCAAATTCTATATCTTTTCTTTTAATGTCAGCGTAGCTCTTTTGTCGACTTTGGGCGGTTTTCAACCGTTGTTGAATTTGGATGATCTTCTCGGTAGTTTCTTGTATAATCTCCGGACCCGTAATCTGTCTATCCCCCACCTCACTCCAACAAATCGGAGACCTGCACTTTCTACCATAAAGTGCTTCAAACGGCGCCATCTCAATGCTTGAATGGTAGCTATTGTTGTAGGAAAATTCTGCTAACGGTAGATGTCGATCCCAACTGTTTCCGAAATCAATAACACATGCTCGTAGCATGTCTTCAAGCGTTTGTATCGTCCTTTCGCTCTGCCCATCAGTTTGTGGATGATAGGCAGTACTCATGTCTAGACGAGTTCCTAATGCTTGCTGTAATGTCTGCCAGAATCTTGAAATAAATCTGCCATCCCTATCAGAGATAATAGAGATTGGTATTCCATGTCTGGAGACGACTTCCTTCAAATACAGTCGTGCTAACTTCTCCATCTTGTCATCTTCTCTTATTGGTAGGAAGTGTGCTGATTTGGTGAGACGATCAACTATTACCCAAATAGTATCAAAACCACTTGCAGTCCTTGGCAATTTAGTGATGAAATCCATGGTAATGTTTTCCCATTTCCATTCTGGGATTTCGGGTTGTTGAAGTAGACCTGATGGTTTCTGATGCTCAGCTTTGACCTTAGAACACGTCAAACATTCTCCTACGTATTTAGAAACATCGGCTTTCATACCCGGCCACCAAAAATGTTTCTTGAGATCCTTGTACATCTTCCCCGTTCCAGGATGTATTGAGTAT
The DNA here is from genome assembly GCF_046630445.1 of Rutidosis leptorrhynchoides. NCBI lineage: Eukaryota > Viridiplantae > Streptophyta > Magnoliopsida > Asterales > Asteraceae > Rutidosis > Rutidosis leptorrhynchoides. Next base: position 205,884,731 of record NC_092343.1, read on the forward strand.
CTGGTTTTATGAGCTTCTCTAAGTACCATTTCTCTCATATCTCCAAATTTTGGTACCCAAATCCTTTCAGCCCTATACCGGGTTCCGTCTTCCTGAATATTAAGATGCTTCTCCGATCCTTTGGGTATTTCATCCTTTAAATTTCCCTCTTTTAAAACTCCTTGTTGCGCCTCCTTTATTTGAGTAGTAATGTTATTATGAATCATTATATTCATAGATTTTACTCGAATGGGTTCTCTGTCCTTCCTGCTCAAGGCATCGGCTACCACATTTGCCTTCCCCGGGTGGTAACGAATCTCAAAATCGTAATCATTCAATAATTCAATCCACCTACGCTGCCTCATATTCAGTTGTTTCTGATTAAATATGTGTTGAAGACTTTTGTGGTCGGTATATATAATACTTTTGACCCCATATAAGTAGTGCCTCCAAGTCTTTAATGCAAAAACAACCGCGCCTAATTCCAAATCATGCGTCGTATAATTTTGTTCGTGAATCTTCAATTGTCTAGACGCATAAGCAATCACCTTCGTTCGTTGCATTAATACACAACCGAGACCTTGCTTTGATGCGTCACAATAAATCACAAAATCATCATTCCCTTCAGGCAATGACAATATAGGTGCCGTAGTTAGCTTTTTCTTCAATAACTGAAACGCTTTCTCTTGTTCATCATTCCATTCAAATTTCTTCCCTTTATGCGTTAATGCAGTCAAGGGTTTTGCTATTCTGGAAAAGTCTTGGATGAACCTTCTGTAGTAACCAGCTAGTCCTAAAAACTGGCGTATGTGTTTTGGAGTTTTCGGGGTTTCCCACTTTTCAACAGTTTCTATCTTTGCCGGATCCACCTTAATACCTTCTTTGTTCACTATGTGACCGAGGAATTGAACTTCTTCCAACCAAAATGCACACTTTGAAAACTTAGCGTACAATTCTTCCTTCCTCAATACTTCTAACACCTTTCTCAAATGTTCACCGTGTTCTTGGTCATTCTTTGAGTAAATAAGTATGTCATCAATGAAAACAATGACAAACTTGTCAAGGTATGGTCCACACACTCGGTTCATAAGGTCCATGAACACAGCTGGTGCATTAGTTAAACCAAACGGCATGACCATAAACTCGTAATGACCGTAACGTGTTCTGAAAGCAGTCTTTGGAATATCATCTTCTTTCACCCGCATTTGATGATACCCGGAACGTAAGTCAATCTTTGAATAAACAGACGAGCCTTGTAGTTGATCAAATAAGTCATCGATTCTCGGTAGTGGGTAGCGGTTCTTGATGGTAAGTTTGTTCAACTCTCGGTAGTCGATACACAACCTGAATGTACCATCTTTCTTCTTGACAAACAAAACAGGAGCTCCCCACGGTGATGTGCTTGGTCGAATGAAACCACGCTCTAAAAGTTCTTGTAATTGGCTTTGTAGTTCTTTCATCTCGCTGGGTGCGAGTCTGTAAGGAGCACGAGCTATTGGTGCAGCTCCTGGTACAAGATCTATTTGAAATTCAACGGATCGATGTGGGGGTAATCCCGGTAATTCTTTCGGAAATACATCGGGAAATTCTTTTGCAATGGGAACATCATTGATGCTCTTTTCTTCAGTTTGTACTTTCTCTACGTGTGCTAGAACAGCATAGCAACCTTTTCTTATTAGTTTTTGTGCCTTCAAATTACTAATAAGATGTAGCTTCGTGTTGCCCTTTTCTCCGTACACCATTAAGGGTTTTCCTTTTTCTCGTATAATGCGAATTGCATTTTTGTAACAAACGATCTCCGCTTTCACTTCTTTCAACCAGTCCATACCGATTATCACATCAAAACTCCCTAACTCTACTGGTATCAAATCAATCTTAAATGTTTCGCTAACCAGTTTAATTTCTCGATTCCGACATATATTATCTGCTGAAATTAATTTACCATTTGCTAATTCGAGTAAAAATTTACTATCCAAAGGCGTCAATGGACAACTTAATTTAGCACAAAAATCTCTACTCATATAGCTTCTATCCGCACCCGAATCAAATAAAACGTAAGCAGATTTATTGTCAATAAGAAACGTACCCGTAACAAGCTCCGGGTCTTCCTGTGCCTCTACCGCATTAATATTGAAAACTCTTCCACGGCCTTGTCCATTCGTGTTCTCCTGGTTCGGGCAATTTCTAATAATGTGGCCTGGTTTTCCACATTTATAACAAACTACATTGGCATAACTTGCTCCGACACTACTTGCTCCGCCATTACTCGTTCCGACACCATTTGTTCCTTTCGTTCTATTAACCCCTGGTCCGTAGACCTCACACTTCGCCGCGCTATGACCATTTCTTTTACACTTGTTGCAAAATTTGGTGCAGAACCCCGAGTGATTCTTTTCACACCTTTGGCATAGTTGCTTCTGATTGTTGTTGTTGTTGCGGTTATTATTGTTGTTGGGATGATTGTTGTAGTTGCTGTTGTTGTTGTTGTTGTTGTTATTGTTGGGCCGTTTGTTGTAGTTGCGATTGATGTTGCGATTGTTGGGATAATTGTTGCGATTATTGTTGTAATTGCTGTTGTTGTTGTATTGGTGATTCTTATCACCGTTTTCCTCCCACTTTCTTTTGACTTGCTTCACATTGGCCTCTTCAGCAGTCTGTTCTTTAATTCTTTCTTCAATCTGGTTCACTAGTTTGTGAGCCATTCTACATGCCTGTTGTATGGAGGCGGGCTCGTGTGAACTTATATCTTCTTGGATTCTTTCCGGTAATCCTTTCACAAACGCGTCGATCTTCTCTTCCTCATCTTCGAATGCTCCCGGACACAATAGGCACAATTCTGTGAATCGTCTTTCGTACGTGGTAATATCAAATCCTTGGGTTCGTAACCCTCTAAGTTCTGTCTTGAGCTTATTGACCTCGGTTCTGGGACGGTACTTCTCGTTCATCAAGTGCTTGAATGCTGACCACGATAGTGCGTACGCATCGTCTTGTCCCACTTGCTCTAGATAGGTATTCCACCATGTTAATGCAGAACCTGTGAAGGTATGCGTAGCGTACTTTACTTTGTCCTCTTCAGTACACTTACTTATGGCAAACACCGATTCGACCTTCTCGGTCCACCGTTTCAATCCGATCGGTCCTTCGGTTCCATCAAATTCCAAAGGTTTGCAGGCAGTGAATTCTTTGTAGGTGCATCCTACACGATTTCCTGTACTGCTAGATCCAAGGTTATTGTTGGTATGTAGCGCAGCCTGTACTGCGGCTATGTTTGAAGCTAGAAAAGTACGGAATTCCTCTTCATTCATATTCACGGTGTGTCGAGTAGTCGGTGCCATTTCCTTCAAAATAGTTAAATGGAACAAGTTAATCATACAGAATATTAAGAGTAGTTAATAGTATTTCGTAGCATAATATGAACTCATTTATAAAAGCTTTTTCTTCATATTAGCATTTTATAAGTTTAAATTCGGGTAGTACCTACCCGTTAAGTTCATACTTAGTAGCTAATATACAATTCAACTACTACAATTCTATATGAAAAACTGATTGTAATAATATTTCGCATTCAAACTTTTATACAATATTTTACAAACTTACAATACCGCTTATTTTACATAAAGCATGAAATATAGCACACAATAACTTTGATACAAGATAGTTGTGAAGACAATTCTAGCTAGTACACAAGTCGTTCGGCAAAGGCAATAAGGACACGTAATTCATACGTCCAGAAACAAGTCATGCATTCTGGTTTTACTAGGACTACTTCCCATCCTTGGTCTTGTGCAACATAACCGTTATGGCCGTTGATAAGACAGCGTGTTGTAACGTCATCAAAGGGACGAGGGTTACGTAATGTCCAACAGTCCCGTAATAATCTAAAAACCTCATTTCTTACCCCAATTACCGACTCCGTCACTTGTGGAAACGTTTTGTTTAATAGTTGTAGCCCGATGTTCTTGTTCTCACTTTGGTGAGAAGCGAACATTACTAATCCGTAAGCATAACATGCTTCTTTATGTTGCATGTTAGCCGCTTTTTCTAAATCACGAAGTCCAATATTCGGATATATTGAGTCAAAATAATTTCTTAACCCGTTGCGTAAAATAGCATTTGGGTTCCCCGCAATATATGCGTCAAAGTAAACACATCGTAACTTATGGGTTTCCCAATGTGATATCCCCCATCTTTCAAACGAAAGTCTCTTATAAACCAAGACATTCTTGGAACGTTCTTCGAATGTCTTACAAACTGATCTCGCCTTAAATAGTTGTGCCGAAGAATTCTGGCCGACTCTAGACAAGATTTCATCAATCATGTCTCCGGGTAGGTCTCTTAAAATATTGGGTTGTCTATCCATTTTGTGTTTTTAAACTGTAAAATAGACAAGAGTTAGATTCATAAAAAAAATACTTATTAATACAAGCAATTTTTACATATATCATAAAGCATAAGAACACTATATTCCATATATTACACCACACGAATACAACTATCTTATTCCGACTCGCTCGTTTCTTCTTCTTCGGTTTTGGTTCGTTTTGCCAAGTTTCTAGGGATATATGATGTTCCCCTAATACGAGCCGTCGTTGTCCACATTGGTTTAGAAAAACCTGGTGGTTTAGAGGTTCCCGGGTCATTGTTACAACTTAAGGACTTCGGGGGTTGACGATACATATAAAGTTCATCGGGGTTGGAATTAGATTTCTCTATTTTTATGCCCTTTCCCTTATTATTTTCTTTTGCCTTTTTAAATTCAGTTGGGGTAATTTCTATAACATCATCGGAATTCTCGTCGAAATCCGATTCATCGGAGAATTGGTAATCCTCCCAATATTTTGCTTCCTTGGCGGAAACACCATTGACCATAATTAACTTTGGTCGGTTGGTTGAGGATTTTCTTTTACTTAACCGTTTTATTATTTCCCCCACCGGTTCTATTTCTTCATCCGGTTCCGATTCTTCTTCCGGTTCCGATTCTTCTTCCGGTTCCGACTCTTCTTCCGGTTCCTCTTCGGGAACTTGTGAATCAGTCCACAAATCATTCCAATTTACATTTGACTCTTCATTATTATTAGGTGAGTCAATGGGACTTGTTCTAGAGGTAGACATCTATCACATAATATCAAACACGTTAAGAGATTAATATATCACATAATATTCATATGTTAAAAATATATAGTTTCCAACAAAAATGTTAAGCAATCATTTTTAAAGAAAACACGGTCGAAGTCCAGACTCACTAATGCATCCTAACAACTCGATAAGACACACTAATGCAAATTTTCTGGTTCTCTAAGACCAACGCTCGGATACCAACTGAAATGTCCCGTTCTTATTGATTAAAAACGTTCCATATTAATTGGTTTCGTTGCGAGGTTTTGACCTCTATATGAGACGTTTTTCAAAGACTGCATTCATTTTTAAAACAAACCATAACCTTTATTTCATCAATAAAGGTTTAAAAAGCTTTACGTAGATTATCAAATAATGATAATCTAAAATATCCTGTTTACACACGACCATTACATAATGGTTTACAATACAAATATGTTACAACAAAATAAGTTTCTTGAATGCAGTTTTTACACAATATCATACAAGCATGGACTCCAAATCTTGTCCTTATTTAAGTATGCGACAGCGGAAGCTCTTAATAATCACCTGAGAATAAACATGCTTAAAACGTCAACAAAAATGTTGGTGAGTTATAGGTTTAACCTATATATATCAAATCGTAACAATAGACCACAAGATTTCATATTTCAATACACATCCCATACATAGAGATAAAAATCATTCATATGGTGAACACCTGGTAACCGACAATAACAAGATGCATATATAAGAATATCCCCATCATTCCGGGACACCCTTCGGATATGATATAAATTTCGAAGTACTAAAGCATCCGGTACTTTGGATGGGGTTTGTTAGGCCCAATAGATCTATCTTTAGGATTCGCGTCAATTAGGGTGTCTGTTCCCTAATTCTTAGATTACCAGACTTAATAAAAAGGGGCATATTCGATTTCGATAATTCAACCATAGAATGTAGTTTCACGTACTTGTGTCTATTTTGTAAATCATTTATAAAACCTGCATGTATTCTCATCCCAAAAATATTAGATTTTAAAAGTGGGACTATAACTCACTTTCACAGATTTTTACTTCGTCGGGAAGTAAGACTTGGCCACTGTTGATTCACGAACCTATAACAATATATACATATATATTAAAGTATGTTCAAAATATATTTACAACACTTTTAATATATTTTGATGTTTTAAGTTTATTAAGTCAGCTGTCCTCGTTAGTAACCTATAACTAGTTGTCCACAGTTAGATATACAGAAATAAATCGATAAATATTATCTTGAATCAATCCACGACCCAGTGTATACGTATCTCAGTATTGATCACAACTCAAACTATACATATTTTGGAATCAACCTCAACCCTGTATAGCTAACTCCAACATTCACATATAGAGTGTCTATGGTTGTTCCGAAATATATATAGATGTGTCGACATGATAGGTCGAAACATTGTATACGTGTCTATGGTATCTCAAGATTACATAATATATAATACAAGTTGATTAAGTTATGGTTGGAATAGATTTGTTACCAATTTTCACGTAGCTAAAATGAGAAAAATTATCCAATCTTGTTTTACCCATAACTTCTTCATTTTAAATCCGTTTTGAGTGAATCAAATTGCTATGGTTTCATATTGAACTCTATTTTATGAATCTAAACAAAAAAAGTATAGGTTTCTAGTCAGAAAAATAAGTTACAAGTCGTTTTTGTAAAGGTAGTCATTTCAGTCGAAAGAACGACGTCTAGATGACCATTTTAGAAAACATACTTCCACTTTGAGTTTAACCATAATTTTTGGATATAGTTTCATGTTCATAATAAAAATCATTTTCTCAGAATAACAACTTTTAAATCAAAGTTTATCATAGTTTTTAATTAACTAACCCAAAACAGCCTGCGGTGTTACTACGACGGTGTAAATCCGGTTTTACGGTGTTTTTCGTGTTTCCAGGTTTTAAATCATTAAGTTAGCATATCATATAGATATAGAACATGTGTTTAGTTGATTTTAAAAGTCAAGTTAGAAGGATTAACTTTTGTTTGCGAACAAGTTTAGAATTAACTAAACTATGTTCTAGTGATTACAAGTTTAAACCTTCGAATAAGATAGCTTTATATGTATGAATCGAATGATGTTATGAACATCATTACTACCTTAATTTCCTTGGATAAACCTACTGGAAAATAGAAAAATGGATCTAGCTTCAATGGATCCTTGGATGGCTCGAAGTTCTTGAAGCAGAATCATGACACGAAAACAAGTTCAAGTAAGATCATCACTTGAAATAAGATTGTTATAGTTATAGAAATTGAACCAAAGTTTGAATATGATTATTACCTTGTATTAGAATGATAACCTACTGTAAGAAACAAAGATTTCTTGAGGTTGGATGATCACCTTACAAGATTGGAAGTGAGCTAGCAAACTTGAAAGTATTCTTGATTTTATGAAACTAGAACTTTTGGAATTTATGAAGAACACTTAGAACTTGAAGATAGAACTTGAGAGAGTTCAATTAGATGAAGAAAATTGAAGAATGAAAGTGTTTGTAGGTGTTTTTGGTCGTTGGTGTATGGATTAGATATAAAGGATATGTAATTTTGTTTTCATGTAAATAAGTCATGAATGATTACTCATATTTTTGTAATCTTATGAGATATTTCATGCTAGTTGCCAAATGATGGTTCCCACATGTGTTAGGTGACTCACATGGGCTGCTAAGAGCTGATCATTGGAGTGTATATACCAATAGTACATACATCTAAAAGCTGTGTATTGTACGAGTACGAATACGGGTGCATACGAGTAGAATTGTTGATGAAACTGAACGAGAATGTAATTGTAAGCATTTTTGTTAAGTAGAAGTATTTTGATAAGTATATTGAAGTCTTTCAAAAGTGTATAAATACATATTAAAACACTACATGTATATACATTTTAACTGAGTCGTTAAGTCATCGTTAGTCGTTACATGTAAGTGTTGTTTTGAAACCTTTAGGTTAACGATCTTGTTAAATGTTGTTAACCCAATGTTTATAATATCAAAAGAGATTTTAAATTATTATATTATCATGATATTATGATGTACGAATATCTCTTAATATGATATATATACATTAAATGTCGTTACAACGATAAACGTTACATATATGTCTCGTTTCAAAATCATTAAGTTAGTAGTCTTGTTTTTACATATGTAGTTCATTGTTAATATAATTAATGATATGTTTACTTATCATAATATCATGTTAACTATATATATAACCATATATATGTCATCATATAGTTTTTTTTACAAGTTTTAACGTTCGTGAATCACCGGTCAACTTGGGTGGTCAATTGTCTATATGAAACCTATTTCAATTAATCAAGTCTTAACAAGTTTGATTGCTTAACATGTTGGAAACATTTAATCATGTAAATATCAATCTCAATTAATATATATAAACATGGAAAAGTTCGGGTCACTACAATTAAATCCCTGAAGTTCGACATGATAGATTGAAAAGATATCATATCGAACTTTTGCAAATGCCACCGCACATAACCCAAAACAGTAGTAACATCAAATCGAAATGTCACCATTCAATGGCGCTATTTTAAATGCAGTAAAGTGCAACGCGATAACGCGCCAAGTAATCACGCAATACGTAATATGGCCATGCACGAATTATGATGAGCAGAATCGTTGTGCGCGTCTTATGTACCAAGCATACATGTGTAATACACATTTTGTGCGTAACAGCGATGCGTATTAAGTATTTCATGTGCTATGTGATAACACGTAATGCGCCTAAACATAACGAATTTAACTATCCGGTCTGGTTACCGTGAATAACCCTAACCTAGATGATGATCTAGAGAGGGTGGTTAAATAAGTCGACCATCATTGGCTTGACTGTAACGATGACCGATGGTATTCATAGGATTTGTGTTCAAAGATCAAACCTGTTACCGTAATTAGTTTCCTGGATGCAATCGGTAATCGAGTAATACAGAATACGTTATCGTAGTTTGTAATCGTAGTTCAGTATTTAGTTGGTCTTCGAGTATCCCAAAATAAATCTTCATCGTATGCGCAAAACAAAGATGCTACATGCATTTTATCATAAAGACATATTACTAGTATGGTATACTACCACTCCCCCAGTTTGGTATGACATAGTGAAACATGTCATGTCGAACTATTGCAAGAACGACCATGAGCATTATGCGGTCATGGACTTAAAAGAATATCCATGCGCATTAAGCAACCATTAATTTATAAAGAACTTCCATGGGTCCACAGACTTACAAAGAATTTCCATGCATCCATGAAGTTTAGAAATAACGGCCATGAGCATTACGCGACCATGGACTTAGTAAGAGATGCCATGGGCAATACACAACCATGGATTTAGTGAAGAGATGCCATGGGCATTACACAACCATGGACTTAGTGAAGAGATGCCATGGGCAATACACGACCTTGGACTTAATGAAGAGTGGACCATAACACACAGCCATGGTCGACTTATAAATCGTTCTCTCGTAAAGTGAGGCTTTCTTGAAGTAAACAGTGTTCAGAATTCTCAGTTTATGTTCAAGACATCTCATTAGTGACCTTGAATTCTGAATCTCCAGGCCACATTGAGGCATCTCCAGCTATTCGTGTTGGAGGCTTCTTGAAGCAACAATATGATAAATCGGAGATCGCAGTTGCATTCAAGGCATCTCTGACTCGCGAGCTCCATACTCGGTCATATTGAGGAATCCCTACAGTAATGTGAAGGGAAATAAATAAGATATATACCATGGTCTTAAAGAACACAACCATGGGTTTTAAGTAACATTAACAAGCGTACGTGGTATATTGCCACGGGCTTCCGGAGAGCAGCCATAGGCTTAAAAGATGCGACTTAAGTGAAAAAAATAAGTTGCCATGGGATTAAGACCAATGTATTTGTATCGTTCAGGAAAACTAATGCCCTTGCAATTTATACTCCTGATTTTCAACATAATCGCGTTCTACCGTTCAAGTATTTGTGTTATATGCATCTTTTTTGTAATCGTAACACTTGTTGGTATTTTGCACTTTCATTGTCTATGTTGTGCAAATTCGATATAAGTAAAGTAAACCAATATCCTTCCTTATTATATTGCTCGCGTCAATAGGCGTTTTAAGTTCTCAAAACTCAAATTAGTATTTGCATACAAGCCAATGTTTATTTGTTTATACTCCAAATTTGATAATGCTAACTGACGCCATACTAATGTGCACATAGTCAATGCCTTTCATTGCATTACTAAGTAAAATATCTATAGTCTTCCAAGTGAACCAATACTTAGGTTAGTGGGCAAGCAACCCCAATGCTTGTCGTTTATAGTCATTAATTGCAGTCTTCTAGTCTACGAGAGTGTGTTGGTCTAGACAGGGGCACGTAATTGCTTCAATAATGTGCATCGATAATGTGCGTCGAGGTGTAACCAAACACCTCTATTCAAACGTGAGAGAATAACATCCAACCGCATATATTAATACGAATCTCGTACATGGTGGATCAATTCCCTATGAGAGTAATGGTTGCGTTGTTATCTCCACGGGCTTAACCAATATGGCAAAAGAGTGTACGTATGTATATCGTAAGGGAGAAATGTCTCATAAAAATTCAACCCCCAAAAGGGTATTACGGCGTGCGACTGTTCGTCAACAAAGGAAAATATCCCTTCATACTAGTTATATCATGGGCTCATTTCAACACTACTAAAGTATGTAGTGGTGTTGAAATTAACCATTAAGTTAACACCATCCAGCATGGCAATGCAAAAATACATTTACAACCACATACGTGTAGTCATGAATTTATGCAAGCTGTCATGCTCTCAAGAAATGCAACATAGGTGCGCGTGAGGTGAGATTGTTAGATAAAGTACTTTATACGAAGTGTACATAAAGTACGATCACGGGCTTACAGTCGTAAGCCATGAATTTAGTGACTATGAATGAGTCTCGAACAAGGTGCATCAATGGGCTTATAGTTACACGCCATCGATTTAATACGTGTCCACAGACTTACTGTCATACGCCATGGACTTAAGGAAAAGTGAACGCAACAGAATGAATGCAAAAATAATGCATGTCCATAGACTTACAGTCATACGCTATGGACTTAAAGAAAAGTGCGCGTGATATCGGCTCATTTATACATATATTCACTAGCGATATCGGGTTCTTTTGGTTTATAAAGTGGTGAAAATTGAAGACTTAGTTCGTGATTATAAAGAAAATGAAATTTCATGCTTTTAAAGTCTTATTATAGGTTTGCGGTTGGTTTCTATAAGTTTCAACTTCAAACGAGCTCGGACCAAAGTAAAAGATGAAGAAAAAGATTAAATTTAAGCTTAGGGCCCCATCGCGGTCATGATGGGGTGATCCCTATCGTGATACATCGACAGAAAATCAAGAGAATGAAACAGCAGGCAATCGCGGTTGTAATAGCTTGATCGCTGTCTCAATGCATCCAGAAACGTCATCAATCACGGTCACAATGTGGGAATCGCGGTCGTAATGCGGGGTCCATCAGTATTCTAGATTCCAGCCTTATAAATACCCCATTTAACCTCAACTTTAGGGGATCGATTGTTTTACGAATCCTAAGGCCAGGAGGGTTGTTTTTAAAGGTTTTTAAGCCACTCTTCACCAATTTTAAAGATCATAACATCAAGGTTGAAGATTGAATCATCCATTAATCATTGATACCCTAGTTCTTCGTTATTTTTGTGATTTTATAATGAATACTATTTGTTCTAAATGTTTGATTGTTCTTTGTTTTGCCATGTTAGGCTAAACTATTATTGTGTTCACTTTAATATAAGACTTATGAATTGGGATTGTTCTATCTTGTGATTTATTAAGGTTTATGTTAATTAATTATGCTTTCTTGAAAGATCCATTGCTGTATTTGTCTATATATCGTTTATTTAATTATACATGTTATTGAATTTAATTTATGTGAGTTTATCAATATTTGTATGCTTGTACTTCATCTTTTAGATCTAGACAATTTTATGTGAGTGTAATTGGTAATTAAATTGATATTGTGATAATACAATCGTGTAGGCTTTTCCGAGTGATTCCATTAGCCTAGGTTTTACGTGAGTTTAACCTAGAGAAAGTATATATTAATTTTACATAGTAACTTGGACCTCTGAATGATAATTTATGTAAGTAAATTTAATTTATTATGCCTTTGGTTCATTGATTTCGTGAGACCGATATGAACTAATTACGTCGACCTTAAAAAATGGTTTTAATAAAAGAGCAATCCTAGTCATTTGTTGAGCATTAAAGTGGACACTGCTTCTCCCTTATCTGGTTTATTCGTTAATTTACTTTCGTTACTGTTTTATTGAATTCAAATCAAAACCCTCCTTTTATTAAACTTTTAGGATAATTTTTAGTTTTAGAATCTTAATTAAACTTCTCTCTGTAGAACGAACTAGTCAAATTACTTATTAGTTACTGCATGATCGGGTTTTAGTTGTCTGCTATCGTGTGATAATTGTTAAGCTTTTTACTATTTATTTTATAGTATGATTTCACATATCAAATTTTTGGCGCCGCTGCCGAGGAGATGTTCTACATTAGGATTTTAAGCATACTTTTAATTATTCGATCCTTTTGTGAGAAGCAATTTTTTTTAAAAGTTACTTTTGTGTTATTTTTGTTTGGATTTACGCGTGGTTTTGTTGTTGTATGATCGCAGATAAGGTACTAATAATTCTGAAATCGTCTAGAGTTTACCATACACGCAGCAAAGCTAAATAAGAGCAACAAATTACCCAAGGTTTCTCAGAATTACCTTTTTATACTTCGGATTTCGAATATATTAAGAAGGGAGAAGTTAAGATGGGTAAACCAGCACGAGGTCAATCTATGGAGGCTATGATGAAAGCCACGAGGGCTGGTAATGGACATGTGATTACACAACCAGTAGTTACTACATATTTCGAGGTCAAGGGTCAGATTCTCAATATGATTACTCATCAGTGCCAATTTAGAGGTATGCCGAAGGAGGATGCATTCGAGCATCTCTGAGCTTTTAAAAGCATCTGTAACTTGTTCAAAATAAAAGAAGTTGCAGATACTGTTATCAATTTGTGGGTTTTTCCTTGGTCTTTGAAAGACGATGCCAGAGACTGGTTGGAATCGTTGCCTGAGGGTGAGATTGACAGTTGGACGGTTATGGAAGATAGGTTCTTGCAGTGTTTCTTTCCTGCTTCAAAGGCTGCAAAATTACAAAGTAACATTAATCACTTTGTTCAAAGGTCAAACGAGACACTCTATGATGCTTGGACATGGTTCGGTAAAATGCTATGAAATTGTCCTCAACCTAGGTTGAACAATTTCAATACGGTCCAGATTTTCTACAAGGGTGTTAATGTGCTAACGAGGAAAGAAATTGGCATTGCTGCAGGTGGGTCTCTATTGAAAAAGACACCGGATGAAGCATATACATCCTCTCAGAAAAATCTACGCATTCGTATAATTGGCACAAAGAGATGGATGTTCCTCGATCATCTCATATCGTTAGTACTAAAACTAGTGATAAACTCGCATTAGTTAAGGCACAACTAGCAACCGTCAAAAGACAAATTGAATCGATGACTAAAGAGATACACAATATCAGGGTTGGTTGTAAACTATCTCAAGGACCACACCTCACGAAGGATTGTGATCAGTCAACAATGGAAGAGCACGTGAACTACTTGGGTAATCAATTTAATAATCAGTACCAAGGAGGTAGTTCGGGTTATCAAAGGAATGGACCACCGGGGTTCGTGAATTGAAATCAGAATTAGCATCAAGTTGACAAAGTTCCTTCCTTAGAGGAGTTATTACGGGGTTTCATAATGAAGATGGATGAAAGTATAACAGCCTTAAGACAAGACAGTGATGTGACAAAGCAATAAATGGAGCTTCAACAAGCTTCAATGCAGAATTTAGAATGGGAAGTGGGTCGGATATCGCAAGTATTAACGGAGATACCACCGGGTGCTCTCCCATCCACTACCCAAATGAACCCGAACATCAATGTGCCACTCTGAACAATTCTCACGGATGCTAATAGAAGTGATGTGAAGAAAAAAGATCCTCAAGTTTCTAATTATTCATTGGTTAATGCTATTTCTAGCTTTGAGGGTTATGGTTCTGATGAGGTTGTTCCGACTTATACTCTTAGGTGAAGACAATTGGATTCGAGTTAGTGATACAACTCCTGCATATGGTAATTACTTGATGAGTTTGATGACGGGGAGCTCTTCTGGTTTGGGTAATCAAGAGTTGGAAGTGAAGAGTGTGGAGACTACCGAGTCTCTGAGTTTAGTGTGAACACATCTGAGAAGGTTGAAGTAGAAGAAAAGGTGACACCTTCACCTAAGTTGAAAGTTTACAAGCCGCGCATTCCATATCCGAGAGTTATTCAGTTCGAGCAACCAAAGAACACTGTTTCTAAGTCGTTTAATAATAATGATAATATTTGTGTGCATATACCTTTGGTTGATGTTCTTGTGTGTATGCCCAAATATGGGAGATTTTTGAAATATTTTTAATGGCAAAGAAGGTGGATCATAAGCAGGCATCTTCCGCGTTTCTTGAAGCAGAATGTGCTGCTATTTTGAAGAAGGGTGATATGCCACCTAAGTTAGGGGATCCCGTGCCATTCATAGTGCCTTGTAGGATTGATGACCATGACCTTTTTAGGTGTTTAACTAATTCAGGTACGAGTATTAATCTTATGCCTTTGTCTGTTTATTCACAATTGGGTTTAAATGAACTTAAGTTGGCTAATACATGAGTTAGATTGCTTAACCAGTCGATTAGTAAACCCATAGGGATTGCTGAAAAATTGGTGGTTAAGATAGGTGAATTGGAGTTCCCAGATGACTTTGTATTTTTTGATATGCCAGATGATAAGGTTGGACCCATTGTTTTAGGTAAACCATTTTTAGCAACTACAGGTGAATTAACAGTCTGGAGAACTGGTAAATTGATTTTGAGAGATAGAGGTAAAACTTTAAGTTTTCAAACAAAATTTAGTGTTAAACCACCACCCACACCCATTGATTCTGTGAATGTTCTTGTTACTAGTGAAACTGTTAATGATAGGTCAGGTCATAGTGAGAATTGAAGATGTGATGGATTGAATGAGACTTGGCAAGGTAATGAACAGATTTGGTATTAGAGAGAATATGTAAAATTACATTCCACAGCTTCATAAACTCAGTTACAATGCAATGGCTATCTAATTAGGACTACTAAGGTTCCTTGTATAGCCCTCTTCTAAGGAACCATCTATTAAGCTTGTTTCACATTAACACTATAAAAATTTCGGGGTCCTAACAATCTCCCCCTTAGTGTTAAATGTGAAAATTACAATGTAATCCTGTTTGAAACATCTAAAGGAACTTTGTTCCTCTGAAATGAATCTTTGTTTTGAATCCTCTTAGCCTCTCATATCTCCTTATTTTCATTCTTGTGTTGAGACGACTCTTCAACCTTATCATGATATATTTGACTATCTCACTATCTTCTGTTGAATAGCATTTACTGTTCAGCCTCCATCTTAAATATTTAAGAGCATACCCCAATGTTCCGTCTGATTATCTCCTGAAATACGAGACTCTGATGAAGATCTTTGTGTAGTGAGAATTGACAAACACGAATCCATAAGGACAGTCACTCACTTCAAGTAAGGACATGTATTTTAATCCATCAATCATTTGATTCGGTGGTTTAATTCCAATCTTTTTATGTCCAGATTCTAACTTCATCTGAAAGTCATGAACGGACATCCATCTCATTGAACCAAGAATAAACTGTAGACCGCCTTCATTGTAGTAGCATGATATATTATCGCAGATTCATTCAGATCAGTAAAGTAGTTGTAGATAAAGATAATGTCGTTCATCCTTAGCTTGTCAAAATCTGCCTCTGAGAACTGATAGTCCTCATCATCCATTCTCATCACGTAGAAAAGTGGCATCTTCACTCCATCCTTGTTGATCATCAAGATCTTATTAATGCTTTTGATCTCCGAATTTCGTTGATCTTGAAGTTTCTCTTGATTTATCAGCTTAAACTTATTTCGAACCTTCAGATAAGCTTTGAGGTATTCTGGTTTCTTATGATATTTCCAAGCAGCAAGAACACACATTGAAGATGCTAGGATGAGATCAGAATTACCATAAATCTTGTAAGCTTTTTTTTTCCACGAACGGTGAAGGAAGAATCAGCTTCTCTTCATCATCACTTAGAAGATTGTCAGCATCATGATCAAGAACAATTTCTGATATTTGAAAAGGAACATCTAGATTAGGAGGTGTCATAATATCTACTTCGCCATTCGAGAAAATCTCCTTCTTAAGATATATTCCAAATTCCTTGGTTGGAGCTGTAATGTTGATAAATTGATGTTCATTGAATTCATTTACAACACTCTTCCCCTTCAGAATGTCCTCCATTTTATCAATACAATTATCCACGGGTGATGAGGTATCCTCTGTTTGTTCTACCGTATCCAAAATCATTAACATCCATGAGTCAGCTTCTCTCTGAGTAACTAATGCATCTAGAAAACTGTCACATTGAATCTCCTTAACCTTATCACTTTCAAAATCAGAAATATCAACTACACCGCCATTTCCCCAAAGTTGACTAGACGAACCAGCTTCTTAAGATGAACGTTGAAAAGCACCGGACGCATAATAACCATATATATTCTCCCCCTCATGAATATTGTCGATATCGAAATCTTCATGGTCAGGCATGTGAATTGGTCCATGTGACTTGCACGGTGAAAGAGGAAACACTACTCTTGCTAGTTCAAGATAAATCATCATCGTGTCACGAACTTCATCAAGATCGGTTTGCTTAGAGAATTCACCAAGATATAATGTCTCCGGCTCATTACCAGAGAGATATTAAAAACCATAATATTGAGATGTTCGAAAAGGTGACCCAAGTGGTGAAACAACTGTGTAGCCAGGTAGGGCCACCGCCGATGATGTTGGTGTTGTCGATGGAAGTGTTTGATTTTTCGTGAGGGCAGGTAAGGATAAGAGTGCGGTATTATTCTTATATGTAGGTTGATACGTACTACTAGTCAGATTATCCCCTTCTGATGGAGGTTGGTTAACAAACGGAGTTGTAATCGGCGAAGACTCTTTCGTGTCACTCGCCTCCATGATATATGTCTCATAGGACTCTGACAGAGTAGAAGAACTACCTGCCTATTTTGATCTCGCAGGCACATTAAGATACCCGACTCCCGAAGTCATCAATGTACCATGAGGGGGCACATCTCTTTCAGTTAAAGACTCATCACCCAGACCTTGAGTTTCAAGATCCGGATGAGAAGTGTTTTGAACCAAAGGGTCAATTTCCTGAACCAAAGAAACAGTCTGCTGGAAGTCTGATTAATTTCCCGAAGGAATGTCAGGTTGATTCGTTTCCATAGGACGCGGCATATCTCCCTCATCTAGATAAGCCGGACCTCCATGCCCTGTTGGACATTGAGGCAATACAACATCACTAGGATGAAGTATATTAATAGGATTTTTGGCCGATACGCAGGGTTCCTTTTCAAGGTTTTTCGGCTCCCCTTCGGCCGTTCTGGACTTCAATGATTGAGTTTCCTCAATCGATTGAGTCAACGCAGACTTTACTGAAGATGAAGACTTTACTTCCTTTTGAGATGTCGAAGCACCTTTACTGGTGGGATTTATTGTTAAACCCTGTTTAGAATGGATGGGCTGATTGGTTTTTTTATCATCCGTGCATTTAGCTCTCTTGCCTACTGAAGTCGAAGCCTCATCTAGTATATCGCTTACTATTATTATTGGATGTGATACGAAAATGGGTGAAGGTGACCTAGTTGGCTCGAAGTCTTGATCCGTATCACCAATGGTTTCAGTAACTGTTGGGAAAAAGATAGGAGTCGAAGTCCTAGATCTAGTTACGCGTTGTGTAGGCAGAGTCTGAATCATCTCATTAAGAATATATCGTGTCCTCTTTTGTGTTTGTTTGGGAGATGATTCAGTTGCTGAAGAATTGGTGTCACTCCCCTCAGGTTGTAGGTGCATTCCTAGTTGGACTAGGTTCACTGTTCCTCACAGGTTGAGCTTACCGGATAACCGTAGGGCATTTCAGGTTTACCCTAAGTGAGGTGGTAGCTGGCCCGGGTTGTGTTCTAGGTTCCTTTACAACCTCTGGGGCTGGAACCACAGCTGGTTCAACTGGTTCTTGTTGTGCTAGATTCGTAAGAGGTATCCCTACTGCCTCAAAATATGTATGCATTTTAGCATCTAAGGGATTAGCTAACCTCACCAACCAATCTGGAATTGGTGCAGTAAATTCATTATTCGATAGGACTGGAGTGTTCATCTTCACCTCCCCAAAACGTACCATTTGCATACCCTGTGTACCTGGAACTGGAATATTGGCATTTCTGCAAGTGGTTATAGCATCATGAATAAAGATATAGAAAAATCTTTCACAAGGAATGTATAAACTCCGTGTTTTATCCACGTGTGCCTGAACCAGATCCCATAGAATTTCAGCATAATTTGGATTCTCTACTCTGGTGAATACGTAGAACAGCTTCAACATCGGGATTGTCAAGCGGTCAGATCCACTTTGTGTCATCAGAAGACACCAGTTTATGATTGAGAAGATCACATACCACCTGAAGTGTAAATACTTCTTCTGAAACTTAGCAGGTGTAACAGAAGTATCTCCACTATATCCTAGCCAGAAGATTGAGTTCATCATTTACTGAGTAGAAGGAAAAGCAGGAGCATTGTTTACAAGAGGAAGCTGAAATATCCTTCGAAAGTCAGCCTTGGTAATCCTCCTTAGTCCATTTACCCCTCTGAGCTCAAACTCAAATCTAGCAGTTTCTCCTTATGGATTTACAGTAGTAGGTTATGTAGCCTTAGCAAATTTGATTGTTCTATTCAAAAGTCTCAAGTCTATCTCAGGTATACTGACAGTGTTGCTTAGAGCACCCCATAAGTGATGCCTCTCCAGAATTGCATGCCAGTAATTGCCGGGTATGTTGGTCTCCGTATTGATAAAGTGATTGTTTGCCATTTAGCTGTTTGATAAGAATAGAAGGCCACAATATGTTATCATAAAGCACATATCTCTATTCCTATATCCTTTGAAGTCCTTTGTATTTTTCAATTTTATGATTTTTTTTGGATTTTATAGTTTATAAAATCTTTTATTCCAAATATTCACAAGTATTTGACAATCATGATGTACAAGTTAATCATTTAAATAATTCAAATAATTATCATGATTAACCAAATTAGAGAACCAAAAATTTAACACCACTTAGTCATTTTCAAAACTTTGAGCAGATTCGGTAACCATGAAATTTCTTAAATATTGTTACCAAATATACTTTTCTTTTCACACATATGAACTAGATCAAGCATGTAGGATTTTCAAATTCAAAATATGAATATTTAAGTTATCAGAAACCAGACTCGGTATAAAATCCTAATATCAGATTCGGTAACTTCAAATTTCACATATTATATCCTTAACATGCCTTTCTAGTCATATAGCTCTCGTGTTCTTAACCAGAATCAATTTGAAGCATAAAACAATCGGATAATCATGTTATCATGTTGAACAGACTCGGTAACTGTAGCATAAACACATTTGGTATGTATTGAATCCATTATACACGAATAAATCATGCAATTTGAGTGGTTTCTATAATAGAACAACATATCAAACAATGAATAGACTTTATCCTACTGTAATCAACCACAAGAATCTGATTTAATCAAAGAATTAATGTTTCAGATCAGATTCGGTTTTTTTTAAAGATTTTTCAAATTAAAGGTATAATTCATGTAATTTGTGATTTTTTCTGGTTTATATACATTCATTCAACTCAGATCTATAACTTGTAATACATATACTTGATTAAAAGGAAGATTTACCAAAGATTTGAACTAATTAGAGAATGGATTCGATAGATTAGGCTCAGACTTGGTAAATTATGCAGACTCGGTATATGCTTTTGAAAATGTAAGAGCTTTTGACTTTAACTCAACTATTAATATATACCTAATTCGGTTCTTAACTGCAGAATGGGCCTTAATTACCGAATGACAGTCCATTAAGTTTTTTTATTCATTTTAACTTCAAATTTCGAAATATCAACATCAATAACTTCAGAAGTTTATTCTACTTTCATTAAACTTTAAGATTGAGTAAATTTTGAACATTTTGAGACTTACCGAATCAGCACTATTTGAATGTCAGATTCGGTATGATGCTAAAAATAACATTTATTCATGAAAAATTCAAATCTTTTTAGATTTTAAATAATTTAAATTTTTATGAATTTTCTAAAGTCTACTTATCAAATTTTAAAATATGTACAAAGTACAAATCTGCAGTAATACCAATTGTTAAAATGGGTTGCATACTGAGATGTATACAAGCCAAAGTGAATTATATCAATATAAAACACAAGTTTTTATGAATTCACTTTTGAAAATCAATTTTCTTTTTCATTTTCATCCTTTCTCCCCCTCAAAATGTGATATACACTTAAGTAAATCACCATTTTGATCATCCTAGAAGAAAGTTTAACAACTCCTCCTTGAAATAATATATCAATCAGTTACCTCCCCCTATCATAACTATTGAAATATAAGCACAGGGAGTTAACAAGAAAGCAAAAGCTCCCCCTAGAAACATAGTATCTAAAGCATTCAGTTGCTCCTTCTAGATAGTTGAAACTCCCCCTAAACACTAGATCCCAAGAATAAGTTCCCGTAGAACTAAGGAAATTAAGCTATACTCAACCATGCCTATTTGTTGAATCAAGAACTTTAGCCTAACTTCATCCAAACGTTTAGTGAACATGTCAGCTAATTGTACTTTTGTAGGCATGAAGTATAATTCTATATATCCCTTTTCTACATGGTCCTTAATAAAGTGATAACGAATATCCATGTGTTTAGTCTTAGAATGCTGGACCGGGTTGCTAGTAATTGCAATTGTACTTTGTGAATCACAGTATATCGGGGTCTTAGTGATCTTAAAGCCATAGTCTAATAGTTGAGTTTGCATCCACAAAACTTGAGAACAACAATGAGCTGCAGCAATCAACTGTTGATAGTGAAACATAGTTTTGTTTCTTGGGTGACCAACCAACTAAGTTATTCCCCAACATCTGAATTGATCCAGATGTGCCTTTTCTATCAACATGGCAACTGCCATGATCCGCATCCGTATAAGCAGTGAGACTGAAATCATATCCATGAGGATACCAGATTCCAAGGTTAGGTGTACCTTTTAGGTACTGGAAAAATCTAACCACCGCTTTGGAGTATGATTTCTTAGGGTTGGACTGAAAGCGTGCACAGTCACTTACAGTAAGTGTATTATCCAGTCTACTCGCAGTCAAATACATTAAAGAGCCAACCATGCTTCGATAAAGAGTTATATCAAAGGGTTAACAAAGTCCTCATTGGGGTTAACATTGTTTTCAAACCAGTTATTTTAAAACGTTTTAGTATGTCCTTAATGTATTTTATTTGATTGATAAAAATTCCATTTGGTAGTTGTTTGACTTGTAACCCCAAGAAGAAATTGATCTGGTCAAGCATGCTTATTTCGAATTTCTTGGCCATAAGGTCACCAAATTCTTTGCATAAGGCTAGGGACTTGGAGCCAAAAATAATATCATCAACGTAAATTTGAACCAAGAGAATGTGACCGTGGTTTTTACGGATGAAGAGCGTTGTATCAATTGTTCCATGAGAGAAGCCATTTTTCAGCAAATACTTTGTCAATGTCTCGTACCATGTACGTGGTGCTTGCCTTAGAACGTACAAAGCTTTCTCTAAGTAGTAGACATGGTTTGGATGAACAGGATTGACAAAGCCTTCTGGTTTATCAACGTAAACTTCCTCTTGAAGATTATCATTCAAAAAAGCGGTTTTGACATCCATTTGAAATACCGTGAACTTCATATGAGAAGCATAAGCAAGGAAAAGACAAATAGCCTCAATCCTTGCAACCGGAGCAAATGTCTCATCGTAATCAATCTCCTCTTGTTGTTGGTATCCTTTGACCACAAGATGTGCCTTATTTCTAACCACAACCCCATCAGAATCCTTCTTGTTCTTGAAGATCCACTTTACCCCGATTGGTCGTTGACCCTCTGGTCTTAGAACTAATCTAAAAAGACCCGTCCTAATCTATCCGGACGAAGTCCATATCGATCATAAACAATTCACAACAGTTGATTATATCGCGTGGTACTTGACCTCAATATGATACATTTTACAAACATTGCATTCGTTTTTGAAAAGACAATCTTTCATTACATCGAAAGTTGGGAGGCATGCATACCATTTCATAATATATCCAACTATAATTGACTTAATAATAATCTTAATGAACTCGACGACTCGAATGCAACGTCTTTTGAAATATGCCATGAATGACTCCAAGTAATATCTATAAAATGAGTAAATGCATAGCGAAAGATTTCTTTCGTACCTGAGAATAAACATGCTTTCAAGTGTCAACCAAAAGGTTGGTGAGTTCATTAGTTTAACATAAATAATCATTTCCATCATTTTAATAGACCACAAGATTTTCATTTCTCATAAATATACGTCCCATGCATAGAGACAAAAATAATCATTCATATGGATTGAACACCTAGTAACCGACGTTAACTTAATGCATAGAATATCCCCAAAACAGAACCTCTCGTCTGTATAATAATCTCGAAGTACTAAAGCATTCGTACCTCGAATGGAACTTGTCAAGGTCCATAGATCTATCTTTAGGATTCGCGTCAATCAGGGGCCATTTCCCTAAATTCTTAGGTTACCAGACTTGAAGGGGCGATATTCGGTTTAATAATCCAACCATATAATGTAGTTTTCGATTACTTGTGTCTATTTCGTAAAACATTTATAAAAGCAGCGCATGTATTCTCAGTCCAAAAAATATATATTGCAAAAGCATTTAAAAAGGGAGCAAATGAAATTCACCATACTGTATTTTGTAGTAATAATACATATGACGACCTTGAACAAGTATAGGGTTGGCCTCGGATTCACGAACCTATATCAATTGTATATTTATTAATATTCATAGTTGTAATTGAACACATATATGTATAAGTGTATTAGTTATATCATTTTTATGTTAATAATATATATATATATATATATATATATATATATATATATATATATATATATATATATATATATATATATATATATGTGTGTTATATGTTCATTTTGTATATAAAAATATTAAATTTTGTTATGTTATATGTGTAAAATATATATATGTATGTATTTCATTTTTTTATCGAAACAGTAGTCTTAATTATATTAAGCTAACATTAGTAAAAAAATAATGGTAATAACATTAATAATATACTTATGTTAATAATAACTCTATTAGTGATAATAACAATGATATTAATAGTAATACTTGTAAAAATATTAATGTTACTATTTATAATATTAATGATTTATTAATAATAATAATAATAACTTTATTAAAAATGATAATATTAATGATAATAATGATATTGTTAATAATAATACATTTGTTTAATAGCAATAATAATAATACTAATAGCCACAAAAATGATACTATTACTAATATTAATGGGATTAATAATAATAATATCAATAATTGATCCTTAATACTTGTATTAATAATACTTGGTAAAATTAATAATATTAATGATAATACTAGTAATGATAATATTAGTGATAATAATAATTATACCTTTTATCTTTGTATTTAATAACAATCATAATAAAAATAATATTAGTAACTACAATAAGAATAATAATAATAACAATAACAATAATAATCATAGTAATAACAATAATGATAATCAAAATAATAATAATAATAATAATAATAATAATAATAATAATAATAATAATAATAATAATAATAATAATAATAATAATAATAATAATAATAATAATAATAATAATAATAATAATAATAATAATAATAATAATAATAATAATAATAATAATAATAATAATAATAATAATCATAATAATGAAACTATAAATAAAAGGCTACCTTAATTAGAATGAGTAAAAAGAAAGAAACTGTCCAAGCCGGGACTCGAACCCGCGACCTCTAGTTCCCCATCATCACTCTCTAACCACTACTCTGTTGGTGACTTTATGTTTTAAAACCGATTCAAATTTGTTTAACCTTAATCTGCCGTCATTAACTTTCTTCCTCAGGTACCAGTCGACCAGAGATCCAACTCTCTCTCAAACCTTTTATTAAACCTAATTACTAACTAACCATTTGTGTTTGTTTGTATTTAAAGAAAATGAAAAACAAATTGAATAAATAAGAACAGGTTTGCTGTTCGAGAAAAGAAGAACAAAAAAAAATTAAATAAAACTCAATAATGGATTTCGAAATTAAGATTGTTTTAGAAAAATGTTATAACATAACTTGTATTGAAAATGCTTCATATAAACTTTACAAATTATCAATTTAACATCATCAGTAACAGATAATTTAAATTTGATCGAAGAACAATTTTTGACTTTTTAAAACTAAAACTCTGACTCAGAAATTAACACTCAATTTAAAGATTTGGAGGCTGAATTTTTACAGGAAGTTCATTCATAAGATTCCTAACATCACTATATTTATATATTTTGAAATGGAATTCGAATTGGAGTTGTTGTTAATCACAGTCATAAATACGATGAACTTGAAATCAAATCTGAATTTTTAGAATGTTTTATACCATAATTACAGAATGAAAAAGGTTATGAATCATCTTTAGAAGCTTTCTGAATCTTTAATTTAATTTGAAACCTCAAATCGAATTCGAATTTTATTATGAACGATTCCTTTGACTTTTGAAATCATGACTTTGACTCCAAAATTTGATCTTGATATTAAAAATTTGAAGTTGAAAACTTACAGATATGTTACTTAGATCATTCAAAACAGAACTGCATTTCCAAATTTTGAATTAAATTCGTAGTTGTGGTTTTTGGAGAAACGACCCAATAACAGAGGATAAACATTCCAGTTTTATTAATTTTTTTTATTTCATGAATGCTCTCAGTATTTAAATGGATTGAGATATTACTTAATGGAATTCAAAGTTGTTGTCTAGTGAGGGTGGATTTGGACGTGTAACGAATTGTAGACATGAAGTACTCCTAATTCCAATCAAGAGAAAAAAATAAAGCAAGTGAATAACTTTAACTATTTTGTATGTATATTGAATTGAAATAGTCTGTAATCCCAATCCAAGATAAGAGTACAGATTTTTGATTGTGATGTAAATCTGATTTCATTATTCTGATTATATTTTCTATATTTAATTCATTTATAAATAATATTAATAATAATATATTAATATTATAAAAATATACTAATAATGATAATAGAATTAATAATAAAAATAATATTAATAAAACTAATAATAAGAATATAATAAAGGTAAATAAGATAATGATAATGATAATAATAAAATGATGATTTTTAGTAATGATAATAATAATAATCGTAATATTAATTAAAAATCATAATAATATTGATATTGATAATGATAATAATAAGATTTAATGATAATATAGCCAATTAAATGTATCTAATTTCATATATACATTATATATAATAATATCAATAGTAACGATATTAACCTTAATATTAATAATAATAATGAAGTAATAACAGTAATATATCAACTATATTTTTAACTTGCAATTATGTTTAAGCTATTAATATTACATAATATTAATCATGTACTGTTTAATAATTATATATATATATATATATATATATATATATATATATATATATATATATATATATATATATATATATATATATATATATATATATATATATATATATATATATATATATATATATATATATATATATATATATAATAACATATAATATCTATACTTGTGATATGCATTCCAATATACATATCGCAATAATTTATTTATAGAAATCACATATATTTATATTTATATATAGCTTTATTTTAATATCCATTTATTATTTTGTATATTAATTTACATACTTAATCTAATTTATCAAATTGTATCTTATTATTTTAATTTATTATATATGCCTATGTTTATATTTATCTATCTATTTGTTTACAACATTTGTTCGTGAATCGTCGAGAATAGTCAAGATTAAGTTTAAATTTAGTCGGAAATTCCCGGGTCATCATAGTACCTACCCGTTAAAGAAATTTCGTCCCGAAATTTGAGTGAGGTGGTCATGGCTAACAATAAAAATGTTTTCATGACGAATATGAGTTGATAAATTGAGTTTTATTATCATTGAGTAATATGGATAAAAATAATTCGATTATTCGAAGAGTACGAATGAAGCTATCACCAAAGAGTGAAATAGGAAAGTAAAGATTTGTCTTAACTTTTGGCAGAGTTAGGGTTGAATTCCAAAATTCAAAGGATTTAAAGAAAATCTTTGAAATCTAAAAGATTTGATTCTTTGGCGAGTAAGGAAATTAAGATCTCTATAATTAAATACGGTGATTTGCCTCGATTACTCTGTCTGATATTTCCATTATAAATTAAGCTCTTATGTTCTATTATTCTCACAATTCCTATACTTTCTTTCTTAGTTCATACATCCAAAAGATTGTGAAAATGCTTAAATCCCGTTCTAATCCTTGATATTTTTCTAATTATCATTTCTGTCATCCTTCTTTTCAATCTTCCACCAGAAAAATCTATTTACTTCTACTAATACCTTGGGATGATACTATTCTTAATTATACCGTGTCTTTATATTGCTATTCGTATTAATATCCATGGTTTGTAATTTTTGCGTTGTTGTTGGATTTTATATCTTCCCTTATATTTCAATGTCCCTGCTTCTGTCTCCTATAATTATTGTCATCCATAATTAATGCGCTCTCTTATTTGCTGCGATTTAAACCCCCTTTATATTTCGGAGCTTCATGCTTTTGTTTACTTTTCGCAAGTAATGGTCCAGAATTCATAGGTATGGAGTTTCGAATTGTCATAATATACAAGCTAGAAAGGAAAGGTAGTAGCACGATTTGTTTTGTCAATTTACCTGAATCACTGAGAATAGAACTATCAAGAATATATTTTCTTGATATGTTCAGAAGTTAAGCAGAATGAAAGAGTTATGTAACATGGCACATGATGACGTTATGATCTGTGAATCATCACGTCCCATTAGAAACTCACCATGACTTACTGTAATATAATCACGTTGATCAAGTGTCAATATATTATACTAACTCATGCATCAATTCCCAACATTACTTCAATAACATTCATATTTTAAGCTCGAAAGTTTACAGAATATAGAAACTAACAGTTTCTATATGATGTAACTCTGATAGTACAAAGAGATTAATGATTTCAGATAAGAATAGTTATAAAAATATCTTCAGAAATATGGAGGATATTTATAATGAAAGATACGATAATATCTTGGAATTTCTATTATCGAAGGATGGTGAAGAAAATTTGTCCGCAAGAGTTTGGAGTCAGAAGCAAGGTATTCGCTAAAGATTTCATCCAAAACAGAATCATCAGGATTCTTAATGTACAAGTTTAGTCTTTGTGATTTGTCCACGGTTTCCTTCCTGGTTAGCTGAATCCGTTTTCCAGTTTCACTTTTCTGAGCTTTTCCAACATACTATTCTTTATCATCAAACTTCCGACGATTAAAGTCGTTTACGATTGTCTACAGTTTCTGCTGCTTCATTCAGCTTCCTCAAAAATTGGAGTATTGATTCGTAGATTGGGTGCTTTTCAGAATTTTAGAATAAAAGATCATAATTCTAAGATATAAATGTTATATGTATACATATATCTGTTGATGTAGATATGCTGTGAGTTTTCAAAGTACTGATTGCTGATTCCCGGTAATTGGTATGGCAGTTCTCGTTACAAGATGCGGATGAGTATATGATAGGGTTTCTATGAATAAATATAATGATTTATCAGAGAGATTTAAGCCAAGAAGCAACGAGGTTGCTGGTATGTCTGCTGGTAATATGGTGGAATATAAAAGGTTCCCTGGTAACAATAAAAGAGCACTCATATATATCAAGGTTATAATATGGTTGTTTCGAACGAAAAGTCAAAGTTGACTTGCTGGAGCTGTGACAAAACAAGCTAATTTGGAAAAGAATTGCAATGTTATTTTCGGTAATAACAATGCCAAAGAAGCTAGCACAGATACGTGTTAAGCGTTTACTCAGGTTCCGAGTGTTTTCAGGTGCATAACTATCTGCATCAATCTTTTCTTCCGTAGATGAAGTGCGATTGGTTCATCCTCTCGATTGAGGTGTTTTCAAGTATCATGAAAAGTTTGAACGCGGATTGTAATCGTCAAGATACAAATGAGGTTTAAGTTGAATTGAAGAATTGTTAAATTTCATATGTTATAATCAATATTTTAATTCATTTCAATTGTCTACTGTTGATAGTCCATAGTTAAAAGTCCACAGTTAGCAATTCAATAATTCATATATAGTTTAATATATAACATTCGAATTAATTAATACGTATCGTGACCCGTGTACATGTCTCAGACTCGATCACAACTCAAAGTATATATATTATTGTAGAATCAACCTCAACCCTCTATAGAAACTCGATCATTACTGCATATAGAGTGTCTATGGTTATTCCAAATAATATATATATATATATGCGTCGATATGATATGTCAAAACCTTGTATACGTGTCCCGATATTTAAAGTGCGTAAAATAAATAACAAAAATTAAATGACGATAAATAAAATTGCGAGAATTAAAATTGCGATAAATAAAATGCGATAAATAAATTGCGATAAATAAAATGCGATAAATAAATTGCGATAAATAAAATGTAATCAGTTAGCTAGGGATAGTTAGCTAGGAACAGTTAGCGTGTATTCTTAACAAAATTTTTCATAGTTAATTTGTTTGTTTCTAACAAATTTTATTTTGTCCAATGTTTTCTTCATTGTGCCACTTGTTGGATTCTGATAGGTCAAAATTCAAATATGAAATTGAATGAAAATGGTTATTCTGCGGTGAACAGATTCGTATCTTTTTAGATCTAAGTAGGATAGTAAATGACTGTTGAATCAGATTCGAAGAATGTACAGTGTAACTTATTAATGTGAAATCTAACTATTCCTTGGGTATTACCTACCCGTTAAAATATTCTCATCATTAACAGTTTGTACAAAAGAGTTTTAATTACAATCTTTATGAAAACATATATACATATATATTTTCTTCAGATGTAATCATGGATCTAATGAGTTAATATGATATTAATCTCATTTGCTTTTTGGTTAGAACTAGAGTACATAATCTCTAAAACATTAAAGATTATATAATCGCCATGAAGGACGAAGATAGTTTATGTAGAACGATTCGTAGAACGATAATTATGCTTGAGGTATAGATTGCGAGGTTGAGACGTGTGATGATGTTGTTGTTGTTGTTGTTGGTACTGGTTATGCTGCTGGTGCTGCTGATGGTGGTCCAGTTGCTGTCGGTGCTACAAGTGTTGTTGGTGCTAAGGTTGGTGATGATGTTGGTGTAGTAAGTATAGCTTGTAAATCACGCACCATTCTTGTCAGGGTTTCTATCCTACCCTCTATCATTTCTATCCATCCACTCATCTGATTCGATAAATCTTGATTATCAATTCGAAGTTACCTAACTTCTTCTAATATTCCCCTTTGATTGATATTCAGAAGTAGAGGTTGAATATTTTCTGAGATTGCAGTAATTCGACCTTCGAGGTGGAAAACTTTAGCAAGAAGGGTGAATACAGTGTTGCGCATAGGTTCACCGGTGAGTACATCGTTTTCTCTGACGTTAGGAGGTAAGTTTGGTTCGTGGTAGGGCTCGCCTTCTTCATTTCTCCATCTCCTCCATAAAGAGAAATAGCTAAACGGTGGAGACACTTCGGGTTCATTGACTTCGGAGTCTACTTCAATACGCATCTCGAAATTGCTTCCAGAACTAATGGAATCCAAGCTAGGTGTAGGATCCATCTCTTATGATCAGTTAGAGGATTTTCGATATGAAATGATTTTCGGTTATCGGATAATATTCTAGGTATATAGAATATCTAATATAGTACAGAAGATCCTGTAGATTACGGAGAAAATTAAGAAAACGTGTCAGATAAATTCTACAGTAACAGATACGCTAAGATATGGATTTGTCTATACACTATTCATGCAATCAATGCAGTAAGATGTGTCTAGAATAAGAATAATGAGCAGGTAATTTCCTAAGGATAATAAGCAGATGATTTCTGACAAAAATGATAAGCAAAACTTTTGACATGCAGACACGGTCGAAGTCCAGACTCACTAATGCATCCTAACGACTATCAGTTAGACACACTAATGCAAGACCTGGTTCGCTAAGACCACCACTCTGATACCAACTGTAAAGACCCGTCCTAATCCATCCGGACGAAGTTCATATTGATCATAAACGATTCACAACAGTTGATTACATCGTGAGGTACTTGACCTCTATATGATACATTTTACAAACATTGCATTCGTTTTTGAAAAGACAATCTTTCATTACATCGAAAGTTGACAGGAATGCATACCATTTCATAATATATCCAACTATAATTGACTTAATAATAATCTTGATGAACTCGACGACTCGAATGCAACGTCTTTTGAAATATGCCATGAATGACTCCAAGTAATATCTATAAAATGAGTAAAATGCACAGCGGAAGATTTCTTTCGTACCTGAGAATAAACATGCTTTCAAGTGTCAACCAAAAGGTTGGTGAGTTCATTAGTTTAACATAAATAATCATTTCCATCATTTTAATAGACCACAAGATTTTCATTTCTCATAAATATACATCCCATGTATAGAGACAAAAATAATCATTCATATTGATTGAACACCTGGTAACCGACGTTAACTTAATGCATAGAATATCTCCAAAATAGAACCTCTCGTCTGTATAATAATCTCGAAGTACTAAAGTATTTGTACCCCGAATAGGACTTGTCAAGGTCCAAAGATCTATCTTTAGGATTCGCGTCAATCAGGGGCCATTTCCCTAAATTCTTAGGTTTCCAGACTTGAAAGGGCGATATTCGGTTTAATAATCCAACCATATAATGTAGTTTTCGATTACTTGTGTCTATTTCGTAAAATATTTATAAAAGCAGCGCATGTATTCTCAGTCCCAAAAATATATATTGCAAAAGCATTTAAAAAGGGAGCAAATGAAACTCACCATACTGTATTTTGTAGTAATAATACATATGACGACCTTGAACAAGTATAGGTTTGGCCTCGGATTCACGAACCTATATCAATTGTATATTTATTAATATTCATAGTTGTAATTGAACACATATATGTATAATCGTATTAGTTATATCATTTTTATGTTAATAATATATATGTTTTATATGTTCATTTTTTATATAAAAATATTAAATTTTGTTATGTTATATGTGTTAAATATATATATGTATGTATTTCATTTGTTTATCGAAACAGTAGTCTTAATTATATTAAGCTAACATTAGTAAAAAAATAATGGTAATAACATTAATAATATACTTATGTTAATAATAACTCTATTGGTGATAATAACAATGATATTAATAGTAATACTTGTAAAAATATTAATGTTACTATTTATAATATTAATGATTTATTAATAATAATAATAATAACTTTATTAAAAATGATAATATTAATGATAATAATGATATTGTTAATAATAATACATTTGTTTAATAGCAATAATAATAATACTAATAGTCACAAAAATGATACTATTACTAATATTAATGGGATTAATAATAATAATATCAATAATTGATCCTTAATACTTGTATTAATAATACTTGGTAAAATTAATAATATAAATGATAATACTAGTAATGATAATATTAGTGATAATAATAATTATACCTTTTATCTTTGTATTTAATAACAATCATAATCAAAAATAATATTAGTAACTATAATAAGAATAATAATAATAACAATAATAATCATAGTAATAACAATAATGATAATCAAAATAATAATAATAATAATAATAATAATAATAATAATAATAATAATAATAATAATAATAATAATAATAATAATAATAATAATAATAATAATAATAAAAATAATAATGAAACTATAAATAAAAGACTACCTTAATTAGAATGAGTAAAAAGAAAGAAACTGTCTAAGCCGGGACTCGAACCCGCGACCTCTCGTTCCCCATCATCACTCTCTAACCACTACTCTGTTGGTGACTTTCTGTTTTAAAACCGATTCAAATTTGTTTAACCTTAATCTGCCGTCTTTAACTTTCTTCCCCAGGTACCAGTCGACCAGAGATACAACTCTCTCTCAAACCTTTTTTTAAACCTAATTACTAACTAACCATTTGTGTTTGTTTGTATTTAAAGAAAACGAAAAACAAATTGAATAAATAAGAACAGGTTTGCTGTTCGAGAAAAGAAGAACAAAAAAAATAAAAATAAATAAAACTCAATAATGGATTTCAAAATTAAGATTGTTTTAGAAAAATGTTATAACATAACTTGTATTGAAAATGCTTCATATATACTTTACAAATTATCAAGTTAACATCATCTGTAACAGATAATTTAAATTTAATCGAAGAAAATTTTTTTACTTTTTAAAACTAAAACTTTGACTTAGAAATTAACACTCAATTTAAAGATTTGGAGGCTGAATTTTTACAGCAAGTTCGTTCATAATATTCCTAACATCACTATATTTATATATTTTGAAATGGAATTCGAATTGGAGTTGTTGTTAATCACAGTCATAAACACGATGAACTTGAAATCAAATTTGAATTTTTAGAATGTTTTATACCACAATTACAGAATGAAAAAGGTTATGAATCATCTTTAGAAGCTTTCTGAATCTTTAATTTAAATTGAAAACTCAAATCGAATTCAAATTTTATTATGAACGATTCCTTTGACTTTTGAAATCAAGACTTTGACTCCAAAATTTGATCTTGATATTAAAAATTTGAAGTTGAAAACTTACAGATATGTTACTTAGATCATTCACAACAGAACTGCATTTCCAAATTTTGAATTAAATTCGTAGTAGTGGTTTTTGGAGAAACGAACCAATAACAGAGGATAAACATTCCAGTTTTATTATTTTTTTTATTTCGTGAATGCTCTCAGTAATTAAACGGATTGAGATATTACTTAATGGAATTCAAAGTTGTTGTGTAGTGAGGGTGGATTTGGACGTGTAACGAATTGTAGACATGAAGTACTCCTAATTCCAATCAAGAGAAAAAAATAAAGCAAGTGAATAACTTTAACTATTTTGTATGTATATTGAATTGAAATAGTCTGTAATCCCGATCCAAGACAAGAGTACAGATTTTTGATTGTGATGTAAATCTGATTTCATTATTCTGATTAAATTTTCTATATTTAATTCATTTATAAATAATATTAATAATAATATATTAATATTATAAAAATATACTAATAATGATAATAGAATTAATAATAAAAATAATATTAATAAAACTAATAATAAGAATATAATAAAGGTAAATAAGATAATGATAATAATAAAAATGATGATTTTTAGTAATGATAATAATAATAATCGTAATATTAATTAAAAATCATAATAATATTGATATTGATAATGATAATAATAAGATTTAATGATAATATAGCCAACTAAATGTATCTAATTTCATATATACATTATATATAATAATATCAATAGTAACGATATTAACCTTAATATTAATTAATATTAATAATAATAATAAAGTAATAACAGTAATATATCAACTATATTTTTAACTTGCAATTATGTTTAAGCTATTAATATTACATAATATTAATCATGTACTGTTTAATATATATATATATATATATATATATATATATATATATATATATATATATATATATATATATATATATATATATATATATATATATATATATAATAACATATAATATATATACTTGTGATATGTATTCCAATATACATATCACAATAATTTATTTATAGAAATCACATATATTTATATTTATATATAGCTTTATTTTAATATCCATTTATTATTTTGCATATTAATTTACATACTTAATCTAATTTATCAAATTGTATCTTATTATTTTAATTTATTATATATGCCTATGTTTATATTTATCTATCTATTTATTTACAACATTTGTTCGTGAATCGTCGAGAATAGTCAAGGTCAATTGAATATGAAAATAGTTCAAAAATTTGTAGACTCAGTTTAACAGACTTTGCTTATCATGTCGAGCTTATATAAAGATTAAGTTTAAATTTAGGCATAAATTCCCGGGTCATCATATAATCGCCACACCTTCAAACGTTTAAATTGACCTATATCTTCTTGGATTTCTATCACCCAGTTTGGATCAAGTAAAGCTTGAGCAATCGAAGTTGATTCAATTTTACTAAGAAAGGCAGTACATAAACACATGTTCAGAGTAGCCCTTCGAGTTGAAACTGGAGCAGTAGCATCACCAATAATAAGATCAATTGGATGACTTTTAGTCCATCGGTTGGTATGTGGAAGAGGTCCTACATCAGTGGTATCCATTGAAACATTAATCGTTGTTGACGTTGAGCTATGATCCTCTTGTTCTGATGTGACAATGTCTAATGGATCTGTTTGAGTTTCAGAAGAAACAACTGGAATTGAATCATTGGATGTATCTTGATTTGGATTAAGATTAGAATCTGGATGTGGGAGGGAGGAAGAAGAAGCAACAAGTGAATCAGTTAGTGTTGTGTCTTCATCATAGAGACTTGGTTGTGTGTCCACATTAATTGATTATGTTGGTGTTTCCGGTATGGCATGAACATCTGAGTCCCGCTGAGGAGAGTAAAGACTATCAAACAAGATATTAGTTCCTCTGTAGTTACTGTAGGAACACCCTTCTTTGAGAAAATTGAGTTGTGTGCCGAATAAGTAGTAGCCAGATTAGGATCGGGTTTTGAACTGAGTTGTTCAAAAGCCATCCCCGATAACTCATCAAAACGAACATTAATGCTTTCCTTAATCGGCTTTGATCTTTTGTGATAAACACGATAAGCAACTTTGTTCGATAAGTAACCGAGAAATATGGCCTGATCGCCATGAGCATCAAACTTTCTGAGGCTGTCAAAGTCATTAAGAACATATCATATACAACCAAATACAGGGAAATATTTGTCTACCATATAGCAACTCATAAGGAGTCTTATCAAAATGTTTGTTTATGATACAATGATTTTGGGTATAACATGCAGTTGAAATGGTCTCCCCCCACATTTTTGGAGTTAGTTTGGAGTAGGCAAGCATCGTTCGAGCTGCCCCGCACAACGTACGATTACGACGTTTGACTACTCCATTCCGTTGGGGGGTTCTTGCAGTAGAGAACTGATGTTCAATGCCTTGGTCTTTCAAATAACTATCAAGCAGGTCATTCTTAAATTCTGTCCCATTATCAGTTCTGATACTCATAACATTGTTAAAAGGGTGATGATTTTTCTTGATGAACTCAATGATAATGGTGGGGGTTTCAGATTTGGTTCGTAAAAGAAAAATCCATGTGAATCGGGTATAGTCATCAACAATGACAAGCACATGTTTCCGGCCACCGAGGCTAGAAACTCCCATGGGTTCACATAAGTCCATATGAAATAATTGAAAATACGTTGAAGTACTTGTGTAACAACCCGACTTTTTCCGTTAGCTTACATTTACTTTCGGTTAAATACTTAACAACCGTTAGTTAAATTCTATGAATTTATACGCCAGAACTTTTTTTTTTTTTGAAAATACTATTTTTAATATGTGCTACATATTACTTGATATCATACATTGGTTTAGAAGTATGCGAGAGAGTTAGAAAACGCAAAAAAAAATGTACGGTTAGTGAAAACCAAAAAAATGTCTTTTAAGGCAACGAAACGAAAGATAATTGACTTTTAATAGTTATTTATATAATTATAAAGTTTGTAATATACTTTTAATTTATTAGAAGTTTTATAAATCTAAAATGCGTAGAATTCGCTAAAACGCTCGGTTAACGTTTCAGCTTTCCGTTTCGGTTAACGACACGTAGCAACGGAATAAATAATTATTAAGTAAAATAATTATTCTATATAATTTATGAAAATTATAATTCTTTTATTAATTAAGAGAAATTAAATTAGTTTAAGAATCCGGTAGAATTAACGTTTAGCGATCCGATTTACGTTTTCGGCTAACGACACTTAAAGGATCTTAACGGAATCCCATAGAAAATTATCTAGCAACATTTTAGAGTCCATAGACTTCCTTTTGGCCCCTCTTGGCCGAAATTTGCCATGGCCCATCCATTTGTTTGATTTTTCTATAGCCCACTTGTTAATTACATTTAAATGAGTAACCTAGCCCCATTTATCACAAAATAAAAAAAGGGATACACATTCTTCTTCCTCCACCTGCGACTTTCAGCCCCAAAAACCCTAAGCCATCGCCATAGCCATCTTCATCTCACTCTTGCTCACTCACTAATTGCTTGATCACAAAATCGTTAACGGATTCGTGTTCCTATCGTCGTGCTCCACACATCTATACCAACAATTGAAATTAGAGTATGTTCCAAAAAACTCTATTTTTTCCTGATTTTAATGTTATTATACATGTATGGGGTTATAATGGTGTCTAGTGCTCAAACCATGATGCGTGTATGTCTGATTTGTTCGTTATATGACCGTACATGCTATTTTATTTAACCCACAAATTTGAACAGACCCTAACTAATTTTTACTTGTTAGATAATGTTAATATTATTGCATTTTTGGATTTCTCTCGAAAAACTTTTAAATTTGCACTTAGATAATGCGCAATTTCGATAAACGGTTAACCTGATACATGCAATTAGGGTTTCGATATGAAATTGTGATGAATCTGATTTTTCTAGAACAACATGATGCTTCACTGATCATAATATGTTTTTTTATTGAATAGCTTGTGAAAAGTTAATAATTTTACATTTAGATATCGCAAGTTTTTGAGTTTTGGTTCGAAAGTTAGGATTAAAACAAATTCGGTAAGATTATATGTGTAATTAATTTTTTGGAATTGCATGCTTTTGAATTAAATCATGAAATGTTGATAAATGGATTTCAAAAAAAAAAAAATAAAATAAGTTTACACTACGATATTGAGTAATTACGATTTGTAAAACTTAAGTTAAATGTTGACAGAATTGCCATGGGTGTAGCTCGCAATGAGGTTCGTACTGCTAATCTCTGTCTCAAGAATCATGGTTTTGATCCAGGAGCTCACCTCTCTCCAGCTGATGCTGATTGGAATAGTTTTGCATGGTCACAAGCTTATACTGACAGTGACCTTGAGGCTATTGTTCCCCCTGTCTCTACTTCTACCCTTGCTGATGACAAAAGGGGAAGAAGAAATCTAAGAAGGATAAGAAAAGAAAACAATCTAAGGGGGTGCATGAGCATGAAAAAGCTCCAAAGTAGCAGAAGAGAGATCGTGATGGTTATGGTAATGGAAATGGTAAAGGAAATACTGGCCCTAAGCCCAGCAACACTCATACTGAGGCATGTGTAAGGGGTGCTGGTGAATCTCAATCCGGTAGGTCTGACACATCTGCTGATGATATTGGTTCTCGTAGTAAGCCCAGTGATGTTGTTGCTGCTCAGCTGGCTAAACTTTTGGTGTTTCTCAATCTATTAAAAGAAAGTTGAAATAAAATTAGAGAGACATCAGAAGAGACAACAGGAACTCAACATCAGAAGAGACAACAAGAACTCAATGATTCCTTTAATTCTAGGTTTGAGGCTTATGCTAAAAAGAAGAAGAAGAAAAATGATTATCGCAAAAATCTCACTCCTTAAGCACATAGTAAGCACGAAAAAGATCAACGAAAAAGACATTCTAAGTTTATGGTTAAATATGAAAAAAAAGAAGGCTAAGTTGTATGCTAAGAGAGCTGAAAGAATAAGGAACATCACTGCAGAAGAACTTCTTGCAGTCTGACAGATCCAGAAAAGAAAAATCATATGTATTCTTGCAGTGGATGGCTTCTGGAATGAGAACCAGCAAATAAACTCAACCAGCAATTCCCAAATAGGCAGCAGCTACAGCAGAACTAGTTGAGGTTGTTCAACCTTCTGTAGGTCATGATGAGAAGCCTCTAGAGACTAGTCAGTCTGCTACTGAGGGGGAGCAGTATGTTTTAACTACCATCTCGCCTATACAAGAACCAGTGCTAACACAAGAACCATCTCCTGAACCCATGCGAATTGATAAAAAAAGGGCAAAATTTGCTCCTAGGTATAACCTGCCCCTAAGAAAAGAGCCCTTATTTGAGGTAGGAGATGAAAGCACTATGGTAAGTGTTGAACCGGGTGATGCTAATCAATCAGCTGGTAGTGAAGACACAACAAGGCGTGATGTGAATGAAGACCCAGACAAAAGTGTGCTTCTGGGTGAAAAAAGTGTTGAAGACCCAGCAAAGAAGGATGAGCTGGGTGCTAATGCTGAGGAGGTGACTACTGGTGATGAATATATTGTCTGGGGTAATGGTGATTCTACTTTTATCTTATCACCTCTACCTCCAGTCTATCATGTTGACTTTGATAGGACACTGGGGGATCTTCAACCCTATGAACCAGTGGGTCCTTCTGCCACAACAGAGTTACCTTACTCATATCCTCCATCTTCACTAAAGAAAAATGACAAACAAATAAATTGGGAAGATGAACCAATTGTACACAGAATGCCTGATCCTAGAAAGATGAATCCAAATGAAAGGGAAGCTCACAGGCTACAAATTACTGTCATTGAATGGATAAGCAGGGAAGAAGCCAGAAAAGCTGAGAGAATACGACAAATTAGAATGTTGTATCATCCTCTTGATCATCAATTTTACATTGATGCTCTTGACTTAAACATTGATGTTACTCATTATTTAAATGCCAGTGGACAAAGATTTCATACTGACAGAGATAAAGCATTATTCTATGAAGCTATACAACTGGATATGGATCTTGAAAAATACTGCAACATGATGACTTCTGATGAAGGTATGAAGTTGATTCACACAACACGTTCCTTGAATATTACCATGAAAGAATATATTTTGAGTGTTCAACTGGAACAACATGCAAGGAATGATGCTGAATATGCTGAAAGGTTAAGGCTCAAGGAGCGAGAAGAATGATTGGCTACTGATAGAGTTCAAGCTGAAAAATCTCTCAAGTTAGCAAAAGCCATTGCCAAGGCACAGGACAAGGTTTTGGATAAAATCGAAGCTGCTGAAAAGGCACCTAAATTGGACTCTTAAGTGTTTGCACGTACAAATGCATTGACTAAAAGAAATCTTAGAAGCAGGTATGCTGATGTGATGACATGAAGAGGAAATGTTGGTAGAATCATCAAGTGTCACAAAGGAAAAAGGAGATCTTTCAGTATCAACATAGATAATAATGTTCATGAGCAGGTAGATTTTAGAGATCTAAGATTGTTTGGTTTCTCTGAATGGATGGAAATGCTGCAGTATTTTATTGGCAAAGGAGAAAGTAATATCAAGAAGCTATTGATTACTAAATTACAAGACCTTT
This sequence comes from Rutidosis leptorrhynchoides, assembly GCF_046630445.1. Lineage (NCBI taxonomy): Eukaryota > Viridiplantae > Streptophyta > Magnoliopsida > Asterales > Asteraceae > Rutidosis > Rutidosis leptorrhynchoides. The sequence goes on from NC_092343.1 coordinate 205,924,564, forward strand.
TCACCAATGATGCTAAGTATGGAAATGCACCAGTAATGAATGTTGATGAAGAACTATCTAAGAAGAAGAAGAAATCTACTAGTGGCCCATTCAGAAGAGATTCAATCATTATACCTGAAAATTTTTAACCATTTAAACCTGAAGACCTGCCTGTGATGTTCCCTGAAGCTTGGAAGGTGAAAGAGGAAGAGCTATCTGAAGAAGAGAGGCAAAAAGAGAAAGATAAAGATATATAGCCTTCAACTCCTTAAATAATCTTTTGTAATATTTCATTTTCATTATACTCACTTGTAATTAATGTATTATATGATGAATATGAGATGAGTTAATCTTTAAAATCACATCAATTTATAAGATATAGATAACTCAGCAAAAGATCCCAAAAATAAACGTATACGGGACAAAATCACTGCTTATTTCATTAAGTCCATTAGTGATGGGCTTTAGTGTTTTCTTTATAAGTCATAGGTTTTGTCATCATCAAATAGTGGGAGATTGTTGAGTCCCCAAAATGATTAAGCATTTAATTATGACAAAACATCATTATATACACTAAGATGTTACCTGCAGCTAGCATAGATTTATCTATGTATAGATAGCATTTGTTGCTATGTCTAGTGTCCTAGTATGCTTCCTGGCCTACCAGCACAAGGTAGACAGTATTCTTCAATCATCACAGGATGAGTGCCTAGCAAATCATAAAGATTAAGTTAACTAGTAGAAGAACCAGTATAGCTGGTAGCAGCATACAACACTTAGACAATTATGCTCCATTACAAGCATAATAGTTTTTTATGTTGTCTACATCAATTGTACTAGAATTCAAAGACAAAGTTGAACAGAAAAGGACACGCGTCGGTGACTGACAAGTGACCTTACAAGACCACGTGAGAATGCAGAAGTTTCACGCATGTGCAGACATGGGTTATTACTTTGTCAACGCCTAGGGTACCCAACATTCTATTTGTTTATTTAGATAGTATTGCCAAACCAAATTGGGGTATTCCTGCAAATAGCTACCAAAGAGAAAAGAAAGAGATCACTCTCTCTGATGATGTTGTCTACACAAGTATAGACATCCTATGTACCAATGGACAATAGATCTATTACATGGTTAATAGGACTACTATATATAGTTGATTACACTATTGTAATATTTAGTGGTGTGGGTTTATTAAATAGAGTTCAAACTTGCAAATGCTTAAGATATCCTCTGTAGCTTAACTTAGGTGTAATATATATCAACCAACTATTTATTCCATAATTGTGTAGTTGTAATTCTTTGATATTCATATCAATAAAGTAATAACGTTGAAAATTACCCATGACTCTTATTTAATTATCTATTTAAATACACTTAACTGTTTGACCACTTGTTTAAACGATAAGAGCTGTATTCACACCCCTCTACAATACTCCTATTGTTTTCTAAGGGACAAATAAGGAGCAATCGGAATGTTTGAACCGGTTTTAGTAGTAGCCTCCTCATCACTAGAACTCGCACTATGTTCGAAATTATCACTGCTTCCCGAACCATCCTCATTAGCGTTTTCTGATGCCTTACCATTATTCGGCAATTCATTGTTACCCGAACTCCTACTAGAACCTGCAAGATCATCAATAGAAACATCGTCAAAAGTAACATAATTCGGTTTAGGGTCCACCATTTCTGATTTTCTATAAAGTGAGTCTTCATCAAAAGTAACATCATGAGAGCGAATTACTTTCCTAGCCTCGTTATCCTAACAAATATAACCCATATCATTTGAACCATAACCAATGAAAGTAAACTTCTTTGACTTAGCTTCAAGCTTGTCTTTATTCACATCTTTGGTTTTCACATATGCATTACACCCAAACACTCTAAGGTTCCCATAACTGACCTCGTTACCTCTTAATTCTTCCTCGGGGATTAGGAAATCCAACGGTGTTAAGGGTCCCCTATTGATCCAATAAGCCTTCGTGTTATCCGCATCCACCCAAACTTCTTAGGAAAATTGGAATGTAGTCTAATACTCTTAGCCCTTTCTTTCAACGTACGATTCATACGTTCGACAACCCCATTATGTTGCAGTGTCTCCAGTACCATTTTCAACATCTTAATACCGAGCTTTGCAAAATGGTCTTTAAACTCAAGACTACATTATTCTCCTCCATTATCTGACATTAAGCTTAACCTTTTGGTTATTCTCATTCTCTACCATAGCTATCCACTTCACAAAAGTATCAAACACATCAGATTAGCTTTAAGAAAATAAACCTACATGTTTTAAGTGGAGTCGATAATGAAGGTAACATATTAGCGAGAACCTCCATGTGATTCAACATTGGTTGGACAAAAACAACCATATGATCTAGCTCCAATTTCTCAAACTTAGGCGTATTCCCCATTTTCCCGAGTCACCTTCTTTTGCTTCCCATAAACACATGGTTCACAAAACCCAAGCTCCACTTTCTTCAAATTCGGAATTCACCCACTCAAAACAAGCATCTTTAAACCCTTCTCACTCATATGCCTGACTCTTCGGTGTAATAGAGTAGTTTCGACCCAACATAAATCGTAACAACCACCGTGTTTTCATCTAACACCTAAACAATGTAAAGAGTTCCTTTTTTATGTCCATAGGCCACAACACAACTACCCGAAACCACCTTCCATTGGCGGTTTTCAAAAGTAATCATGCTACCTTCCTCAGCTAATTGACCGACTGACATATCCAAGTCCTAACTTGCGTAATAAAAGCCAACCATCCACGTACGCTATGTATAAAACCAAGGGTATAGCCACGCTCCCTATGTGCCTATACCAATGGATGCGATCTCTTATGACTTGGTAAAATAGTTTACATCGCACGCTAAGCTAAACGATAAGAACAACCTATTTTCAGTTTCCTTAAATAACACATGTTAATTTGAATGGACGTAGGAGGCGGATCTTGCTTTTCATGAAATGAAAAAGATGCTCGAAGAACTGCCTAAGCTACCGCTCTAAAAGAGGGCGAAACTTTGTACTTGTATATTTTCGTGGAAAATTAGGCGTTTAGTTTCGTCTTGATAGCGAAAAGAGAAAAAGCGTTAAAACCAATATACTTTGTAAGCAAAGCACTCACTGTAAGCGAGGTGAATTATGCACCAATTTAAAATTTTGAGTATATGTTGGTTTTAACTGCCAGAAGGTTGCGGCGGTAGTTTCAAGGACATCCGATACATGTTTTACCTGATGTGCCAGTTAAACGTGCTTGAACCTTTCACACCTTGCTCAAAATTTCATTTTAAATTAAACTTAACTCAGATTTAATAAAGACCTAAGAATATCTAATCCAAGACTAGTTGATCAGTTTAATCCTAGAATAGATGTCTAGATTCACCGCATGTTTAAGACCTGATAGTAGGCTAAGTATGATTGACCAAACCCCGATTATAGTTACTAGCTATAACTTTCACCATTATAACAATCCAATTTATTATCATGTTTAAGTTTACTAAATTTTAAGCCTAGTGATGTTCTAGTTAAAACCTAATAATAATTATTTTTATTCAAATCAGACTATTTAAACATTGGTATTTTAATCAGACATAAGACATAACAGCTAATCCAGAGTTTCAAGCACATGCAAGGCTATTAGCCCATAACTAAAATAATAACGATAAATAAAAGACAAGAATTAATAGAAGAAATCATATCGACATAAAGGAATTGATAACTAAATGATTGATTAAATAACTTGAATGTTGCAATAGATAAAAATCCTAACTAATTCGTGAGTTTGCCTCTGAATGCAGAGTACAATTGATTATGCTTTTATAAAACTGACCCCAAGGCCTCTACTTATAGTTTCATAAATCGCCAATCCAAGCTAGCGACTTGGTTATGAAGCTGCCGGCTTCCCATGACTTGGAGTGGGGCCTACGTAAAACGAGATCTTGAAGCGTACGTTGAATCTTTCTGTATAACTTAAGCCGGCGGCTTCAGTGTGAAGCCGGCGGCTTGACTACTTCAGATCAAGATAAGAATAACTTCTAAATTTAACTTGAACTTGGGCAGCAAGAAGTTAAAACCGCGTGCTATAAGCCGGCGGCTTCAAGGTTTAGCCGGCGGCTTGGCTCTATTTTACTTATTCGCCAAGTTCTTCAATTTATACGATCAAGTCTAGAGCTTTCTGGAATATGGTAGGGAAGCTGGTGAGCAACACACATGCCACGTCAACGCCAAGTCCAAGTCGGTTACGGATATATCGCATACTTGAATCAACGAGCATCTGACACGTGTTTTTGAAAATTAAGGAGGATCTACGTCTTTAAATAGATCCCCTGGGTCACCACATTACACAGTTCAGTCACTTGTGATAGAGAACACATGATGTGTCAAAAGTGCGTGCAGTAGTGCTTAATTTGCCTTTCAACTTTTAAATTTATTTAACCTTTATTTAATACACTTTAACACGCTAACGAGCAACAAAAGCCGATCAGATGTTGTAGTGACCCGAACTTTTCCATGTTTATATATATTAATTGAGATTGATGTTTACATGATTAAATGTTTCCAACATGTTAAGCAATCAAACTTGTTAAGACTTGATTAATTGAAATAGGTTTCATATAGACAATTGACCACCCAAGTTGACCGGTGATTCACGAACGTTAAAACTTGTAAAAAACTATATGATGACATATATATGGTTATATATATAGTTAACATGATATTATGATAAGTAAACATATCATTAATTATATTAACAATGAACTACATATGTAAAAACAAGACTACTAACTTAATGATTTTGAAACGAGACATATATGTAACGTTTATCGTTGTAACGACATTTAATGTATATATATCATATTAAGAGATATTTGTACATCATAATATCATGATAATATAATAATTTAAAATCTCTTTTGTTATTATAAACATTGGGTTAACAACATTTAACAAGATCGTTAACCTAAAGGTTTCAAAACAACACTTACATGTAACGACTAACGATGACTTAACGACTCAGTTAAAATGTATATACATGTAGTGTTTTAATATGTATTTATACACTTTTGAAAGACTTCAATACACTTATCAAAATACTTCTACTTAACAAAAATGCTTACAATTACATTCTCGTTCAGTTTCATCAACAATTCTACTAGTATGCACCCGTATTCGTACTCGTACAATACACAGCTTTTAGATGTATGTACTATTGGTATATACACTCCAATGATCAGCTCTTAGCAGCCCATGTGAGTCACCTAACACATGTGGGAACCATCATTTGGCAACTAGCATGAAATATCTCATAAGATTACAAAAATATGAGTAATCATTCATGACTTATTTACATGAAAACAAAATTACATATCCTTTATATCTAATCCATACACCAACGACCAAAAACACCTACAAACACTTTCATTCTTCAATTTTCTTCATCTAATTGAACTCTCTCAAGTTCTATCTTCAAGTTCTAAGTGTTCTTCATAAATTCCAAAAGTTCTAGTTTCATAAAATCAAGAATACTTTCAAGTTTGCTAGCTCACTTCCAATCTTGTAAGGTGATCATCCAACCTCAAGAAATCTTTGTTTCTTACAGTAGGTTATCATTCTAATACAAGGTAATAATCATATTCAAACTTTGGTTCAATTTCTATAACTATAACAATCTTATTTCAAGTGATGATCTTACTTGAACTTGTTTTCGTGTCATGATTTTGCTTCAAGAACTTTGAGCCATCCAAGGATCCATTGAAGCTAGATCCATTTTTCTCTTTTCCAGTAGGTTCATCCAAGGAACTTAAGGTAGTAATGATGTTCATAACATCATTCGATTCATACATATAAAGCTATCTTATTCGAAGGTTTAAACTTGTAATCACTAGAACATAGTTTAGTTAATTCTAAACTTGTTCGCAAACAAAAGTTAATCCTTCTAACTTGACTTTTAAAATCAACTAAACACATGTTCTATATCTATATGATATGCTAACTTAATGATTTAAAACCTGGAAACACGAAAAACACCGTAAAACCGGATTTACGCCGTCGTAGTAACACCGCGGGCTGTTTTGGGTTAGTTAATTAAAAACTATGATAAACTTTGATTTAAAAGTTGTTATTCTGAGAAAATGATTTTTATTATGAACATGAAACTATATCCAAAAATTATGGTTAAACTCAAAGTGGAAGTATGTTTTCTAAAATGGTCATCTAGACGTCGTTCTTTCGACTGAAATGACTACCTTTACAAAAACGACTTGTAACTTATTTTTCCGACTAGAAACCTATACTTTTTTTGTTTAGATTCATAAAATAGAGTTCAATATGAAACCATAGCAATTTGATTCACTCAAAACGGATTTAAAATGAAGAAGTTATGGGTAAAACAAGATTGGATAATTTTTCTCATTTTAGCTACGTGAAAATTGGTAACAAATCTATTCCAACCATAACTTAATCAACTTGTATTATATATTATGTAATCTTGAGATACCATAGACACGTATACAATGTTTCGACCTATCATGTCGACACATCTATATATATTTCGGAACAACCATAGACACTCTATATGTGAATGTTGGAGTTAGCTATACAGGGTTGAGGTTGATTCCAAAATATATATAGTTTGAGTTGTGATCAATACTGAGATACGTATACACTGGGTCGTGGATTGATTCAAGATAATATTTATCGATTTATTTCTGTACATCTAACTGTGGACAACTAGTTGTAGGTTACTAACGAGGACAGCTGACTTAATAAACTTAAAACATCAAAATATATTAAAAGTGTTGTAAATATATTTTGAACATACTTTGATATATATGTATATATTGTTATAGGTTCGTGAATCAACCAGTGGCCAAGTCTTACTTCCCGACGAAGTAAAAATCTGTGAAAGTGAGTTATAGTCCCACTTTTAAAATCTAATATTTTTGGGATGAGAATACATGCAGGTTTTATAAATGATTTACAAAATAGACACAAGTACGTGAAACTACATTCTATGGTTGAATTATCGAAATCGAATATGCCCCTTTTTATTAAGTCTGGTAATCTAAGAATTAGGGAACAGACACCCTAATTGACGCGAATCCTAAAGATAGATCTATTGGGCCTAACAAACCCCATCCAAAGTACCGGATGCTTTAGTACTTCGAAATTTATATCATATCCGAAGGGTGTCCCGGAATGATGGGGATATTCTTATATATGCATCTTGTTATTGTCGGTTACCAGGTGTTCACCATATGAATGATTTTTATCTCTATGTATGGGATGTGTATTGAAATATGAAATCTTGTGGTCTATTGTTACGATTTGATATATATAGGTTAAACCTATAACTCACCAACATTTTTGTTGACGTTTTAAGCATGTTTATTCTCAGGTGATTATTAAGAGCTTCCGCTGTAGCATACTTAAATAAGGACAAGATTTGGAGTCCATGCTTGTATGATATTGTGTAAAAACTGCATTCAAGAAACTTATTTTGTTGTAACATATTTGTATTGTAAACCATTATGTAATGGTCGTGTGTAAACAGGATATTTTAGATTATCATTATTTGATAATCTACGTAAAGCTTTTTAAACCTTTATTGATGAAATAAAGGTTATGGTTTGTTTAAAAATGAATGCAGTCTTTGAAAAACGTCTCATATAGAGGTCAAAACCTCGCAACGAAATCAATTAATATGGAACGTTTTTAATCAATAAGAACGGGACATTTCAGTTGGTATCAGAGCGTTGGTCTTAGAGAACCAGAAAATTTGCATTAGTGTGTCTTATCGAGTTTGTTAGGATGCATTAGTGAGTCTGGACTTCGACCGTGTTTTCTTTAAAAATGATTGCTTAACATTTTTGTTGGAAACTATATATTTTTAACATATGAATATTATGTGATATATTAATCTCTTAACGTGTTTGATATTATGTGATAGATGTCTACCTCTAGAACAAGTCCCATTGACTCACCTAATAATAATGAAGAGTCAAATGTAAATTGGAATGATTTGTGGACTGATTCACAAGTTCCCGAAGAGGAACCGGAAGAAGAGTCGGAACCGGAAGAAGAATCGGAACCGGAAGAAGAATCGGAACCGGATGAAGAAATAGAACCGGTGGGGGAAATAATAAAACGGTTAAGTAAAAGAAAATCCTCAACCAACCGACCAAAGTTAATTATGGTCAATGGTGTGTAACGACCCGGAAATTTCCGACCAAATTTAAACCCTAATCTCTATATGTTTCCGACACGATAAGCAAAAATCTGTAATGTTGAGTCTAGAAAGTTTGAAATTCATATTCATGAAATCCATTACCCTTTGACCATGCCTTACAATGATTGTCTCGTATCCATTGATAAGTTAAATTCGAACTTATGATGATCCGAAAATGAGTTCTATGAATTTTAGGCTAACAATTTACACGTTTATATTTAAATTATACTATAATTATTATATTATTATTAAGATTATTGATTTTTGTAATTGATGAACTTATAACTTCGAGAATCCTGTTACTGATTGAACTTTACTGTTTTTAATTTTTGTTTGATTAACGTATAGTATGTAATCCGTGAATTGAGATTGATTGGAAGATGAGTTGTGTCTGTTAGCTTCTTTATTTAGATATATCTACATATAGGAGCATGATAGAGAATTCCACCCCACTCTCCCATATTTTTTATTCTTACTTCTATCTCCTTCATTTACTAACCACGAACTAAAAACACTTTGAATCTACTACCAACTTCGGTTTAATGCTACCACTACCATTTAGAACCACCACTCGCCATCACTTCCAACCGTGACCAAACCCAAGAACCATCACCATGTATCACACCATCGAACCATCACCAATAACTCCAAACCATCATATAATCACTACTACAGTTCCGGGTTTCTGTTTATAACTGAAAACCTTTTAACCTCTACTACTAGTTCTTTGTTGCTACTACTATCATTTCTGTTTCCTGTTTAAATCGAAAACCACCAACTGAACCGAGAAGAGAATCATCATTAATTTGATTATATTTCTTTCTCGTTTCATGTCTCTTCTTGAATCACAAAGTCGCCACCCTCATCATGAAACAACACGCCACCACCATGATCACTTTTCCCTCACCATCATTTGATCAACCCACATACACGACCACCTTTCATCTTGATCCAACCATTTGAACCTTACACCTCATCACCCTATCGTAAAATTTGCACCCTTCAGCCGTTAGACAGCAACTATTATGGCTTTGTTAGTGGCACACTAATTAATTACCAAAAGAATGGACAAAAGGATTAGGTGGCCACATTTTGATACTGTCTCCATATGATTCGTTTTTTTTAAGATGAAGAAAGTGGGGATCATGTGGGTCACGTTGGAGATATGCATTGATCCTAAATTGTATGTCAATTTCTTCAAAATAAGTGAAACACACGTACGCAAACCACTTTGTTTTTACTGAATATTGACATGGATTATGGACTAAGGGTTTTTGGTACTTGGGCCGAGATCTTTAGCTTTCTTTTGTTGGGCCGATTTCGATTACTTGGACTCTTGATGAAACTTAGGCCGAAGTCCACTAATTATGTATTGGTTTCAAAAAAATAAAAATGATACATGATTTAATGAAGAAGAAAAACGGTTACATGATAAAAGGAAATAAGACCCGGATTATGATAGAAACACATTGAATGGTTTAGTGGTTAGGGAGCTTTGTGATTAAGCGAGAGGTCACGGGTTCGAGTCTCGTTTGGAGTTTTTCTTTTTAGAAACCCTTTTAAAGGTAGTCTTTATTTTTAAAACTTATTATTATCATTACTATTATTATTATTAGTATTATTATGATTATTAAAGTTATTATTATTATTACTAGTAAAATCATTAATTTTGTAATTATTAGTATTCATTATTATTAAAATTAACATTTTCATTAAAGAGAATTATTTTTATTAAAGGTATCATTTTTAACTCTATTATCATTATTATTATTATTACTATTTTAGTATGATTATAATTTTAACAAAACAAACGATATGTATATATATATATATAAAATATATATTTAATACATATAACATGACAAAAAAAAAAAATTTATTCTAAATATATAAAATGAATATATGAAACATATAGGTTATTAATATAAAAACGATATAACTAATAGGTCTCTCTCTCTCTATATATATATATATAATTTGTTCGATTCTGATTATATGTGTTAATATATATAAATGATATAGGTTCGTGAATCCGAGGCCAACCTTATATGTGATTAATGGTGTTATATGTATTTTTACTACAAAATACAGTATGGTGAGTATATAGTCCCACTTTTAAACTTTAAATATTTCGGGATGAGAATACATGTATTTTATGTTTTACGTTATGGACACAAGTAACTGAAAAATATATTCTACGTTGAGTTGTACCACTGGCATACTTCCCTGTAGCTTGGTAACTATTATTTACAGCGGTATTGTAAACGCGAATCCTGTTGATAGATCTATCGGGCCTGACAACCCCAACCGGACTGGACGACCAGTATTCAACGGTTGCACAGTACTTCGTTTCGTGACTACACTTGGTACGGTGTAGTAAGATTTCATAATAAAGGGAATATGCGACGTGATTAAATGTTAAGTATGGTTACCAAGTGCTCAACCACTTAGAATATTTTTATTAAAATATTTACATATGAAATCTTGTGGTCCATTATTATAACGCTGCTAGCATCAAACCTATATATCTCACCAACTTTATGTTGACTTTTTAAAGCATGTTATTCTCAGGTACGAATTAAGTCTTCCGCTGTGCATTAGCTCATATTAAGGACATTACTTGGAGTCGATCATCGCGATGGGACCAACTGTTGATGATATCGTCCGGGAGGATAAGGACGGGTCTTTACATGGTGTTTCCGCCAAGGAAGCAAAATATTGGGAGGATTACCAATTCTCCGATGAATCGGATTCCGACGAGAATTCCGATGATGTTATAGAAATTACCCCAACTGAATTTAAAAAGGCAAAAGAAAATAATAAGGGAAAGGGCATAAAAATAGAGAAATCTAATTCCAACCCCGATGAACTTTATATGTATCGTCAACCCCCGAAGTCCTTAAGTTGTAACAATGACCCGGGAACCTCTAAACCACCAGGTTTTTCTAAACCAATGTGGACAACGACGGCTCGTATTAGGGGAACATCATATATCCCTAGAAACTTGGCAAAACGAACCAAAACCGAAGAAGAAGAAACGAGCGAGTCGGAATAAGATAGTTGTATTCGTGTGGTGTAATATATGGAATATAGTGTTCTTATGCTTTATGATATATGTAAAAATTGCTTGTATTAATAAGTATTTTTTTTATGAATCTAACTCTTGTCTATTTTACAGTTTAAAAACACAAAATGGATAGACAACCCAATATTTTAAGAGACCTACCCGGAGACATGATTGATGAAATCTTGTCTAGAGTCGGCCAGAATTCTTCGGCACAACTATTTAAGGCGAGATCAGTTTGTAAGACATTCGAAGAACGTTCCAAGAATGTCTTGGTTTATAAGAGACTTTCGTTTGAAAGATGGGGGATATCACATTGGGAAACCCATAAGTTACGATGTGTTTACTTTGACGCATATATTGCGGGGAACCCAAATGCTATTTTACGCAACGGGTTAAGAAATTATTTTGACTCAATATATCCGAATATTGGACTTCGTGATTTAGAAAAAGCGGCTAACATGCAACATAAAGAAGCATGTTATGCTTACGGATTAGTAATGTTCGCTTCTCACCAAAGTGAGAACAAGAACATCGGGCTACAACTATTAAACAAAACGTTTCCACAAGTGACGGAGTCGGTAATTGGGGTAAGAAATGAGGTTTTTAGATTATTACGGGACTGTTGGACATTACGTAACCCTCGTCCCTTTGATGACGTTACAACACGCTGTCTTATCAACGGCCATAACGGTTATGTTGCACAAGACCAAGGATGGGAAGTAGTCCTAGTAAAACCAGAATGCATGACTTGTTTCTGGACGTATGAATTACGTGTCTTTATTGCCTTTGCTGAACGACTTGTGTACTAGCTAGAATTGTCTTCACAACTATCTTGTATCAAAGTTATTGTGTGCTATATTTCATGCTTTATGTAAAATAAGCGGTATTGTAAGTTTGTAAAATATTGTATAAAAGTTTGAACGCGAAATGTTATTATAATCAGTTTTTCATATAGAATTGTAGTAGTTGAATTGTATATTAGCTACTAAGTATGAACTTAACGGGTAGGTACTACCCGAATTTAAACTTATAAAACGCTAATATGAAGAAAAAGCTTTTATAAATGAGTTCATATTATGCTACGAAATACTATTAACTACTCTTAATATTCTGTATGATTAACTTGTTCCATTTAACTATTTTGAAGGAAATGGCACCGACTACTCGACACACCGTGAATATGAATGAAGAGGAATTCCGTACTTTTCTAGCTTCAAACATAGCCGCAGTACAGGCTGCGCTACATACCAACAATAACCTTGGATCTAGCAGTACAGGAAATCGTGTAGGATGCACCTACAAAGAATTCACTGCCTGCAAACCTTTGGAATTTGATGGAACCGAAGGACCGATCGGATTGAAACGGTGGACCGAGAAGGTTGAATCGGTGTTTGCCATAAGTAAGTGTACTGAAGAGGACAAAGTGAAGTACGCTACGCATACCTTCACAGGTTCTGCGTTAACATGGTGGAATACCTATCTAGAGCAAGTGGGACAAGATGATGCGTACGCACTACCGTGGTCAGCATTCAAGCACTTGATGAACGAGAAGTACCGTCCCAGAACCGAGGTCAATAAGCTCAAGACAGAACTTAGAGGGTTACGAACCCAAGGATTTGATATTACCACGTACGAAAGACGATTCATAGAATTGTGCCTATTGTGTCCGGGAGCATTCGAAGATGAGGAAGAGAAGATCGACGCGTTTGTGAAAGGATTACCGGAAAGAATCCAAGAAGATATAAGTTCACACGAGCCCGCCTCCATACAACAGGCATGTAGAATGGCTCACAAACTAGTGAACCAGATTGAAGAAAGAATTAAAGAACAGACTGCTGAAGAGGCCAATGTGAAGCAAGTCAAAAGAAAGTGGGAGGAAAACGGTGATAAGAATCACCAATACAACAACAACAGCAATTACAACAATAATCGCAACAATTATCCCAACAATCGCAACATCAATCGCAACTACAACAAACGGCCCAACAACAACAACAACAACAACAACAACAACAGCAACTACAACAATCATCCCAACAACAATAATAACCGCAACAACAACAACAATCAGAAGCAACTATGCCAAAGGTGTGAAAAGAATCACTCGGGGTTCTGCACCAAATTTTGCAACAAGTGTAAAAGAAATGGTCATAGCGCGGCGAAGTGTGAGGTCTACGGACCAGGGGTTAATAGAACGAAAGGAACAAATGGTGTCAGAACGAGTAATGGCGGAGCAAGTAGTGTCGGAGCAAGTTATGCCAATGTAGTTTGTTATAAATGTGGAAAACCAGGCCACATTATTAGAAATTGCCCGAACCAGGAGAACACAAATGGACAAGGCCGTGGAAGAGTTTTCAATATTAATGCGGTAGAGGCACAGGAAGACCCGGAGCTTGTTACGGGTACGTTTCTTATTGACAATAAATCTGCTTACGTTTTATTTGATTCGGGTGCGGATAGAAGCTATATGAGTAGAGATTTTTGTGCTAAATTAAGTTGTCCATTGACGCCTTTGGATAGTAAATTTTTACTCGAATTAGCAAATGGTAAATTAATTTCAGCAGATAATATATGTCGGAATCGAGAAATTAAACTGGTTAGCGAAACATTTAACATTGATTTGATACCAGTAGAGTTAGGGAGTTTTGATGTGATAATCGGTATGGACTGGTTGAAAGAAGTGAAAGCGGAGATCGTTTGTTACAAAAATGCAATTCGCATTATACGAGAAAAAGGAAAACCCTTAATGGTGTACGGAGAAAAGGGCAACACGAAGCTACATCTTATTAGTAATTTGAAGGCACAAAAACTAATAAGAAAAGGTTGCTATGCTGTTCTAGCACACGTCGAGAAAGTACAAACTGAAGAAAAGAGCATCAATGATGTTCCCATTGCAAAAGAATTTCCCGATGTATTTCCGAAAGAATTACCGGGATTACCCCCACATCGATCCGTTGAATTTCAAATAGATCTTGTACCAGGAGCTGCACCAATAGCTCGTGCTCCTTACAGACTCGCACCCAGCGAGATGAAAGAACTGCAAAGCCAATTACAAGAACTTTTAGAGCGTGGTTTCATTCGACCAAGCACATCACCGTGGGGAGCTCCTGTTTTGTTTGTCAAGAAGAAAGATGGTACATTCAGGTTGTGTATCGACTATCGAGAGTTGAACAAACTTACCATCAAGAACCGCTACCCACTACCGAGAATCGACGACTTATTTGATCAACTACAAGGCTCGTCTGTTTATTCAAAGATTGACTTACGTTCCGGGTATCATCAAATGCGGGTGAAAGAAGATGATATTCCAAAGACTGCTTTCAGAACACGTTACGGTCATTACGAGTTTATGGTCATGCCGTTTGGTTTAACTAATGCACCAGCTGTGTTCATGGACCTTATGAACCGAGTGTGTGGACCATACCTTGACAAATTTGTCATTGTTTTCATTGATGACATACTTATTTACTCAAAGAATGACCAAGAACACGGTGAACATTTGAGAAAGGTGTTAGAAGTATTGAGGAAGGAAGAATTGTACGCTAAGTTTTCAAAGTGTGCATTTTGGTTGGAAGAAGTTCAATTCCTCGGTCACATAGTGAACAAAGAAGGTATTAAGGTGGATCCAGCAAAGATAGAAACTGTTGAAAAGTGGGAAACCCCGAAAACTCCGAAACACATACGCCAGTTTTTAGGACTAGCTGGTTACTACAGAAGGTTCATCCAAGACTTTTCCAGAATAGCAAAACCCTTGACTGCATTAACGCATAAAGGGAAGAAATTTGAATGGAATGATGAACAAGAGAAAGCGTTTCAGTTATTGAAGAAAAAGCTAACTACGGCACCTATATTGTCATTGCCTGAAGGGAATGATGATTTTGTGATTTATTGTGACGCATCAAAGCAAGGTCTCGGTTGTGTATTAATGCAACGAACGAAGGTGATTGCTTATGCGTCTAGACAATTGAAGATTCACGAACAAAATTATACGACGCATGATTTGGAATTAGGCGCGGTTGTTTTTGCATTAAAGACTTGGAGGCACTACTTATATGGGGTCAAAAGTATTATATATACCGACCACAAAAGTCTTCAACACATATTTAATCAGAAACAACTGAATATGAGGCAGCGTAGGTGGATTGAATTATTGAATGATTACGATTTTGAGATTTGTTACCACCCGGGGAAGGCAAATGTGGTAGCCGATGCCTTGAGCAGGAAGGATAGAGAACCCATTCGAGTAAAATCTATGAATATAATGATTCATAATAACATTACTACTCAAATAAAGGAAGCGCAACAAGGAGTTTTAAAAGAGGGAAATTTAAAGGATGAAATACCCAAAGGATCGGAGAAGCATCTTAATATTCGGGAAGACGGAACCCGGTATAGGGCTGAAAGGATTTGGGTACCAAAATTTGGAGATATAAGAGAAATGGTACTTAGAGAAGCTCATAAAACCAGATACTCAATACATCCTGGAACGGGGAAGATGTACAAGGATCTCAAGAAACATTTTTGGTGGCCGGGTATGAAAGCCGATGTTGCTAAATACGTAGGAGAATGTTTGACGTGTTCTAAGGTCAAAGCTGAGCATCAGAAACCATCAGGTCTACTTCAACAACCCGAAATCCCGGAATGGAAATGGGAAAACATTACCATGGATTTCATCACTAAATTGCCAAGGACTGCAAGTGGTTTTGATACTATTTGGGTAATAGTTGATCGTCTCACCAAATCAGCACACTTCCTACCAATAAGAGAAGATGACAAGATGGAGAAGTTAGCACGACTGTATTTGAAGGAAGTCGTCTCCAGACATGGAATACCAATCTCTATTATCTCTGATAGGGATGGCAGATTTATTTCAAGATTCTGGCAGACATTACAGCAAGCATTAGGAACTCGTCTAGACATGAGTACTGCCTATCATCCACAAACTGATGGGCAGAGCGAAAGGACGATACAAACGCTTGAAGACATGCTACGAGCATGTGTTATTGATTTCGGAAATAGTTGGGATCGACATCTACCGTTAGCAGAATTTTACTACAACAACAGCTACCATTCAAGCATTGAGATGGCGCCGTTTGAAGCACTTTATGGTAGAAAGTGCAGGTCTCCGATTTGTTGGAGTGAGGTGGGGGATAGACAGATTACGGGTCCGGAGATTATACAAGAAACTACCGAGAAGATCATCCAAATTCAACAACGGTTGAAAACCGCCCAAAGTCGACAAAAGAGCTACGCTGACATTAAAAGAAAAGATATAGAATTTGAAATTGGAGAGATGGTCATGCTTAAAGTTTCACCTTGGAAAGGTGTTGTTCGATTTGGTAAACGAGGGAAATTAAATCCAAGGTATATTGGACCATTCAAGATTATTGATCGTGTCGGACCAGTAGCTTACCGACTTGAGTTACCTCAACAACTCGCGGCTGTACATAACACTTTCCACGTCTCGAATTTGAAGAAATGTTTTGCTAAAGAAGATCTCACTATTCCGTTAGATGAAATCCAAATCAACGAAAAACTCCAATTCATCGAAGAACCCGTCGAAATAATGGATCGTGAGGTTAAAAGACTTAAGCAAAACAAGATACCAATTGTTAAGGTTCGATGGAATGCTCGTAGAGGACCCGAGTTCACCTGGGAGCGTGAAGATCAGATGAAGAAGAAATACCCGCATCTATTTCCAGAAGATTCGTCAACACCTTCAACAGCTTAAAATTTCGGGACGAAATTTATTTAACGGGTAGGTACTGTAGTGACCCGAACTTTTCCATGTTTATATATATTAATTGAGATTGATGTTTACATGATTAAATGTTTCCAACATGTTAAGCAATCAAACTTGTTAAGACTTGATTAATTGAAATAGGTTTCATATAGACAATTGACCACCCAAGTTGACCGGTGATTCACGAACGTTAAAACTTGTAAAAAACTATATGATGACATATATATGGTTATATATATAGTTAACATGATATTATGATAAGTAAACATATCATTAATTATATTAACAATGAACTACATATGTAAAAACAAGACTACTAACTTAATGATTTTGAAACGAGACATATATGTAACGTTTATCGTTGTAACGACATTTAATGTATATATATCATATTAAGAGATATTTGTACATCATAATATCATGATAATATAATAATTTAAAATCTCTTTTGTTATTATAAACATTGGGTTAACAACATTTAACAAGATCGTTAACCTAAAGGTTTCAAAACAACACTTACATGTAACGACTAACGATGACTTAACGACTCAGTTAAAATGTATATACATGTAGTGTTTTAATATGTATTTATACACTTTTGAAAGACTTCAATACACTTATCAAAATACTTCTACTTAACAAAAATGCTTACAATTACATTCTCGTTCAGTTTCATCAACAATTCTACTAGTATGCACCCGTATTCATACTCGTACAATACACAGCTTTTAGATGTATGTACTATTGGTATATACACTCCAATGATCAGCTCTTAGCAGCCCATGTGAGTCACCTAACACATGTGGGAACCATCATTTGGCAACTAGCATGAAATATCTCATAAGATTACAAAAATATGAGTAATCATTCATGACTTATTTACATGAAAACAAAATTACATATCCTTTATATCTAATCCATACACCAACGACCAAAAACACCTACAAACACTTTCATTCTTCAATTTTCTTCATCTAATTGAACTCTCTCAAGTTCTATCTTCAAGTTCTAAGTGTTCTTCATAAATTCCAAAAGTTCTAGTTTCATAAAATCAAGAATACTTTCAAGTTTGCTAGCTCACTTCCAATCTTGTAAGGTGATCATCCAACCTCAAGAAATCTTTGTTTCTTACAGTAGGTTATCATTCTAATACAAGGTAATAATCATATTCAAACTTTGGTTCAATTTCTATAACTATAACAATCTTATTTCAAGTGATGATCTTACTTGAACTTGTTTTCGTGTCATGATTTTGCTTCAAGAACTTTGAGCCATCCAAGGATCCATTGAAGCTAGATCCATTTTTCTCTTTTCCAGTAGGTTCATCCAAGGAACTTAAGGTAGTAATGATGTTCATAACATCATTCGATTCATACATATAAAGCTATCTTATTCGAAGGTTTAAACTTGTAATCACTAGAACATAGTTTAGTTAATTCTAAACTTGTTCGCAAACAAAAGTTAATCCTTCTAACTTGACTTTTAAAATCAACTAAACACATGTTCTATATCTATATGATATGCTAACTTAATGATTTAAAACCTGGAAACACGAAAAACACCGTAAAACCGGATTTACGCCGTCGTAGTAACACCGCGGGCTGTTTTGGGTTAGTTAATTAAAAACTATGATAAACTTTGATTTAAAAGTTGTTATTCTGAGAAAATGATTTTTATTATGAACATGAAACTATATCCAAAAATTATGGTTAAACTCAAAGTGGAAGTATGTTTTCTAAAATGGTCATCTAGACGTCGTTCTTTCGACTGAAATGACTACCTTTACAAAAACGACTTGTAACTTATTTTTCCGACTAGAAACCTATACTTTTTTTGTTTAGATTCATAAAATAGAGTTCAATATGAAACCATAGCAATTTGATTCACTCAAAACGGATTTAAAATGAAGAAGTTATGGGTAAAACAAGATTGGATAATTTTTCTCATTTTAGCTACGTGAAAATTGGTAACAAATCTATTCCAACCATAACTTAATCAACTTGTATTATATATTATGTAATCTTGAGATACCATAGACACGTATACAATGTTTCGACCTATCATGTCGACACATCTATATATATTTCGGAACAACCATAGACACTCTATATGTGAATGTTGGAGTTAGCTATACAGGGTTGAGGTTGATTCCAAAATATATATAGTTTGAGTTGTGATCAATACTGAGATACGTATACACTGGGTCGTGGATTGATTCAAGATAATATTTATCGATTTATTTCTGTACATCTAACTGTGGACAACTAGTTGTAGGTTACTAACGAGGACAGCTGACTTAATAAACTTAAAACATCAAAATATATTAAAAGTGTTGTAAATATATTTTGAACATACTTTGATATATATGTATATATTGTTATAGGTTCGTGAATCAACCAGTGGCCAAGTCTTACTTCCCGACGAAGTAAAAATCTGTGAAAGTGAGTTATAGTCCCACTTTTAAAATCTAATATTTTTGGGATGAGAATACATGCAGGTTTTATAAATGATTTACAAAATAGACACAAGTACGTGAAACTACATTCTATGGTTGAATTATCGAAATCGAATATGCCCCTTTTTATTAAGTCTGGTAATCTAAGAATTAGGGAACAGACACCCTAATTGACGCGAATCCTAAAGATAGATCTATTGGGCCTAACAAACCCCATCCAAAGTACCGGATGCTTTAGTACTTCGAAATTTATATCATATCCGAAGGGTGTCCCGGAATGATGGGGATATTCTTATATATGCATCTTGTTATTGTCGGTTACCAGGTGTTCACCATATGAATGATTTTTATCTCTATGTATGGGATGTGTATTGAAATATGAAATCTTGTGGTCTATTGTTACGATTTGATATATATAGGTTAAACCTATAACTCACCAACATTTTTGTTGACGTTTTAAGCATGTTTATTCTCAGGTGATTATTAAGAGCTTCCGCTGTAGCATACTTAAATAAGGACAAGATTTGGAGTCCATGCTTGTATGATATTGTGTAAAAACTGCATTCAAGAAACTTATTTTGTTGTAACATATTTGTATTGTAAACCATTATGTAATGGTCGTGTGTAAACAGGATATTTTAGATTATCATTATTTGATAATCTACGTAAAGCTTTTTAAACCTTTATTGATGAAATAAAGGTTATGGTTTGTTTAAAAATGAATGCAGTCTTTGAAAAACGTCTCATATAGAGGTCAAAACCTCGCAACGAAATCAATTAATATGGAACGTTTTTAATCAATAAGAACGGGACATTTCAGATGTAGTATTTTAGGTTATCGTCCCAAGAGAGCGTAGATGCGTTTTAAGTTGTTTTATTGAATAGCTTAATTATTATTAAAGAACTAAAAATTGATTTTTATGTATTTTTAAAGATATAGATTCTTATCTCTTAGGAAAGAGATGATTGCAAGTAAACAAAATAGTAAAATAATAAAACAAAGAATTGAAGATTCAAAATAAATAATTATAAATAAAAGCAGTTACATAAACGAATACTCATACTGGAATCATATTAGACAAGTTTCGTAACTTATATTAACACAAATCAAGATAACAACCATAGACCAGTCATTATCCCTAAACAGTCTAAGACAAGTGTTGCATATCATCTAATAAGCTGGACTTAAAGCATATCCTAGATATGTGATGTGCATAACTAACATCTCAATTCTTCCTGTTCAATTCAATTACATGATACATATCAACCTTAGGATGCGGATCAACATGCAAATAGACTGACAAGTTATATAAGCTATTAAACACCAAGTAGATCAACTCAAGTTACTAGCTGAAAGTCAATTACTACTAAGTTTTCCTGCAATCATTAATTAAACACAATCAAACAGAGGATCTTCGACTAAGCTTACAATATCAAACTCTATTATATAAGTGTAATTCAAATTCAACATATTTATCACTACTAATGTTGTTTAACTTAATTGCATGTAATTCAATTTAACCAGTTTGATAGACTAGATCTAAACAAGTAGCATGAATCGAATAATAGATCATTAGATTAAGTATTAATCTATCCTAAAATCAACTTATCTAATCATTAAGCATGACAAACAAGCATATTTAAACATAACAGATTCAAAACAGTTCAAACATCATTACAGAAACTCGAACATACAGATCTAGAAAAGAACCAAAAAATGTATGGATTAGAGCACGAAGCCGACGGCTTTGGCTCAGTAAATCCGGCGGCTTCATCTGATTCCCAGAAAAAGTTTTAGTTTTCATCCATGTAACCGCTACGAACATTTAGTTCATTGTGGTAGACGAAATGAAACAGAAAATGTAAATAAAATAAGAAAAACGAAAATATAAAGATAGATTTATACCTCAAAAAGGTAGATGAAAAGAAAATTGAATTAATAACTTTGATAATCTTGATTACACTTGAAAATAAACCCTAATCTAAAGGTTTTAAAGAAAACCCTAAAAGAAAATGATATAAGAACAAAACTATATATTGAAAAATGATACAGAATGCCACTATTTATACTTTTCAAAATCGGTGGCCAAGTCGGCGGCTTCATTGGGAAGCCGGCGGCTTCTCATGGCGGTGAACGTTTTTGCAGTTTTAACGTGATTCGCAAGCAAATAAACGCGTAACCTTCTTTGGTCAAGCCGGCGGCTTCAGAGATCTGGCAATCTTTTTGATTTCGTTCCCATTTTTAGCTTTTTCTTGGGCTTTAAGTACACGAAACGATTTAAGGTTGGCGACTTCAGATGTAAGCCGATGGCGTTATTGATGTCTTTTAAATCCTGGTGTTTTCTGCAGAGTTCTGGAGTTTCCTGGAACTTTCTGGAACTTTCTGTCCAAGCTGGCGGCTTCAGGTACCAGGCCGGCGGCTTCAAGCAATTTTCTGCAGTTTTTACCTCTTTTGGATCTTGTTTGATACATAACTTAAATAAAATCATTAGAATTACATTTTTCCCCCTTTATACCCATTTTAACGTGTTTTAGGATTAAAAATTACTTTAAAATACTAAGATAACTCCTTAAAATGTTATCAAAATACTGTATAATTTAGGGGTTATCAAATTACCCACACTTAAATTTATACTTTTCCTCAAGTAAATTATTAACTTATATCCATTTTAAATGGGTATAGAGTTGAAGTAAAATGCAAAGTCAAAAATATGTCTATTTAAAAGTTAGCTTTTTAATTATTATTAGAAGAACTAATCTGAACCAGACCAAGGAATACAAGTTGTGTGGTTCTCATTGGAACTATTTCCTCTTCTTCCGGTTCCTCCTCTTCCGGTTCCTCTTTGGGAATTTGTGAATCTTCCCAAAGTATATTCGACTCTTCATTATTATTAGGTGAGTCGATGGGATTTGTACTAGTGGTAGACATCTATCACGCAATATCAAACACATTAAGAGGATAATATATCACATAATATTTACATGTTAATAATATATAGTTTCCAACAAAAGTGTTAAGCAATCGTTTTTAAAGAAAACACGGTCGAAGTCCAGACTCACTAATGTATCCTAACAAACTCGATAAGATACACTAATGCAAAATTTTGGTTCTCTAAGACCAACGCTCGGATACCAACTGAAATGTCCCGTTCATATTGATTATAAACATTCCATATTAATTGATTTCGTTGCGAGGTTTTGACCTCTATATGAGACGTTTTTCAAAGACTGCGTTCGTTTTTAAAAACAAACCATAACCTTTATTTTATCGACAAGATTAAAAGGACACCACCTAGATTATCCAAAAATGATAATCTAAAAATATCACACTTACACACTACCAATACATATTGGTTTACAATATTAATATGTTACAACAAAATAAATCTCGAATGCAGTTTTAAACAATATTATACAAACATGCTGACACCAAATCTTGTCCATATTTTAGTATGCAACAGCGGAAGCTCTTAATAATCACCTGAGAATAAACATGCTGTAAACGTCAACAAAAATGTTGGTGAGTTATAGGTTTAACCTATATATTTATCAAATCGTAATAATAAACCACAAGATTTCATATTTCAATATGCATCCCATACATAGAGATAAAAATCATTCATATGGTGAACACCTGGTAACCGACATTAACAAGATGCATATAGAATATCCCCATCATTTCGGGACACCCATCGGACATGATAATTTCAAAGTACTAAAGCATTCCAAATTCCAGAATGGGGCTTGTTGGGCCCGATAGATCTATCTTTATGATTTGCGTCAATTTGGGGGTCTGTTCCCAAATTCTTAGGCTACCAAGCTAAAAAGGGGCATATTCGACTTCGATCATTCACCCATATAATGCAGTTTCATTTACTTGTGTCTATTTCATAAAACATTTATAAAATTGCATGTATTTTCATCCCAAAATATTAGATTTTAAAAGTGGGACTATAACTCACTTTCACAGATTTTTACTTCGTTGGGAAGTAAGACTTGGCCACTGGTTGATTCACGAACCTATAACAAATATGTACATATATATCAAAGTATGTTCAAAATATATTTACAACGTTTTTAATACGTTTTTCTGTTTTATGTTTATTAAGTCAGCTGTCCTCGTTAGTAACCTACAACTAGTTGTCCACAGTTAGATGTACAGAAATAAAGCAATATATTTTATCTCGAATCAATCCACGACCTCGTGTATACAAGTCTTAGGCTAGATAACAACTCAAAGTATATATAATATTTTGGAATCAACCTCAACCCTGTATAGCTAACTCCAACATTACTGCATATAGAGTGTCTATGGTTGTTCCAAAATATATATATAGATGGGTCGATATGATATGTCAAAACATTGTATTCGTGTCTATGGTATCCCAAGATTACATAATATATTAGAATACATGTATAATACAATATGAGTTAGCTAGGATATGATTAATATAGATTTGTTACCAATTTTCACGTAGCTACAACAAGCAAAATTACCAATCTTGTTTTACCCATAACTTCTTCGTTTTAAATCCGTTTTGAGTGATTCAAGTTGCTATGGTTTCATATTGAACTTAAGTTTATAAATATAAACAGAAAAAGTATAAGTTTATAGTTGAAAATACAGGTTACAAGTCATTTTTTTAAAGGTAGTCATTTCAGTCGAAAGAACGACGTCTAGATGACCATTTTGGAAAACATACTTCCACTTTGAGTTTAATCATGATTTTTGGATATAGTTTCATGTTCATAAGAAAAATCATTTTCACAGAAGAACAACTTTTAAATCAAAGTTTATCACAGTTTTTAATTAACTAACCCAAAACAGCCCGCGGTGTTACTACGACGGCGTATATCCGGTTTTACGGTGTTTTTCGTGTTTTCAGGTTTTAAATCAGTAAGTTAGCATATCATATAGATATATAACATGTGTTTAGTTGATTTTAAAAGTTAAGTTAGAAGTATTAACTTTTGTTTGCGAACAAGTTTAGAATTTACTAAACTATGTTCTAGTGATTACAAGTTTAAACCTTCGAATAAGGTAGTTTTATATATATGAATTGAATGATGTTATGAACATCATTACTACCTCAGGTTTTGTGGATAAACCTACTGGAAATGAGAAAAATAGATCTAGCTTCAAAGGATCCTTGGATGGCTTGAAAGTTCTTGAAGTAAAATCATGACACGAAAACAAGTTCAAGTAAGATTTCCACTCGAAATAAGATTATTAAAGTTATAGAAATTGAATCAAAGTTTGAATAAGAGTATTACCTTGTATTAGAAAGATATCATACTGTAAATAAGAAAGATTTCTTAAGGTTGGATGATCACTCAAAGTGGATTTGCAAGATTGGAAGTAAGCTAGCAAACTTGGAAGTGTTGTTGGTGTGTTCTTGAGTAGTTGTTTTATAACTTGGTTTATGTATGGATTTATGAACTAGATTGTGGTAGATTTTGATGAAAATGATGAAGAACACTTAGAACAATGGAAGAACACGTGATAGAGAGTAGTTTGATGCATGTAAGTTGCAAAATGAAAGTGTTTATGTGTGTGTTCATTCACGTGAAGTATGGTGTCACCATATAGGCTCCATTAGTTTGTAATTTTGTGTAATCATTCATGCTAGTTGCCAAATGATGGTTCCCACATGGTTAGGTAACTCACATGGGCGGCTAAGAGCTGATCATTGGAGTGTATATACCAATAGTACATACATATAGAAGCCGTTTATTGTACGAGTACGAATACGGGTGTTTACGAGTAAAATTGTTGATGAAAATAAATGAGGATGTAATTGTAAGCATTTTTGTTAATTAGAAGTACTTTGATAATTGTCTTGAAGTCTTTCAAAAGTGTATGAATACATATTAAAACACTACATGTATATACATTTTAACTGAGTCGTTAAGTCATCGTTAGTAGTTACATGTAAGTGTTGTTTTGAAACCTTTAGGTTAACGATCTTGTTAAATGTTGTTAACCCATTGTTTATTATATCTAAAGAGATGTTAAATTATTACATTATCATGATATTATGATGTATTAATATATCTTAATATGATATATATACATTTAAATGTCGTTACAACGATAATCGTTACATATATGCCTCGTTTCGAAATCCTAAGTTAGTAGTCTTGTTTTTACATATGTAGTTCATTGTTAATATACTTAATGATATGTTTACTTATCATAATATCATGTTAACTATATATATATATATATCCATATATATGACATCATATAGTTTTTACAAGTTTTAACGTTCGTGAATCACCGGTCAACTTGGGTAGTCAATTGTCTATATGAAACCTATTTCAATTAATCAAGTCTTAACAAGTTTGATTTGTTAACATGGTGGAAACACTTAATCATGTAAATATCAATTTCATTTAATATATATAAACATGGAAAAGTTCGGGTCACTACAGTACCTACCCGTTAAATAAATTTCATCCCGAAATTTTAAGCAGTTGGAGGTGTTGACGTATGTTCTGAAAATAAGTGTGGGTACTTCTTCTTCATCTAATATTCTCGTTCCCAGGTGAACTCGGGTCCTCTACGAGAATTCCATCGAATCTTAATAATTGGTATCTTGTTCTGGAAATAAGTCTTTTAACCTCACGATCCATTATTTTGACGGGTTCTTCGATGAATTGAAGTTTTTCGTTGATTTGGATTTCGTCTAACGGAATAGTGATATCTTCTTTAGAAAAACATTTCTTCAAATTCGAGACGTGGAAAGTGTTATGTGCAGCCGCGAGTTGTTGAGATAATTCAAGTCGGTAAGCTACTGGTCTGATATGATCAATAATCTTAAATGGTCCAATATACCTTGGATTTAATTTCCCTCGTTTACCAAATCGAACAACGCCTTTCCAAGGTGCAACTTTAAGCATGACCATCTCTCCAATTTCAAATTCTATATCTTTTCTTTTAATGTCAGCGTAGCTCTTTTGTCGACTTTGGGCGGTTTTCAACCGTTGTTGAATTTGAATGATCTTCTCGGTAGTTTTTTGTATTATCTCTGGGCCAGTAATCTGTCTATCCCCCACTTCACTCCAATAAATCAGAGACCTGCGCTTTCTACCATAAAGTGCTTCAAACGGCGCCATCACAATGCTTGAATGGTAGCTGTTATTGTAGGAAAATTCGGGATGAAATTTCTTTTAAGGAGTAGGTAATGTAACATCCCGCCTTTTTCCGTTTATCTTTCCGTCATACTATTTTAAATTCCATTATGTAATTATAACATCTCCCGTTAATATGCATTTTAAATTATCTCGTTATGTAATTCATGCACCCGAATGGAACTAGAGGGACCAAACTTGCCCAAGTGCCAAACATTTGACTAGGTCAAATGGTCAACACTCCATCTCCTCCACCCATTATTATCCATTTTCATTTTCACTTTTCATTTAATACTTTCAACTTTTCTCTCAATCTTCATCTTCAAGAATCATCATCTAAATTCGTTTAAGCAAGCTTCAATCAAAACAAATTACATATTAGGAATCCTTGCAACTTCCTCTTCGATTCCATACCGATTTCATTACATTTGGGTAACTTTCTAAAATCACTAGATTTTGTGTTCTTGATGTTTTTAACTTATAAAGTTGTTAATTAGTGTCTATGGCTCAAGTCTAACATGAATATATGATTTATATGTTCGATTTTGTTATTTGAAGTAACTAGCTTGAGTATGAACTTTGGTGTGCTTAATTTGGTGATTTGGTTGTTTGAATGTTGTTAAATGTTATAAATGCATGTATTAAATGTGTTCCTAGTATCAGTAGCTTCAATTTGATGTGTAGGTTGCTTGAGAAAACTCCATAAACTTGATTAGTGAATTTGGTGAGTTTGAGTTAGGGTTTGATAAACTTGAAATGAATATTTGATGCATTGAATGCCATAAATTGTTGTTGGTAAGTAGTTAGTTGTATTGTATGCTCGATTACCTATGAAACGGCGTGTCATATGTATGCATTTAATTCCCAAAACCAATTTTGTGCATTTATGAACTTGAGCATTAATTGAGCATTTAATGTTGGAAAGTCGGTTTTGCAAATGATGTTTTTGGTTGATGAAATGTATTTAGTTGTGTTCCTTGTCAAATTACCTTTCCAACGATATAAGATGCGTGTCATAAGTGTTTACGATTTGTGTTTTGTGTTTGATCGAAGTTCGGAATAAGACTTGAATAATTGAAACTAACCAGGCACCAGCACACGTTAAGTGTCGCGGTGCGACATACCTTGGTCGCGGCGCGGCATTTGCCGCGTCCAGGTTCTGACCTCCTTGGTCAAAATACGAAAAATGTTTGGCACGCTATGGACCTCCGATTCACATGAGACTTGTTCTAACATGCTTATATATGATTAAAAACCTCAGAAAATAAGTTCGGGACCCGACGCGAACGTGTTGACTTTTTCGTTGACTTTGACCGACCAAAGTTTGACTTTTTGTCAAACTTAACCAAATGATTATTCAATCTTTCTAACATGATCCTATACTTGTATCTTGCATGAAACTTGACAATTTGATTCACATGCTACATAATCGAGTCGTATTGAGCCATAGGACTAATTGGACATCTTTGACCTATCGTGTTTACCGTTATTGATACAACCTATTTATTTAGGTCAAGACTAGCATTGTTCTTTGCACACGTCACTTGTCGAAGTACTTATTTACTCTTGCACTTAAGGTGAGATCATAGTCCCACTTTTACTCTTTTGAACTTACTTTTGGGATGAGAAAACATAAACGCTTCTTTTAACTAAGTGAACACAAGTACATGAAAAGAAACATTCTACATACGAGTTTAGACCAAAAATCCTCAATTCGATTATCATTAGTTACACTTGACGGTGTAAGCGAGAACTTATGTTATATGGCCATATGGGTTTGACAAACCCTCATTCGGACGGTTCGCTACAGTTTTGCGGATGAAATATATTTTCGGGAAACAGTGTATGTTCTAACACTATTGTGATGGGGTACTATTGAAGGAAACGTTAAGCCTTGATAATTGGGTGCTCGTGAATATTAACTTTTAGAATGTATTACTATTTATCAATGATGCAAATCTTGTGGTTCGACGTACTTTTACTCATTTACTTACTTAAACCTATGATTTAACCAACGTTTTCGTTGACAGATTTCTATGTTTTTCTCAGGTCCTTGATCATTAGGTGATACATGCTTTCTCACTTTCTTTTTGATACTTGCTTTGGATGTCGTGTATACTTACATATGTGGAGCGTGTTTTGACTACTTTAAACTGTGTCGCACGTGTTTCATTTGTACTTTAAACATCGTTATGTACTAGTTATGGAAACTACTTTTGTAAACTTTGAAACATCCACACTTATGAAATGAATGCGACATATTTTCGGTCAAACTTTGTCTTAAGGACTTATGACCATGTAATGGGACCTACGTAGACGGTGCCGTCAAATATGTTTTGGTCAGGTTGCTACATTATTGACTTCGTTTCTAGGACGGTACAGCTCGTTCATCAATTGTTTGAATGCCGACCACGGTAGTGCGTAAGCAGCATTTTGTCCTACCTGTTCAAGATAGGTGTTCCACCACGTTAACGCAGTACCTGTGAAGGTATGCGTAGCATACTTAACTTTGTCCTCTTCAGCACACTTACTTATGGCAAACACCGATTCGACCTTCTCGGTCCACCGTTTCAATCCAATTGGTCCTTCGGTTCCATCAAATTCCAAGGGTTTGCAGGAAGTGAATTCTTTGTAGGAGCATCCTACACGATTTCTTGTGGAATTTGTTCCACTGCTAGATCCAGAGTTATTGTTATTTTGCATCGCAGCCTGTACTACGGCTATGTTCGCAGCAAGAAAAACACGGAAATCTTCCTCACTCATGTTCAAGTTCTGACTTGTCGTCGGTGCCATTTCCTTCAAAAAAATAGCCAAAAGAATTGAGTTAATCATATAGAATTTAAGAGTAGTCAATAGTATTTCGTAGCATTATATGAAGTTATTTATAAAAGTTTTTTCTTCATATTAGCATTTTATAGTTTTAATTCAGGTAGTACCTACCCGTTAAGTTCATACTTACTAGCTACTATACAACTCAACTACTACGCTTCTATATGAAAAACTTATTACAATAAAATTTCGCGTTCAAACTTTATACAATATTTTACAAACTTACAATACCGCTATTATACATATAGGATGAAATATAGCACATACTAACTTTACTACTCGGCAGCTATAAAGGTAATTCTAGTTAATACGCAAGTTGTTCAGCAAAAGAAATAAAGACACGTAATTCATAAGTCCAGAAACAAGTCATGTATTCTGGTTTTACTAAGACGATTTCCCATCCTTGGTCTTGTGGAAACTAACCGTTATGACCATTGGTTATGCAGCATGTTGTAATGTCGTCAAAAGGACGAGGGTTTCGTAATGTCCAACAGCCCCGTAATAATCTAAAAACCTTGTTTCTCACCCCAACTACTGAATCCGTCACTTGTGGGAAGGTTTTATTTAAAAGTTGTAATCCGATGTTTTTTTTCTCACTTTGGTAAGAAGCGAACATCACTAACCCGTAAGTATAACATGCTTCTTTATGTTGCATGTTAGAAGCTCTTTTTAAGTCACGAAATCCTATGTTGGGATATGTTGAGTCAAAATAGGTTCTTAACCCGTAGCGTAAAATTGCATTTGGGTTCCCCGCATTTAATGCTTTAAAGAAAACACGGCGTAACTTACGGTCTCCCCAATGTGATATACCCCATCTATCAAAGGAAAGCCTTTTATAAACTAAGGTATTTCTAGAAAGTCGTTCAAATGTTTGACAAGTTAATTTTGCCATAACTAAATGTGCTGATGAATTCTGACCGACTCTAGACAAGATTTCCTCAATCATATCCTCTGGTAGGTCTTCTAAAATATTCGGTTGTCTACCCTTAGCATCCATTTTGCTTCTATACTGTAAAATAGACAAGGATTAGATTCGTAAAAGATAATTAACAAACAATACAAGCAATTTTTACATAGAACATAAAAGTACAAGCACATTACAATAGATATAATACACAACAATATTACAACCCTCTAATCTAAATCACTGGTTTCTTCTTCTTCGAACTTGGTTCGTTTTCCTAATTTTCTAGGGATATATAGTGTTCCTCTAATACGAGCCATCATTTTCCACAATGGTTTAGAAAAACCTGGTGGTTTAGAGGTTCCCGGGTAATTGTTACAATTTAGGAAATGCGGATTTTGCCGATACATATAAAGTTCATCGTGGTTGGAAATAGGTTTCTCTATTTTTATACATTTTCCCTTATTATTTTCTTTTGCTTTATTAAATTGAGTCGAGGTAATTTCTATAACATCATAGGAATCCTCATCGGGATCCGATTCATCAGAAAATTGGTAATCTTCCCAATATTTTGCTTCCTCGGCGGAAACACCATTGACTATTTTTAACTTTGGTCCATTGGTTGAGGATTTTATTTTATTTAATTGATTTACTGTAGTTATCAATATTTCTTCCTCCGGAACCTCTTCTTCTTCTTCTTCCGGTTCCTCCTCTTCCGGTTCCTCCTCTTCTGGTTCCTCTTCTTCCGGTTCCTCCTCTCCCGGTTCATCTTTTTCCGGTTCCTCCTCTTCCGGTTCCTCTTCGGGAATTTGTGAATCTTCCCAAAGTATATTTGACTCTTCATTATTATTAGGTGAGTCGATGGGATTAGTACTAGTGGTAGACATCTATCACACAATATAAACACATTAAGAGGTTAATATATCACATAATATTTATATGTTAATAATATATAGTTTCCAACAAAAGTGTTAAGCAATCGTTTTTAAAGAAAACACGGTCGAAGTCCAGACTCACTAATATATCCTAACAAACTCAATAAGATACACTAATGCAAATTTCTGGTTCTCTAAGACCAACACCCGGATACCAACTAAAATGTCCCGTTCATATTGATTATAAACGTTCCATATTAATTGATTTCATTGCGAGGTTTTGACCTCTATATGAGACGTTTTTCAAAGACTACATTCGTTTTTAAAAACAAACCATAACCTTTATTTTATCAACAAGATTAAAATGACACCACCTAGATTATCCAGAAATGATAATCTAAAAATATCACCCTTACACACTACCAATACATATTGGTTTACAATATTAATATGTTACAACAAAATAAATCTCGAATTCAGTTTTAAACAATATTATACAAACATGCTGACACCAAATCTTGTCCATATTTTAGCATGCAACAGCGGAAGCTCTTAATAATCACCTGAGAATAAACATGCTTTAAACGTCAACAAAAATGTTGGGAAGTTATAGGTTTAACCTATATATTTATCAAATCGTAATAATAGACCATAAGATTTCATATTTCAATATACATCCCATACATAGATATAAAAATCATTCATATGTTGAACACCTGGTAACCGACATTAACAAGATGCATATAGAATATCCCCATCATTTCGGGACACCCATCGGACATGATAATTTTGAAGTACTAAAGCATTCCAAATTCCAGAATGGGGCTTGTTGGGCCCGATAGATCTATCTTTAGGATTCGCTTCAATTTGGGGGTCTGTTCGTAAATTCTTAGGCTACCAAGCTAAAAAGGGGCATATTCGGCTTCGATCATTCACCCATATAATGTAGTTTCATTTACTTGTGTCTATTTCATAAAACATTTTATAAAATTCCATGTATTCTCATCCCAAAATATTAGATTTTAAAAGTGGGACTATAACTCACTTTCACAGATTTTTACTTCGTCGGGAAGTAAGACTTGGCCACTGGTTGATTCACGAACCTATAACAAATATGTACATATATATCAAAGTATGTTCAATATATATTTACAACATTTTTAATACGTTTTGCTGTTTTAAGTTTATTAAGTCAGTTGTCCTCGTTAGTAACCTACAACTAGTTTTCCACAGTTAGATCTCGAATCAATCCACGACCTCGTGTATACAAGTCTCAGGCTAGATCACAACTCAAAGTATATATAATATTTTGGAATCAACCTCAACCCTGTATAGCTAACTCCAACATTACTGTATATAGAGTGTCTATGGTTGTTCCGAAATATATATATATATATATATATATATATATATATAGATGGGTCGATATCATATGTCAAAACATTGTATTCGTGTCTATGGTATCCCAAGATTAAATAATATATTAGAAAACATGCATAATACAATATGAGCTAGCTAGGATATGATTAATATAGATTTGTTACCAATTTTCACGTAGCTACAACAAGCAAAATTTTCCAATCTTGTTTTACCCATAACTTCTTCGTTTTAAATCCGTTTTGAGTGATTCAAGTTGCTATGGTTTCATATTGAACTTAAGTTTATGAATCTAAAAAGAAAAAGTATAAGTTTATAGTCGAAAATATGGGTTACAAGTCATTTTTGTAAAGGTAGTCATTTCAGTCGAAAGAACGACGTCTAGATGACCATTTTGGAAAACATAATTCCACTTTGAGTTTAATCATGATTTTTGGATATAGTTTCATGTTCATGAGAAAAATCATTTTTCCAGAAGAACAACTTTTAAATCAAAGTTTATCATAGTTTTTAATTAACTAACTCAAAACAGCCCGCGGTGTTACTACGACGGCGTATATCCGGTTTTACGGTGTTTTTCGTGTTTTCAGGTTTTAAATCATTAAGTTAGCATATCATATAGATATAGAACATGTGTTTAGTTAATTTTAAAAGTCAAGTTAGAAGGATTAACTTTTGTTTGCGAACAAGTTTAGAATTTACTAAACTATGTTCTAGTGATTACATGTTTAAACCTTCGAATAAGGTAGTTATATATATATATATATGAATCGAATGATGTTATGAATATCATTACTACCTCAGGTTTTGTGGATAAAGCTACTGGAAATGAGAAAAATAGATCTAGCTTCAAAGGATCCTTGGATGGCTTGAAAGTTCTTGAAGTAAAATCATGACACGAAAACAAGTTCAAGTAAGATTTTCACTCGAAATAAGATTGTTAAAGTTATGGAAATTGAATCAAAGTTTGAATAAGAGTATTACCTTGTATTAGAAAGATATCTTACTGTAAATAAGAAAAATTTCTTGAGGTTGGATGATCACTCAAAGTGGATTTGCAAGATTGGAAGTAAGCTAGCAAACTTGGAAGTGTTGTTGGTGTGTTCTTGAGTAGTTGTTTTATAACTTGGTTTATGTATGGATTTATGAACTAGATTGTGGTAGATTTTGATGAAAATGATGAAGAACACTTAGAACAATGGAAGAACACGTGATAGAGAGTAGTTTGATGCATGTAAGTTGCAAAATGAAAGTGTTTATGTGTGTGTTCATTTACGTGAAGTATGGTGTCACCATATAGGCTCCATTAGTTTGTAATTTTGTGTAATCATTCATGCTAGTTGCCAAATGATGGTTCCCACATGGTTAGGTAACTCACATGGGCGGCTAAGAGCTGATCATTGGAGTGTATATACCAATAGTACATACATATAGAAGCCGTTTATTGTACGAGTACGAATACGGGTGTTTACGAGTAAAATTGTTGATGAAAATAAATGAGGATGTAATTGTAAGCATTTTTGTTAAGTAGAAGTACTTTGATAAGTGTCTTGAAGTCTTTCAAAATGTATGAATACATATTAAAACACTACATGTATATATATTTTAACTGAGTCGTTAAGTCATCGTTAGTCGTTACATGTAAGTGTTGTTTTGAAACCTTTAGGTTAACGATCTTGTTAAATGTTGTTAACCCATTGTTTATTTTATCTAAAGAGATGTTAAATTATTACATTATCATGATATTATGATGTATTAATATATCTTAATATGATATATATACATTTAAATGTCATTACAACGATAATCGTTACATATATGCCTCGTTTCGAAATCCTTAAGTTAGTAGTCTTGTTTTTACATATGTAGTTCATTGTTAATATACTTAATGATATGTTTACTTATCATAATATCATGTTAACTATATATATATATATATATATATATATATATATATATATATATATATATATATATATATATATATATATATATATATCCATATATATGACATCATATAGTTTTTACAAGTTTTAACGTTCGTGAATCACCGGTCAACTTGGGTGGTCAATTGTCTATATGAAACCTATTTCAATTAATCAATTCTTAACAAGTTTGATTGATTAACATATTGGAAACACTTAATCATGTAAATATCAATTTCATTTAATATATATAAACATGGAAAAGTTGGGGTCACTACAATCACTTCCCTCCCCACACTTAGATTATGCAATGTACTCATTGCATTTTATAATTAAAAATAGTAATAAATGAAAGACAAAATTGAAAATAAGGGAAAGAGTGATGTTACTTGATTGTAGGATCATAGAATGATTGTAGAACACTTTGCGGATTTCTTTGGAATTTAATATAAACAACTTGACAAAGATTTAAACAATGTAAAATATAATACGAACATAATATTTTATTAATAACTTTCCTCACTTTATCACTTTAACACTTAGGAGCTATATTGCTCTTACATTCATAATTAAATAAACAAATAATGAAATATTTAAAAAATCCCAATAAACATATATGGATAGGTAGTTTTGATTATAGAGTCGATTGCATAACTCATTCTTCCATCGGGATCACTACTTAGGCTTATTCTCCCCACACTTGTTTTTCTCAATCTCATTTAAATTTTAATTTGTGCTAAGAAACTCAATATGGTGTTAAAACCCCTACGAAACGACATTTCGAATTTAACATTTAAATCATGAATTTGCTTTCTCACTTCTTCACTAATCTTATATTTTTCTCTTATGAATTCCATCACTATTTTTATCAACCATGAGATCATCATCATCCTCTTTATCAACTCTAACCATTTTCACATTTGTTCGTGGAACTCTAGATTTAGGCATTAGCAGAAGAGATTCAATAAGAGCACCATAACGAATGATCAAATTATTATTTACATAGTTAATCGTAGCACGAGCGGTAGCTAAAAACGGTGATCCTAAAATTAAGGGAGTTATAGGATCTTCTTCCATGTCCATGACCACGCAATTAATTTTATAAAAAGCATAAACATCAATGATTTCAACTTCTTTAACAATCCCTAACGGCTTTTGTAAACGGCTATCATCAAAGCAAACAATCCCTTGGATAGGTTCCAAAGATGGAAATCCTAAGCGATTGTAGACAGAAAATGGCATAACGTTAATGCTAGAACCAGTATCAGCTAATGGAATGATAGGAATGGGACCATAAATCAAGCAAGGGACTTGGAATTCTCCAGGATCAGCATAAATAACAGGAAACTCGGGTGTTTCAGATAGTTCTAATGGCTCAAATGTGAATGAATAAAGAGAGCGGAAGCCTTCCTTTCTTCTTTCTTCTAGTTGCTTCATAGTTTGAGCTAACCAATATTCTTTATTTTCACACTCAGATTTTTCACTAGCAACTTCATCATCCTCACTAAACTTCTCATTAACTTCTTCTCCTTCATCAAGTAACTCATACATAAAAATTACCTCATCACGATCAAGACCTTGAACCTTAGCATCTTTAGACTTATCTTCCTCATCAGCAGTTAATTTCTTAATTTCTTGATCATATTCCTCTTCCCCTAATTCATATTCCCATAAAAATCACAAACCAGGTTCATAAGTTTCAACCCTTTTCACCTCTCTAACCACATTAACCTTTTCAAAACGAACCTCCTTAGAAATTTCAGATTCAGCCGGAACTTTTCCTTCGACAAGTTGAAACAATTTAGTAACATTGCGTTCTAAGTTTTGAATGGATGCTTGATGATTATTTTACACTTGGGAAAGTTGAGCTTTTATGTTATCATTAGCTTCATGTTTATTCTTGATAAAAGTTAAGATGCTTTCTTCAAGATTGGATTTTCTCTCGGATTGAGCATTAGGAGACGAATTTGGAATGAAGGGTGCTCCAACAGGATAGAAACCGGGTGGATTTTTATTATTAGTAGGATAAGGTGTATTATAATTATTACGGTAAATTAGATTTCCTTTATATTGATTCACATAAGAGACCTTTTCAATATGCTCCATAGTAAGACTAGCAACACAATCTTTCGTAGCAGGACCTTGGCATTTTTCACAACCTACCTTAATGATATGCATTTCTTTGGTAAGCTTTTCAATTTGCCTTCCTAAATTACCCAACTGCTCATTCATAGCTTTAATCATATCTTCAGAATCATAACAAACAGATTTGACAGAACGGGAAATGTCTCTGTCTTGATGACATTCATGTGAATGAGCAGCTAACTTGTTAATCAATGATTCAGCTTTGGCGGCAGTTTTACTCATGATATTTCCTCCAGCAGACGTATCAATCTCTCTTCTCTTAGCTATATCACAACCTTTATAGAACGTAGTTACTTTTTTGAATGTACATAAGTCATGTTGTGGACAAACCCTAAACAATTGACCAAATCTAACCCAAGCAGAGTCAAGTATTTCATTAGATTTCTGACAAAAATTAGCAATTTCAGTTTGAAGGGTGACAGTTTTGGATGCGGGAAAGAAACAAGTTAAAAGTTTTTTAACCATAGTATCCAAACTAGTGATATCTCCTTCGGGCAACGAATTTAACCACTCTTTAGCTTCATCTTTTAACGACTATGGAATCAAGCAAAGATAAATTACATTACTTTCAACATTAGTGATATTAAACAGATCGCAAATATCCTTGAAGTTTCGAATGTGAGCATTAGCATCTTTTTTTTCTGTACCCCTAAATTGTTTATCCTTAAGCAAGTAAAAGATAGGACCCTTAATGTCAAAATTTTCTTTTATGGTTAGCTGAGTAATGGCGTGACCTAATCCTTCTCGACCCGCTTTCATTAACGCTTCCATCAAATTTTCGGTAGTCATTTCAATGTCTGAATCAAAAAGAGATCCCAAATTAGAATCAAGACTAGACGGTGTACTAGACAACGAACTATGAGAAGTAGTTCCCTCATCGAAGTTTAGCTTCCTAATAATATTCGGCACTTTAGAATGTTTAAATAATATATCGGGATTGGGTAACATGTCTTCTAAGACGGGATTCTTGGATCCGGTACTCATGTGATCTAAAATCTTAAAAAGAAATATTTTAGGTGAAAATATTCTAGATTTTATGGTGAGGAAATGATTTAATATAATTTCTTTATTGAATAATTTTATCTTTATAAGAATACG
This sequence comes from Rutidosis leptorrhynchoides, assembly GCF_046630445.1. NCBI lineage: Eukaryota > Viridiplantae > Streptophyta > Magnoliopsida > Asterales > Asteraceae > Rutidosis > Rutidosis leptorrhynchoides. Next base: position 205,962,329 of record NC_092343.1, read on the forward strand.
TTGGATATATTTTAATATATTAATAAAATTTAATTTGATAAACCTAATTATAAATATTAATAACATAATTATAAATATAAATATTAAATAACAACTTTTATCGCATAACAACGAATAATCAAACATAAATCGGCCTATTGAATCTTTCAATACTTAAGTGACCGTCATCGTCTAGGTTCGAGCAGGAGCCTTTAAATCGGAACCCCAGCAACCCTCCCCTAAAGGAAGAACGTCATCACTTGTTTTCAAGAAATATCAATAACTAAAATATATCCAATTTCCGTATTTACCGCGCTCCCAGGCATCGGTGCCAAAAAGTTGATGTGTTAAAAGTGTGTACAGTAGTGCTTAATTTGCCTTTCAACTTTTAATTTATTTAACCCTTATTTAATACACTTTAACACCCTAACGAGCAACAAAACACGATTAGATGTAGTATTTTAGGTTATCGTCCCAAGAGAGCGTAGATGTGTTTTAAGTTGCTATATTCAATAGTTTAATTCTTATTAAAGAACTAAAGATAGATTTTTATGTCTTTTTATAGATATAGATTCTTATCTCTTAGGAAAGAGATAATTGCAAGTAAACAAAATAGTAAAATAATAAAACACGGAATTGAAGATTAAAAATAAACAATTATAAATAAAAGCAGTTACATAAACGAATACTCATACTGGAATCATATTAGGCAAGTTTCATAACTTATATTAACACAAATCAAGATAACAACCATAGACCAATCATTATCCCTAAACAGGCTAAGACAAGTGTTTCATATCATATAATAAGCAGGACTTAACGCATATGCTAGATATGTCATGTGCATAATTAACATCTCAATTCTTCATGTTCAATTCAATTACATGATACATATCAACCTTATGATGCGGATCAACATGCAAATAGACTGACAAATTATATAAGCTATTAAACACCAAGTAGATCAACTCAAGTTACTAAATGAAAGTCAATTACTACTAAGTTTTCATGTAATCATTAATTAAACACAATTAAATAGAGGATCTTCGACTAAGCCTACAATATCAAACTCTATTATATAAGTGTAATTCAAATTCAACAGATTTATCACTACTAATGTTGTTTAACTTAATTGCATGCAATTCAATTTAACCAGTTCGATGGACTAGATCTAAACAAGTAGAATGAATCGAATAATGGATCATTGGATTAAGTATTAATCAATCCTAAAATCATGTTATCTAATCATTAAGCACGGCAAACAAGCATATCTAAACATAACAGATTCAAAACAGTTCAAACATCATTACAGAAACTTGAACATACAGATCTGGAAAAGAACCAGAAACTGTACGGATTAGAGCATGAAGCTGGAGGCTTTTGCTCAGTCAAGCCGGCGGCTTGGACCGAGGAAGCCGAAGGCTTCATCTGATTCCCAGAAATTTTTTTAGTTTTCGTTCACGTAACCGCTACGAACGTTTAGTTCATAATGGTAGACGAACAGAAACAGAAAAAGTAAATAAAATAAGATAAACGAAAATATAAAGATAGATTCATACCTCAAAAAGGTAGATGAAAAGAAACCTGAATTAGTAACTTTGAAAATATTGATTACACTGGAAATAAACCCTAATGTAAAGGTTTGAGAGAAACCCTAAAAGAAAACGAAATAAGAACAAAACTATATATTGAAAACTGATACAAAATGCCTCTATTTATACTTTTTAAAATCGGTGGCCAAGCCGGTGGCTTCATTGGGAAGATGGCAGCTTCTCATGGTGGTGAACCTTTTTGCAAGCTTAACGTGATACGCAAGTAAATAAATGCGTAACCGTCTTTGGTCAAGCCGACGGCTTCAGAGATCCGGCAATCTTTTTGATTTCGTTTCAATTTTTAGCTTTTTCTTGGGCTTTAAGTACATGAAACGATTTAAGGTTGGCAGCTTCAGATGTAAGCCGATGGCTTTATTGCTGTCTTTCGAATCCTGGTGATTTCTGCAGAGTTCTGGAGTTTTCTAGAATTTTATGGAACTTTCTATCCATGCCGGCGGTTTCAGGTACCAGGCCGGCGGCTTCAAGCAATTTTTTTTGCAGTTTTTACCTGTTTTTGATCCTATTTGATACATAACTTAAATAAAGTCATTATAATTACCTTTTTCCCCTTTTTACCCATTTTAGTATGTTTTAGGATTAAAAATGACTTTAAAATACTAAGATAACTCCTTAAAATATTATCAAAATACTGTATAAATCAGGAGTTATCAACACACTTTCTCTCTCACACAGTAATTGCTCACTCTAGAACTTCACTGCTTAGCAACAATTCGTTACATGAACCACCTTACAGTTTGGTCCCAGAAGATTGGTAAGGCTAACCCACGGAGAAATCGTCAGTATTCCAGGTCTGAAGTAAATTTCCCGAGGGCAAACATCAATTGGCAACACATCCCACCATGCTGAGCACTTCTAGTATTGTACTGGTATATTTTAACTGCTTCACAAAAAATAGTACCAACACCTTGCGCTTTAATTTAAATGTTACAAATAATGAGGTAGAGTATCAAGCATTGTTAGTAGGAATCAGTATGGCACAAAAAATGATTGTTACAAAATTTTGCGCATATGTGGATTCATAGCTAGTATCAAATTAGTTTAATGGGTCTTTCGATGCCCATGATGCATCTATGAAAAAGTACTTGCAACTATTAAACATGCAGTTGCAAGGTTTCAACATTTCGAACTGGCGCAAATTCCGCGAAGTCACAACAAAAAAGCAGATGCGCTAAGTAAATTGGCGGCTCTTACTTTTTGGCATTTTCAAAAGCAAGTATGAGTTGAAGAATTGCACAATAAAACAATTGATGGTGATTTAGTTGCCACAGTAATTGAGGAAGTACAACCAAATTGGATGACTCCTTTAGAAAATTATTTACGAAATCAAGCATTGCCAGATGAGAAGAAAGAGGCACGCTTAGTACGAATTAGAACGCCAATGTATATAATTGAGAATGACATTTTGTATTGCAAATCATATCTTAGTGCGCCAATGCGCCACGTTGGACCAGAAGAAGCTGAAGTAATTGTGAATGAAGTGCATAATGGTTCATGCACACTTCACTCAGTGTACAAAATAATTACAGCCAAAATCATGCGAATGGGTTATTTTTAGTCGTCAATGTATTGTGATGTGGCAATGATAGTAAAGAGGTGTATAAGTTGTCAAAGACATGCACCATAAAATAGAAAGCCAAGGCATGAAATGATTCCCATTACTTCGTCCTGACCGTTTTACAAGTGGGTAATTGATACTGTAGGACTAATGATACGCGTACCTACTCACATGGAGCTCGTGCGTATCACGTGCAGGATGCACGTCTTGAATAACTAAACTGTCTGATTTGGAGGCGCGTGTATAGTCTTTGCTTAGCGCGCACGAAAGCAATCTGATGCAATATTATCCTTAATTAAACATAATATTTTTCTAACTATAACTCCGCTATTTATGGATATTATTCGAAAGGATCTAGAAATGAATTAAGAGGTAATCTAGGGTTACAGTTTTATTATAAATACAACCATAACCTCCTTCATTTGACATCAATGTTTTTCTGTATTACTCGACTAACCGATTGCATCCAGAAAACGATCTTACGGTAACAGTTATATTCTTCAAACATAAACCCTACGTAACCACCTTTAGTGGTCATTGTTGTGGCAGCTGCCATCAATGGTGGACTATGCTTTGATCACCCTTTTAAATATCATCATCTCTATGAGGGTTATTCACGGTAAACCGGATCGAAGATCAAAGCTATGAATGTCCTTAAACACTCCATTTTGCACTCAACATTAACCTAGCTCTTGGAGTAGATTTATGTTCGATCAAATGGCGCCATCCGTGGGACCATCACTAGAATTGCATGAGAAGTTTTGTACTTTATGAACGATTAACTATAAAGCTTCTAATCTTTTTGTAGTTGTTCTTGTGTAACAAGTAGCTATAGGAAAATCTGGTAACAATCAATCATCTCGTTCTCATGGTCCTAACTTTACGGGATCAAAACAAACAAACCAAGACAAGAATCCTTTTACAAGCAAGACTCCTAGCATTGGAGCAGGAAAGCTCCTTGAAAAATCAACAACATTATTAGCTACTATTCCTCCGTTGTCTCAGCCAGTTACGTTGCAAAAAATTGACGAGTATGGGCACCGGGTGATGAAGATGGTGAGGACGATGATTACGATTATGAGTAAGAAACCCCTATTACTGTTGATGCATTTTATGTAAGTCCCTAGACATCTAACCTACATCCATTGCAGGTACTTCAGTTTATGGGATACCATGATCGCTCGTTATTATCCTATCTGTGTTTGTATTTGGTTACAGGTACTGCAGGAACGCGATAAGGATGTTTGACTATGTTAGACTTAGTCAGACGTGCGAGTGAAGACTCACTCGTACAGCTGACAGGCTCATACGCACGGTTGATGTTGGGCTAAGTCAAAATTATAACCTAAATGAGAAGACACGAGTGAGTGATCACCCGTACGGCTGATGAAGCCAACTGGTACGTGTGATGGATGACTCGTACGGGTGAGTCAACAGCAGAGGTATATAAGTGTTATGTTCTTCATTTTAGGTTAAGCCTCTCACACATACACACACACCACTCACATCTGGTTCCCTAAATCCGATCCTCTCTTAAACCAAATCACTCCAGGTAGTGAATAATAGCTCTAGGCATTAATCTAATCACACCCTTATTGTGGTTTGACTAATTTAATCCCAAAAAGCTCCTAATATTCACTTAGATTGGTTTGATTCACTAATTCCGCCTTTGTATGAATTAAACCTGTTGATTTTGAAGTTTCTAGTCATGTTTCATCATTGGTATCAGAGCATTGGTTGTGATTTCAACATAATCTAGTGATTTTTGGTGATTAATGAGTTTATTATTTGGGTTTTTGAGTTAAAAGTGATTTTAATCAAAAAGGAATCATTTTTACGTGTGTAATTGTTTTTAGAGAGTGTGTTTATGTTAGTTTAGTGCTAATCCAGCTATTGGACGAAGAAATTGAGGTTTAGTATCAATTTCTAGGGTTTTTGGGTGATTTGAACTGAACAGCAGTTCACACGAGTGGGTCAAAGTTTTTGATCACATGTACGGTTAACCAGACGATTGACTGTCACTCGTGAACTTACACACACGGGTTAGCATAACCTTTTGAGGTTAAGTGACTACAGTCTGATCACACGAGTGATCATGCGGTTGACAGTGACACGTACGAGTAATCACACGGGTGATCTTCACTCGCACGTTTGAGACTTTGTGATTGGTTCTTTTGGTTAAGTTGTGACACGTACGATTGAGTAGTGACACGTACGCTTGAGATTGTAACACGTACAGTTAATACTATCACACGTACGGTTGATATCCTGAACCGCACGGTTTACCTTTGGTAAAGTTTTCAAGATGTTTAATTCAAACGACTACGCGTTGGCCGTACCGTTAGTTCAGAGCATTACAAATGTGACTCAACAATTACTTCTTGCTGAGAGTGAATCAGGAAGTGGTACGAAATGTTCGAGGTTAATGAATATGGATAATTATTCTACTTGGAAGTCGAGATTTAAGATATGGTCTGATGGTCAGGACACGAAACTTTGGAAGTACATTGAAATCGAATTTCAATGGCCACGGTCACCAGTGACAAATGAACTATATACGTTATATAATATGCCTTCGAAAGAACGTGATGAGTATAACTTGGAAAAGAAGATGTACTTTAACTTGACAAGTGCTCTTGATGGTCCGATTTTCCATCAATTTCTGTATCACGATAATTCATTCAAGATATGGGAAGCACTTCGTACCTTCAATGAAGGGAATTCATCTTACAGAACAAGAAAAGGGTTAGAACTGAAAGGTGAGTTTGATCGTTTTCACTGGCAAGTTAGAGAGTCTATTACAGAATTGGTTGAAAGATAAAGTCATTTGCTGGCTGAAATACACAAGCATGATGTAACCATTGAAGAGAAAGACAAAATGACATGTCTAGCTGGAGCATTACCGTTAGAATGGAATGGTTTTGTATTAACTATGAAGAGTAGTGGAGAAATAGCTACTGCTACAGTGAACTCGTTTCTTGCAAGACTTCAGGAAGAAGAACTAGAGTTGTTAAACAAAGTCAAGAGGTCTAAACAAGTTCAAGAAACGAAAATGTATTGTCCAAATGGTTATACACCGCCTAAGTCAGCTCATGCACCATTTCAAACATCTTTTGCTACGAACAATCAGAATATGTATGGTTTGAATGTAAGCAGTGCACCTATTCAACAAACCTCGTATCCACCACAAGTTTCACCATCTTCTCTCAATACTCAATCACAGCCTACTACCAATACTGCAGAGTCATCTACACCGACTGCATCAGATGTTCTTTCTGCACTTAAGATTAAAAACATGAGGAAAGTTGGGAAAGATAAAATAAGTGAAGATATAGCTTTGCTATCAAGCCTTGTTAACTCTTATGATAGGTATCTTGATTGTCGTGTGGGTAACATTCATCTAACCACAGAAGATTATCATCAACTTGATAAAGATGAAGCAGAAAAGATGGATATTATGTGGGGTATGGCAAATCTTGTGAGACAAGCTAGATATTACGAAGAGCGAACTAGAAAACCAATTAGTCTGACCAAAGATACAAAATTGGGTTTTGATATGAATTCTGTTACTTTTTACAACTGTGGAGAAGTAGGTCATTTTTCAAGACAGTGCACAAAATAGAAGAAGCAGAGTAATCGTAATCCATTCAAGAATCAGAACTACAGTTCTCAGAGTCAAACTACAAAGCGTGAGATTTACATTACTGATAAAGTAAATGAAGCTAAAACAGCTGAGGGTCCTAACAAAGCTTTAGTTGTCATTCATGGAGACGATGATGATTGGTCTATCAAATTGAATGTTGATGATCAACAACCTAAAGCTAACATGGCTAAGATTTATGAAGAAAAAGCAGACTATGTCAATGGTCAAAGTATAATTGAGAAGCTAACTTCTCGTGCTGAAAAGCTAAAAAGTTATCACGAATTATTCGGAAAGAGAAGATTCAAAAGATGGTTAAAGATAAATTCAAGAAGGTACGTGACTCAGTTCCTCGTATACCTGAATCTGGAAGAATTTCACCAACATCGTCAGAGGACTACTACTTCAACAGTTGGAAGGATAACTATGGTGATACCTCTGTGTTTGAAGAAAGTCTAGAGGCTAATCAGAGTGAAGAGACATTGGTTGATTCTGATACGGAACAAGACAAATGGGGTAAAATGTTTGCTGCTGAATTGGAAATGTTAGTTCTTATGGGTGAAGGTGAAGATCTTTAGAGTGTAAGTTCAGATGTTGATGATTCGGACAATACGTCAGAATCAGAGGTTGAAGATAAAGCTGATCATACTGGAGTAGATCAATCTGAGTTTGAAGCATTGAACAAGCAAGCAGTAGATTTACTGAAGATGTGCTTATCAGAAAGTGATCTTGAAAAGGTTTCTGGTTTGACAAGAGCTAAGGATATATGGGACAGACTTGAGCAGATTCATTTGGGTAAAGATGCTGATACATCAGAATTTCTTACAGACTCATCAGAATCAGAAGATGAGCTCGATGATGGGAAGAAGACAGATTTCTTTGCATTTATGGCTGAGACTTCCTCATCAAATAACGCTCAACGGGTATCTTCTGATCCATCTACTGTTATTGAATGTGTTAAATGCACTGAATCTAAGGTAACAATAGATAATTTGATAAAGGAATATGCGGAGATGAAAGAAAAATGGCATGCTAACCATGTGACCACTAAGGTTGAAAATGAATTGAAAGAGCAAATCAAAGTTTATAAAAAGAAACTTCACGATCTTAAATGTTATAACTTTGACATAAATCAAGCTTTAATTAAACGTGTTGACACAATTAATGAACTAAAGAAAGAAAATGAATGCGTTAAAGCTGATTTAGAGGCAATTTCAATCAAAATGAAATGTTGGGCAAGTGCGTCACAATGGAATGCATTAATGGTGGAACTTAATGACACCAAGGGAAAGGGTATTGGATATAGTTCTGTATCTCCTCCTTTTTAGAACACATTTATTAATGCTAACGTAGTTGACGGTCGACCAGAAGATTGTATCCCTCCTAGTTATGAAGATTATGTTGAAAAGAATAAAAAATGTAGTTCAACTAAGAATAAAACTTCTGATGATACTACTAAAGGTGCTCTAGATCATGAGGAAGATAGGAAAACTGGGTTAGGAGATAACTCTAAGACAAGTAGAGTTAGAACACCGAAAGGTCCTGTTAAAATTTTGAGAAATCCTAGATTTGCTAATAGACCGGTTCCTCCTGTTACACCTACACCTGTTCCAAGAAATAAAATAAATGATTCTCCTGTGTTAGTAAGAACACAAGATCCGTCATCTTCAAATTCTAATAACTTGTATGACTTTAGAGAACATAGGGAGTTTCGTCAATGTTTTAGTTGTGCTATTTTGGACACATTGCTGCAAATTGTCCTAGAAGATATAGATCACCAAAACAGAAGATTGATCTCACATATGATGATCACAGATCATCTTATGCTCATAAAATAGGTTCACCTGTTAATGATGAAGTTCATGTTAAAAATCATACGACAAAAGTTGTCTATGGAGAGTATAAGAGAAAGAACTTCAATAGGTCAATTTCTCCTGTGAAGATTAAGGTTCCTAAACAGGATACTGAAGCAAGAGTTGCCAAATCAAGTGATCATCATAGAGCTTTTGAATCAAAGGCACGATCACCTTCGCAAAAAGCTAGTCGTCGAAAATACTTTTCTCGTACCAGACCACCAGCTAATCGCTCCAAAGATGAGAAAAATGTGAAAAACCAGAAGAGCAATATTACTACTTCTAAACTGCCTAAGTTTACGGTTTCTAATGATGAGATTCCACCAGATTCAAATGGGAAATGGATGGAAGTTCAAGCTATGGGTGTTAATGGACAACCTACTGCCGTCCGGGCGTGGGTTCCCATTATCAATTAATTTTCTTAATGCAATATGCAGGGAACCAGGGTACCTGCAAACAACATCTGGATAGTGGATAGAGGCGCTTCGAGACATATAACTGGACAGCTATCTCTTCTTTCGGATGTATACCCAATTAAGGGAGGTTATGTTGCATTTGCCGTAGATAAAGGAGGTCACATTTCAGCTCAAGGTTTATTGAAGAATAAAAAAGTTAGTTTCGACAAAGTGAACTATTGTCAAGAGCTTGCAAACAATTTGTTGTCGATTTCACAAATCTGTGAGAAATCTTTCAAGGTAGCATTTGATGACAAATTCAGCTACATTTTGAAACCAGAGTTTATGATTCCTCCTGAAATGATTTTGATGAAGGCTCCTACACAAGCTGATTTATATATGCTAGATATGAATGTTGCTACTTCAACTGCTGAATATCATCAAGGTTTTTATTCTAAAGTGACTGAACTGGATTCTATTATATGGCACAAACGCATGGGTCATTTAAGTTTTCAGAAGATGAACCATCTGGTTCACAACAATCTTGTAGAAGGTGTTGATCTTCAATCTTTTCAGATTCCAGGAACATGTGTTCCGTGTAAGAAGGGTAAACAGAGCTAGAAAGCTCATAAGTTGGTAAAGTATAATCCAATCTCTGCTCCACTTGAATTGTTACATATGGATCTTTTCGGTCCAATTCGTTTTGAAAGCATTGATGGAAGTAAGTATTGCCTGGTGGTAACTGATGATTATTCAAAATTCTCTTGGGTAATGTTTTAGAAAGAGAAGTCCGATACATTTGATAACTTGAAAGTACTAATCAATCGATTAGAGACAGGTTTCAATTTAAAAGTAAGAAAGATTCGTTGCGATAACGGTACAAAATTCAAGAATCAGTATCTTGCAGGTTTCTGTATTAAAAAAGGTATCAATATGCAGTTCAGTTCTGCATACGCTCCTCAGATGAATGGTGTTACTGAAAGAAAGAATAGAGTATTGATAGAGACAGCTAGAACAATGCTAGTAGATTCATCGTTACCTGTTCATTTTTGGAGTGAAGCTGTTGCAAATGCATGTTACACTATGAATCGAGTTCTGACTGTTAAACGACTGGGTAAAACTTGCTATGAGCTATTGTATAGGAGAAAACCATCATTAAAGTATCTAGAACCATTTGGTGCACCGTGTACCATCTTGAAAAGAAAACAGGAAGTAAGTTTGATTCAAAAGTGGTTACTGGAGTGTTTCTTGGGTATAGTTCTCCTAACAAGCGAATTTTCAACAATGAGACAAGATGTGTTGAAGAATGGTCTGAAGTTGACGTCCAAAGGAATCATATCAAGAATGCTCCTAAGAGTCATCCTTGGATTTATAACTATGATGAGCTGATTGACTCATTCAATCTTTCTCCGGATCCGACGGAGAATGAAGTTGAGTTACAAATGCTGTTTGATTTACAGAATAAACCAGAAGTATCTATATCTGCCAACTCCAACTCCATTACCCACTGTCAATGAACCAGTTCAAGATTCAGATCAAGATGTTGATCCAGTGTACGACACCTACGGATCTGATATTTCAAGTGAAAATTCTGATAATCCTGAAGATATTAGTGATACTACGAATCTACAACCTGATATACCTGTTCCCGCACAACCAGTTCCCAGAACTACAGCTGCTCATCCTAGAGAGAATATTATTGGAGATCCAAATGAATGTGTTAGAATAAGAAGGCAAGTTCAGTTTGATGGTCAAGTTGATATTCATATGACAGCTGCTGCTGCATACTTCGAGTACTCATGTCATATTTCTAGAATCGAGCCGAAGACGACTAAGGAAGCCTTGAAGTATGTTGATTGGGTAATGGCTATGCAAGAAGAGATTCAGCAATTCCATCGTCTAGATATTTGGAAGCTAGTTACTAAACCACATGGTGCTAAAGTAATTGATCTCAAATGGGTTTGGAAGTGCAAGTTTGACGTAGATGGCAATGTTATCCTTAACAAAGCAAGATTAGTTGCTAAAGGTTATCAGCAAGATCCTGAATTCGATTATGATGAAGTTTTTGCTCCTGTTGCCAGATTGGAGGCCATTCGCATTTTTCTGACTTTTGCTTCATTTATGAAGTTTAAAGTGTTTCAAATGGATGTTAAGATTGCATTTCTTTATGGCAAGCTAAATGAACGAGTATATGTCAGTCAACCTCCGGGTTTTGAAGATCATCTTCATCCTGACAAAGTTTACAGGTTACGTAGAGCCCTATATGGTTTACATCATGCCCCAAGAGCTTGGTATGGACGTTTGTCAAGTTATCTGCTCGAAAAAGGTTATCAAATGGGCACGGTAGATTGTACTCTGTTCACAAAGATTAAAGATGGTGATATTATTTTGGTCCAGATCTATGTAGATGACATTATTTTTGGTGCTACTAAGCAGGAACTCTTCGATGAGTTCGAACAGGTGATGAAGGACGAATTCGAAATAAGCAAATTAGGTCTTTTACACTACTTTCTTGGTTTACAAGTCGAACAGACTAGTAATGGTATCTTTCTTCATCAAGAAAAGTATGTAAATGATATACTCGAACGTTTAGGTATGACTCAAGAGCGTCTTGTATCAACCCCGTTAGCCGTGAATTATGGTATTTCGTTAGACTGTGAAGGGGAGCCTGTTGATCCTACATACTATCGAGCAATCATCGGATCGCTTATGTATCTTACTGAATCTAGGCTAGATATTATGTTCGCAACATGTCTGTGTGCTCGTTATCAAGTTAATCCAAATACAGTTCATCTTACAGCTGCCAAAAGAATTCTACGTTATCTGTTGCATTCTCCCAATCTCGGCATCTGGTATTCGAACGAAGACAAGTTTGATCTTGTAGCTTACAGTGATTCAGACTATGCAGGTTTCAAAATCAACAACAAATCTACATCAGGAGGATGTTAATTTTTAGGTGAAAGGCTGGTGACCTGGCAATGCAAAAAATAAACTGCAGTTGTGCTTTCCACGTGTAAAGCTGAATATATTGCTGCTGCAAGTTGCTGTTCGCAAGTTGTTTGAATCTAACAACAACTTCGTGATTACGGACTAAGAATCTCTTTCTCTCCTCTTTATATTGATAATACTGCTGCTATTGCAATTACTAAGAATCCTGTGCAACATTCTAAGACTAAACACATAGGTTTTAAATATCATTTTCTTAGGGATTGCCATAAGAAAAAGATTATTGAGGTTAAGAGAATAGGTACTAAGGACCAGAGGGCTGACTTATTCACTAAGGCTTTTGATAAACCTAGGTTCTTGCTACTGTTAGAGATGAATGGCATTGTTGATCGAGACAAAGTGATTTCGGATGATGTGCTTGAGGGTTAATCAAACTTTTAGACTTTGCATATAAGATGCATGACATATAGTTTTTAGTTTCTTATTATCTATTTTGCATATTTGTTGCTTACTGTCTGCATTTACTTTCATGATTTCTTTCATGTTTGCATGCTAGTCTATAGTTATTTTCTATTTCTTTTGTTAAAATGCTAAAAGACAAAAAGACTTTATGTTTTAGTATTTTAGGGGGAGTATATGTTTCACCAGAAAATACCTAAAAAGTGTAAAATGCCTCATCAGAAAACCTTAAAAAGTTGAAAAATTCGAAAATGAGCTTGTTTTGATTAATATGTTGGACGTGAAGAAATTACTGTACTGAGAATTGATATATTTGATTAGTAAGGACTGATTTGAACGTTTATGTTTATCTGTTGTGTGATGTACTGATAGATGTGACTTATGAATTCATGGCATTAGACTATCATAATAAGAATAATGATCATCTAAGATTCAGAAGTCATGAACGATCTGTAGCGTTTGAAGGTAGTCACCTAATTATCTCCGAAACTGTATCTAATGATAATTGTTGAGGAACTCAACAGTCGGTTGAGGGTATCCCCTATAATAATTGATAATCGTTAGAGAAAGTTGGGGGTGAATTTTAAGTTGATGATTATCTGTTTGGCTTGTGCATACCACGTTGTCAAGGGCCTAAGACTTTATAATCGAAACTAAACCCCAAAATATCAGAGAAAATTAGTTTATGTCGAAAGTAAGTGTCCCTTCTTGCTTAAGGTTGAAAAGTATAATTCCTTATTGCAGACCGTTCAAGCATTTAAGGGAGAACACCTTTGAGTGATCTGAGAACAACAGCAAAGAAACATGAGTTCATGCATAACAATGAAAAATCCATTCATGATGGCGTTCAAAATCAATATATCAAAAGACTGTGATATGCTGAAAAAGAAATATCAAAAGAAATTCAAAGTCAAAAATAATTGGCGTATCAAGATGGCAATGTCCTGAAAGTATGAAGAATGCTGATTCATGATGTGCTCATAAAGAACTCAGATCATTCTTATTGTGACGCCCCCGCGCAGCTTGAATTGTTTAATCACGACGTTCACACTGAACTATCAAGATTCTTGTCGTCTGCAATATAGACTTATAACTATTAAGACTGTAAGTTAGAAAGACACTTATCTAGATATACTCTAATTAAATATATATATATATATATATATATATATATATATATATATATATATATATATATATATATATATATATATATATATATATATATATATATATATATATATATATATATATATATGAAAGTTTAACTTTCGATTCTGTTTTCCATGTCAACTTGAACATAAAGAAGTTAAGGGCCTTGAGATTTATTTCGTGTGACGACTGGTCGTCAGGCAAGTCTGCTTTAACTGTAGACCAATCACCGCCACGCGGTAAATAATGCGCCTATTCGGATAATCCAATATATTCTAAAATCTACTGTTCCAACTAGATTGAAGATTATCAATACACTGATAGAAGAAGCCAAAGGCTGATAGGGTTATTCAAAATGCCGTGAGATCCATCCTGTTCAATTTGAATGAAATACATGGAAAGAGATAACAGAAAGTTACGTGTAATGAATTGACAACCTAATAAAAACGCACAATCATAAGTGATGGAAGAATCAAAGATTAATGAACTTAGCGTGATCTCAAAAATCATTGCTTTATAGTGTTCAAGTAATTAATGCCAACATGATTGTCGAAGTGTCTGTAATGAATATGTTTATGTTTAATGAGGATTGATATCAGTAATTGCATGATAATAGACATAGACTGGATAATTGGGAATGAACAGCAGAAATTGATTCAATACGTCAGTTCTGATACATTTTTAAACTGTTAATCATTTTGCTCACAAAAAGAATGTGGATTTATATGTTTGTTTATTTGTTTATTTAAGTGTTTTGCATTTAAAACTGAAAAACAACAAAAAGATTTTGGTTTTGCATGTTATTGCATTTCATTGTAGAATGTCTTTTCTTTGCATATTTTTAGTTGCATGACATTATATTTCAAAAAAGCTATAAAGATTTTATCTGTTTCTTATTTTTTGATTAATTATCTGAATATGCACTATTAAAGGACTTTAATGATTTTTAGAGCTTGTGATTATTTAAAGGACTTTAATGATTTAAGGTTGTTAGTGAACTCAAGATGACATTACACTGTAGGATTTACTCTTGGAACATAGAATGCTTAGAGTAATAACCTTGTTTGGGTTAGGATTTTTGATCTACCTAAGTGTTGATGATCATTTCTTGAAGGATTAGTGATTTATGACTCAAATTGAAAGTGTTAGTTAGCTCTAAGATTGCGAAACGAGTCGAAATCCTAAGTTTATGAAAATTGAAAATTTGAAATTGCCTAAGTGGCTTACTCGCACGTTTGATGTGTGAACCGTACGAGTAACCACATGAGTGATGTTAATCGTACAGCTGATCTTGTTCTAAAATGTCCTTAGACATCAGGGTCACACGCACGAGTGATTAGGAGAGACGCGCGGTTGATGGTGGATCGTGTGATCAATCGTACGGTTGATCACGAGAGTATAAATAGGGAGTGTTGAGCACAGTCGCTCACAATTGTGCTCCCAAAACTTTTTGTTTTTCTCTAAAATTTCGACCTTCACCGATCAAGTTTTCCACCGCAGCGTTTGTTTATCACATTATTCCGACCACAGCGCCACCATCTAGGTATGATTTCATCAAGTTTAAGTGTGTTAATTTGTTGTTTGAATGCATCGAAACCCTAAGGGTTTGTAACTCGAATTTTGTGTAATTGGTGCTTGTTTTGATTAGTGTTTGTTATTATTTTGAGTTAAACGGATCCTATATATGCTATTATGATGTAAATCGGTCCCTAAAACGATCAAACATGTAATTTGTGGAATTTAAAAAGGCATTTAATACGGGTTTCATCAGACATGCACGAGTGATATCACTCACACGCGTGAGACATGACTCGCATGAGTCAGTACACGGTTGATGATCAACCGTGTGAATCATTGAGCTCACTTGTTAAGTTTGAATTGGTTGCTCACTCGTTTGACAGAGCTGACACGTGTGATTACACGCACGAGTCACCACACGGTTGACTCACTCGCTTATGAACAGTACCTCAACCGTGCACCTTTTCTGAAACCATATTACTGCTCAATTGTGTCAACAGTAGCACGAGTGACTATATCACTCGCACAGTTGATCACTCAGCCGCACGTGTGACATTATTACTCACACGGTTTATCATGTTAATATGTTTATGACACTTTGACGCGAATGCTTTGATATTTTATGATATGTGGGTCGTATTTCTAACATTTCTGTTAATGTTTCAGTTTTGTTAAGATATCATCAAATGGCAGAACAACAAGTCAACGTTCCAGTTGTTAATGTGGACGGACAGGGGGAGCAACAAGCTAATCCACAAGCTAATCCTCAAGCTAATCCAATCAATCCACCTGTTCAGTAAGAGATTCCTCTAGAGAAGGGTGAACTGAACAATCAAGTCGCTCTCTATGACACTACTTTAGAGAGAGGTGATCATTTTACAGAGATTATAGCTTTCCTTCAGAGATCAAGGATACACACTGCTATTTCTACTCCATGCACACCATACTACAGCCACCAGAGAGAATTCAGGAGAAACGCTGTACTGGATGTATCTGAAGATAATGCTAAGCTTGTTAGTAACGTTCAAGGACATGAGATCACTGTTTCTAAGGAAGTGATAAGAAGGATTTTAGGTTTCAATGACAAAAACTGTTCTCACATGACGATCAGTCGAGAAAGAATTCATGGTTGTTTTAAGAGATGTGCCTATTCTGGTTACCTAATTGGTAATTCTGAGTTAGTGAAGACATGTCTACCACCACAGTTTAGATATCTTGCTCACATGATCATGCGTTGTTTGAGTGGACACAATTCTGGTTTTGATAAGTTGAACGAGAAAGTGCAGAGTATGTTTGTGGCACTTGTCTTAAAGGCACCATACGATTTCTCAGGGTTTGTTCTACACTACTTCAAAGCGAATCTTTTCAGTTCTACTCAGAGATATCTCATTTATGCCCGTTTTCTTCAATTGATCATTAATGATGCTACACCTGATCGACCTAAGCTTGAAGAGGATATTATTCACTTAAAGCCAATGAATCCAATAACTTTCCGAAGAATGGAGGAGACAAGGAATGAGGATTTAAAGCCTGACTTTAAAAGAAAGCTCATTTGTCATCTAATCAAAGAGAACTATCGATGTCCAGCAGCTATTGCTTGGAGGAATGAGGATTCAGACTCTAACTACAAAGTTACCGATGAGGAAGGTGAGGGTGATAATTAAAAATCTACTGGTAATGTTCAAGGAGGAGGTAATGTTGATGATGAGATTATCGAGGGTGATGATGAAGTGACAGAGGAGGATGTCAGCTTGATTCAGAGGAAAAGGAAAGGAAAGGATCCTATGACCTTAGAACAACTCAAGAACAAGGAGAAAAGAACGAAGTATTCTTATGAGTCACCTTAGAAGTCATCACAGGGAGGTTCAAAACAACAAGCTCAGAGGAAACCATCCGGGTTTATGAAATACGCAAGAGCTGTTGTTACCTCACCGAAACCTGCCACAACAACACCTCAGGTCAGGCCAGACGAATACAAGACACATCAAAATCTACTGATGTCTTTGATCACGAAGATAACGAATCTGGAAAATCAAGCTACTGAGGAGAAGAAGATCAGTAATGCTAAGATTGAATCATTGGTGGAAGAGAACAAGAGGTTATCTGATAGGTTGGACCAATATAAGAGTAGGACAGATAATTTGAAGAAGAAGTTTTTGGCGATTAAGAGTGAGAACAAGGAGAAATTGAAGAAGTTGAATAAAAGAATCGAACAGCTTACCTCTGGTAAAACAAAGTTGATTAAGGAGAAAGGAGAAGAATTTTCTTCTGATTTGGGAAATGATGATGAGAAAGACGATGAAGACGATGCTGGAACTGGAGGACCCTCTTTTGGATACCCGTTAGTGATACCTATTCGAAGTTTTAATGAATATGGTGAGGTCTTTACTGATGAATATTATATGAATTATTCAAATGTTTTTAATAATGCAGAAAAGAGGGACGTTCCACCAAGTGATTTTCTGATGGAACAGCTTGCTGATCTGGAATACGATATCAGAAACGATACAGAGGATGCAGAGACAACTGAAGCTGAAAACAAGGCTCCACAAGAAGAGTCATTGTCAAGTATCCCTCTCGAATCAATCCTAAATATCAACTTAAGTGATTTCGATAATTTGTTTGCTGATGAGAAGAGTGAAGATTCTGTTGGTAAAGATAGTTTGAAAGAGGATGTGATTATTAAGTCCGAGGACGAATTTGTGACAGAATCTGATGATGAAGAAGAAGAAGAAGTTGAGATTGTTATGCCTTCGCTTGAGCCATACTTGCATCCGTCACTCAACACCTTAAGTGACTTCTTCAATCTGAGTAGTGATGAGAAAAGAAAGAACTTAATTAAGTTAGAAAAGGCGGGGAAGGTATACAAAGAACAAGTGAAAGAAGTGGATGTTATGATAGAAAGGAACAAGAAGATCCGACATGAGAAACTGCTCGTTGAGAAAGAAAGAAAAGAAACTGAATTGAAAGATAAGAAACTCCGAGCCGAACAAACCGAGGCAGAGGGATGGAATGAGATTAAGAAATGGTTTATACATGATAGGGTCAAAGTGAACAAAAACATTGTAGAAGACGAGATCCGTCAGAGTTGGTGGAAACAAAACAATGTTAACCCTTATCAGTTGAATAAGCCAGAACTTGAGCCAAAGTTTGTTAGTTTCTACGAAAGGGGAAAGAGAACCAAGAAGTATTCCAATGGTAAAATACTGAGTTGGGGTTACTTCAAGGAGATAAATTGTTTTGCGATCAAGAGGGAAGGAGGAGTTGATTACCTGGCACGTCCTAGTCACTTCAAAACTCTACCGTACTTTGAAATCATGCAACTTTCTAAGCTGAAGATGTTGAACGCTGAAGATAGTGACCTTTCCAGGTGGTTTCAGAGAAAACTCAGATATGAGTATAAGACAGGGAAATAGGACATCTTTAATTCAACAGCCGCCAGGTTTTCCATGAATCCAACAAAGAGAAATTCTAAAGGTGGACCTGTACACGTTGTTAAGTTCCGTCTAGCAAAGTACATGAAGCAATCTCCATTGATGCCCTTACCCAAGGGTCTTTTCAAAAAATTCAGATGGTGGTTCTACGATGAGTTGTTGGAGGAAGCAGTGATCTTGACTGCGATTGAGAAGGAAGATGGAAGTATACAGTTTGACACTGTGAGGATTTTAGATCCTATGTGGCTGAGGAACTTATCGAGATTTGATGTGGAGACTCTTCACCGCCATCACATTACTTTTAGAGATGATCGATAAGAGGAAGCTATGAGATATCAACGTGTGATCGATGTCTACTATGCATACCTCAACAGAAACAGTGATGCTCAAAGCTCAAACCAAGTTCAAGCCAGCTGATCTATGTCGGATACTGTGTTGCTCGTTTGTATTTTGTTTTTGATGATGATGTATTTAGGCGAAAGAGAGAATTTGGATATGTAATTGATGTTAAACTGATGTTACTTTTGGACTTATATGTATCTGATGGACGTTTACTTTATTGTAATCGATGATCTAGGTCCTAGAGGAAGTTGTTGATGCATTTTATGTAAGTCCCTAGGCATCTAACCTACGTCCATTGCAGGTACTTCAGTTTATAGGATACCATGATCGCTCGTTATTATCCTATCTGTGTTTGTATGTGGTTACAGGTACTGCAGGAACACGATAAGGATGTTTGACTATGTTAGACTTAGTCAAACGTGCGAGTGAAGTCTCACTCGTACGGCTGACAGGCTCATACGCACGGTTGATGCTGGGCTAAGTGACAATTATAACCTAAATGAGAAGACACAAGTGAGTGATCACCCATACGGCTGATGAAGCCAACTCGTACGTGTGATGGATGACTCGTACGGGTGAGTCAACAGCAGAGGTATATAAGTGTTATGTTCTTCATTTTAGGTTAAGCATCTCTCACACACACACACCACTCAGATCTGGTTCCCTGAATCTGATCCTCTCTAAACCCAAATCACTTAGGTAGTGAATAATAGCTCTAGGCATTAATCTAATCACACCCTTGTTGTGGTTTGACTAATTTAATCTTAAAAAGCTCCTAATATTTACTTACATTGGTTTGATTCACTAATTCCACCTTTGTGTGAATTAAACCTGTTGATTTTGAAGTTCCTTGTCATGTTTCATCAATTACTATGGTGGGGTCCATTCCCATATACTCCACGCCAAAGTCAATAGTTCATACTAGGCGAATGATGACACCTACGAGCACATGTGAATACGTAGCGGGACAGAACATCGACGTTGGTTGTCGAAATAATGATCGCACTCCCTTGGATAACGTACAAAGAAAGCACAGGTCTTCACCTATTCCCAGGGTATCATCTTTGTTCTCCCTGAGTACGTCTTCAGGGCGCACTACCAATTTTGTGGGGGAAAGCAAGAAAAAGAGACAAGAAGATTTATTGGTTATACTAGCTCAAGCAGCGCCAGAAAAATAAATGCAGGCATTCACAGTGCCAGAAAAAGGAGAAGAAGTGTTAGATAACTTCTACGCCAGAATAATGGGGCGAAAGGTGAAACCTTTCATGGAGGTAGCACCAGCTAATGAAAAGTTCGCGCCTCATATCGCTAATTATATGCCTGAATCTCCTCCTATCATTCCTTCGACTATGGGATGGTATGGTGGCACGACAGATTCGGATGATTTTTTACAAAGGTATGAAGAAACTGCGCGTGCTCAGGCCTGTAATGATGAAACCAAGTGCCTTGAATTTCAAACCTTATTGCAGGGGTCACGAGGAAATGGTTTAGCAATTTTCCAATGCCGCTCGTTATTCCTATAGTGATCTCCGGGCACATTTCTTGCTGACTTCTCACAACATGTGCACGCGAAAAAGGATGCATGTTGAATGTCACGACATCAGCAGGGGGAAAGATAGTCCCTTAGGAAAATTATAGATAGATATACCAAGGAAGTCACAAAGATGTCTGGACTCCCCGAAAGCCAAAAAGTATATGGTTTTATACATGAGAGGTATAAAGATTAACATCTTTCCCTATGGCAACGCCTGCGCACGAAGGTCCTCAATACTCTAGCAGAAGCCATCAAAGAAGCGCATGAGCATATGCGTGCGAGAGAAGATACTACGCATAATAGTAGTAAAATTTCTAATAGTAGAGGTAACAAGGATGACGATTCTTATCGCGGACAAACCAGTGGATCGAAGCGTAAAGGTGACAGTTATAGCTAAAGCATCACGTCATCTAAATACAATATTAAGTTTCAAAAGTCAAGCAACTCTGATCAGGGGAAGGGTCACTTCCCAAGCCAGATTTTCTCGATTATGCGCAAATTGACTAAAACACCAAAGGAAATCCTAGCAACTGAACTGATTTGTTTGACGTTTGCAGTGCCTGCCAAAATGTCAGATTATGCTAGGAAGGACAAGTTAAAATTTTGTGAGTTCCATGATGAATATTGTAACGACCCGGATTTTTCCGATCATTTTATACATATAAGATTAATATTTACATAAATTAAACATTACCAACATGATAAGTAATCCAAATTGTTGAGTCTTGTGTTTTTGAAAAGAGTTTTACACAACGTTTGACCGTCCAATTTGACCGATGATATCACGAACTATATAACATACGATAATTATACGATTGTGTACATATACATATTTATACATATTTAACATGATATAAGGAAGGTTTAACATATCATTGTGTACTAATAACAATGAGTTATAAGTATACTTTGAGACTACTAACTTAAGTTTTCAAAACGGTAATTATACGTAACGTTCTTTGACATATATACCTATAACCTATAATACTTATACAAGTATCGTATAAATACGTATTTAATCACTTTTAAAGGGCTTAAATACATAAAATAATATAAGTATATTCACAAAAGAGAGTTATATTTGAATTCTCGTTCCGTTTCCTCAAGATTTCTACACGTATACCTAGGGTATATGTACCCGTATTGTATGTAGCTTCTAGATGTATTTACTATTGATAAATACCAATTATTAGACCTCAATTATCTGCTCATAGCAGCCTTTGTTAGTCAACAACATGTGGGATCAAGTGTTAACATCTAGGAAGACTTATGAGCTAGAAATCAAAACATAAAATCCTTATATATACATATACATTCACGCCTATATACACACACATACACTTTCATATCAACTTTCTTTCAAGTTAGATGATCTTCTAAACTCTCTTATCTTCAACCTTCAAGTGTTCTTCAAAGTCTTCATAAGTTTCTAGCTTCATAACCAAGGTAAAACTATGTTTAAACTTTGATTCAATTCATGTAAGTTAATCATCTTAAATCAAGATATAACTTACTTACAACCTTTGTTTCTTTCATGATTTCACTTCTTAATCTTCCAAGTCATCAAGAACAAGTTCATATCTTGTTTATTTAGTAACTTTCTTCATCATACTTGAGGTATAACCTTTGTTCATCATCTTGTTCAATTATAACTATCCTATTAAGAATATACAAATCATAACAACAAGAACATAGTTTGAATGATTTCAAACTTGTTTGCAAACTAAATAGATCCTTCAAACTTGACTTTTAAAACACTTCAAGACCTGTATTATATCATAATGATATGCTAACTTAACAAGATACAACTTGATTTTACAAAGAACACCTTAAAACCGAATCTACGTCATCGGAGTGCAACCGGGGGCTGTTTTGGGTTGGATAATTAAAAACCATCTTAAACTATAAATTGGAAGTTTATATTATGGAAAAATGATATTTCTTATGAATATGTTAATGTATAAAAATCTCATGGTATAACTCAAAGTGTAATTATTTTTGTAAAAATGATCATCTAGATGTTGTTTTATAACGGAAATGATCACTTTCATAAGATTCACCCAAGTTTGACCTATAACCTGTGATTTCGAATGCAAACTAAGGTATTTACAGTTCATATTCATAAATAATGACTCGATCCAAGGAAGTGGCAAGTTGAACTAACAAAAACGGAGTTGTATTGAAGAAACTACGACTAAAACAAAATCAGGTATCCAAAGCTAGTTTAGCTACGAAAATATTTTGACTAAAACCAAACTAATCATATCTTGGCTAATTAACATGATAATTTATATATATTTACTCATGATTTGATTTTACATATTTCAGGACCACCCGTAAACAACACGAGAAGATTAATTATAAGACCTCATGATTGTACGCAACACGTCATTTGATAACACGGTACTTTATGTACGCAACACGTCATTTGACAACATGGTACCATGGGTCAAGATTAATTCCGATCAATACGAATACGATGGGGTCTTTATTTATTTTATTGAGCAACTAATTGTGGACCACTAACATCGGACTGCTAACTACGGACTAATAGATGTTAAAAGTATTATAAGTATATATATAACGATAATTTGAAAAGAAAATACGTTGATATATTATATATATGGTTAGGTTCGTGATATCTATCGGAGATCAAGTCGTGTTAAATATCTTCAAGGCAAAAGTAAGTATATAGTCCCACTTTTAAACTCTAAATATTTTGGGATGAGAATACATGCATTTTATGATTTACGTTATGGACATAAGTGATTGAAAATATTTATTCTACGTTGAGTTGTACCACTGGCATACTTCCCTGTAACTTGGTAACTACTATTTACATGCGGTATTGTAAACGCAAATCCTGTTGATAGATCTATCGGGCCTGACAACCCCAACCGGACTGGATGACCAGTATTCAACGGTTGCATAGTACTTCATTTCGGTGACTACATTTGGTACGGTGTAGTGAGATTTCATAATAAAGGGAATATGCGACGTTGATTAAATGTTAAGTATGGTTATCAAGTGCTCAACCACTTAGAATATTTTTATTAAAACATTTATGTATATTAAATCTTGTGGTCTATATTTATAACGCTGCTAGCATTAAACCTACATCTCACCAACTTTATGTTGACATTTTAAGAATGTTTATTCTCAGGTGATAATTAAAAGCTTCCGCTGCATTATGCCGAATTTAAGCAAGATTTGGAGTATGCATATTTGTGTCAAAAATAAAACTACATACCGAAAGATTTGTAATGTGAAATATGTTGGAAATCGTATTGTTATTATCATATGTAAAGTTTGTAAGACTAAGATTATCGCTAAACGATAATCATTATTATGTTGTTTAAGCCTTTGGTTATAATAAAGGTTATGGTTTGTATCATAAAAACGTATCCAGATTTTGAAAAATGTCACATATAGAGGTCAATACCTCGCAATGACACCAATAAGTACGTGACATTTATAATCGATATGCACAGGACACTACAGGTGGTATCAGAGCGTTGGTCTTAGAGAACAAGAAAATTTGCATTAGTGTATCTTATCGAGTTTGTTAGGATGCATTAGTGAGTCTGGACTTTGACCGTGTTTGATTTCGAAAACTATTGCTTATCCTTGTTGGTTAAAAAAATTAATATGTAAATATTATGTGGTACTAACGTGCTAGTTGTTTTGTGATAGATGTTTGGCTTAGAACTTATTATCACATTCAGCGACTCCGAACCAGAATCCTCAGATAGTGTTCCAGTCATTAACCTATCTGATGATGAAAATGATACCTTTGGGGAAGACTCACAATTTCCGGATGAATCAATTGAAGAGGAACCGAAAAGTGATCCTGAGGAGGAAGAAATACAGGAAATTACGAAAGACAAGTTCGAATGAGGAAAGAAACGAAAGGCTACTGAATTGGAAAATCCAAATCCCGAGTTTAGTGAGGATGTTGTGGCACCAACTCCACCAGACACTTCCACCCCTATTCCCGCTATTCCTATTAGTTCTATCCCGACATCCAGTTCTTCATCCCTCAGCCAAAATGTAGGGAGACAGCCAGGATAAGCGTTAAGCGATTTTTTTGAAAACAAATGTTTTGGGTTAAACGATGCGCTGTTGTTTTAAACCAAGGGATCATATAACGTTTTGTATAATATTACTAGTGTGGTTTGCTTAATGTTTGATGTAAGATAAGCATATGTAAAATAGTGAAGTGTGAAATGCAATAATTTTTCATGGTTGAGTATTATTTGGGTGGTATTAATTGATTTCCGTACCAAGCTATTAAGTATGAACTTTAACAGGTAGGTACTACCCTAGATATAATTATAAAACGCTAATAAGAAGAAAAGGCTTTTATAATAATAAATGGTTCATATTATTAATAAGCTACGATGTACTGTAAATTAACACTACATCTATAATATTCCATGTGAATAATTATTTTTTCATTCTTATTGAAGATTATGGCGCGATTGAACTGAATGACGGAACAAGAAATTGAGGAACTCATCAATCAGTGAGTGAACGACAGAATGTTATGGGTTGAGGCTGCAAGAGGTGCTGCAGTTAATCCAAATCCTCGTGTGGGATGCACCTACAAAACTTTTCAAGGTTGCAAGCCCTCATCATTTAGTGGAACAGAAGGACTGGTCGGTTTAACCCGGTGGATCGAAAAGATTCAGTCTGTGTTTAAAATCAGTGGTTGTATTGAGAAGGACATGACCAAGTATGCATCGTAAACCTTACAAGAAAGTGCACTCCCGTGGTGGAAAAACTATGTGAAGGCCGTAGGAGGAGATGTAGCTTATGATACTCCATGGGAAGAATTCAAAACAATGCTAATCAACGAGTATTGTCCAAGGAATGAGGTTAGGAAGTTGGAAGCTGAATTACGAAGCCTGAAAGTTGTTGGTACTGAACTCACCAACTACAATCAGCGATTCATGGAATTAGCTTTGCTATGTCCCGAATTGGTACCAACCGAAGAACGGAAGATAGAACTGTACAAAGATGGTTTGCCTAAAATGTAAAGGCAAATGTTACAGCATCGAAACCCAAGACTATTCATGAAGCCATCACCATGGCAAATGAGTTGATGGACCAGATTATTTTGGATAAGAACACCGATGTCAAGACATCGGAAAACAAAAGAAAGTGGGAAGGTAATCATCAACAATACAACAAGAAACAAGAAACCACGCAAGGTGCGGGTAGTGGTTCAAGCTCAGGTTACAAGGGACGAAATCCTTTATGTAACAGATGCTACAAATATCACTCTGGTTATTGTAACGTCGTGTGCAACAATTGTAATCGAAGGGGTCATCTTACTGAAGATTGTAGGGTTCCCGTTACAAATACAAATGGCACCAAGACTACTGCCACCAATACAAATAGAACTGTCTTGGCCACTGTTACTTGTTATGGGTGTGGGAAACAAGGTCATTATAAGAGCCAGTGCCCGAATCCAGAGAAGAATAACGGATCTGCACATGGAAGAGCATTTATTATTAATGCTAGAGAGGCGTGTGAAGACCCGGAGCTTGTTACGGGTATGTTTACCATTAATAACTTATCAGCATCTATTATATTTGATACTGGTGCCGATAGAAGTTATATGTGTAGAGACTTTTACGCTAAATTGAATTATTCATCATTAGCTATAGATGCTAAGTACATAATTGAGTTAGCTAATGGTAAACTAATTAAAGCCGATAAAATTTGCTGTGATTGTAAAATAAATTTAGCCGAAGAAATGTTTAAAATTGATTTGATACCCGTAGAATTAGGAAGTTTTGATGTAATAGTCGGCATGGACTGAATGTCCAAAATAGGAGCTAAAGTTGTGTGTGCCAAGAAGGTGATTCGCATTCCTCGTAAGGATAAAACGCCAGTAATGATTTATGGAGAGAAGAGTAACTCAAAGCTAAAACTCATTAGCTGTTTGAAAGCCCAAAAGTGCTTGAAGAAAGGGTGCTATGCTATCTTAGCATATGTTAATAAAGTCTAAATGAAGGAAAAAGAGAAGAGCATCAACGATGTGCCTGTAGCAAAAGATTTTCCTGAAGTTTTTCCGGAAGAGTTGCCAGGATTACCTCCATTTAGATCTGTAGAATTTCAAATAGATATAGTACCAGGAGCTGCACCAGTGGCTCGTGCACCATACAGACTTACACCATCTGAGATGAAAGAGTTACAAAGCCAGTTACAAGAATTATTGAACCGTGGTTTCATTCGACCGAGCACTTCACCGTGGGGAGCTCCGATTTTATTTGTCAAGAAAAAAGATGGATCCTTCCGAATGTGTATAGATTACCGTGAATTAAATAAGTTAACTATCAAGAATCGGTATCCACTTCCGAGAATTGATGACTTATTTGATCAACTGCAAGGATCATGTGTTTATTCGAAAATCGACCTAAGATCGGGCTATCATCAACTACGCGTCAAAGAAGAAGATATTCCAAAAACTGCTTTTTGGACAAGCTACGGTCATTACGAATTTTTGGTCATGCCGTTTGGATTGACGAATGCGCCAGCTGTATTCATGGACCTCATGAATCGAGTTTGTAGTTCGTATTTAGATAAGTTTGTTTTTCATTGACGATATTCTCATCTATTCCAAAAATGAGCAATAGCATGAGCAACATTTAAGGTTGGTATTAGAATTTTTAAGAAAAGAACAGTTATACGCCAAATTTTCTAAGTGTACTTTTTGGTTGAAAGAAGTGCAATTTCTTGGTCACGTTGTTAGTAGCAAAGGAATTCAGGTTGATCCAGCTAAAATTGAGGCCATTGAAAAATGGGAGACTCCTAAGACACCAACACAAATACGTCAATTTTTGGGCTTAGCCGGTTATTATAGAAGGTTTATTCAAGATTTTTCCCGAATAGCTAAACCATTGACAGCGTTAACGCAAAAAGGGAAGAAGTACGAATGGACCTCTGAGCAGGAGAGTGCATTTCAATTACTGAAGAACAAGTTGACTACGACGCCCATTTTATCGTTACCTGAAGGAAATGATGATTTTGAGATATATTGTGATGCTTCGCGACAAGTGTAACACCCCAGCTTAACATGACCACAATATTGTCCGCTTTGCCCGCAGGCGCACAGATTTTTCTTGGCGACCACACACGAGAAGCACTTTCCCAGGAGGTCACCCATCCTGGTAGTGTTCTCGCTCGAGCACTCTTAACTACAACGTACTCACACTTCTGCTCAGCCTGTGGTCCCAAAACGCGTTGTGTCATTTAAGCGTGAGTATTACCTTATAATCCCATGATCACTCAAGTCTGTGGGCGATGTGGGATTTGCCTAGGGTGTTACATTCATCCCCCCCCCTCAGGGACTCATCGTCCTCGATGAGGTTTGCCCCACCACCCCCAACGGCACATGAGTGGCTCTGATACCATTCTGTAACACCCCAACTTAACATGACCACAATATTGTCTGCTTTGCCCGCAGGCGCACGGATTTTTCTTGGCGACCACACACGAGAAGCACTTTCCCAGGAGGTCACCCATCCTGGTAGTGTTCTCGCTCGAGCACGCTTAACTACAACGTACTCACACTTCTGCTCAGCTTGTGGTCCCAAAACGCGTTGTGTCATTTAAGCGTGAGTATTACCTTATAATCCCATGATCACTCATGTCTGTGGGCGATGTGGGATTTGCCTATGGTGTTACAACAAGGTTTTGGTTGCGTCCTTATGCAATGAAATAAAGTTATTGCGTATGCATCCCGACAATTGAAGATTCATGAGCGAAATTATACGACGCATGATCTAGAACTAGGAGCAGTAGTGTTTGCATTAAAGATATGGAGACACTACTTTTATGGGGTTAAATGCACTGTGTTTACCGATCATAAAAGCGTTCAACATATTTTCGATCAAAAACAGCTGAACATGAGGCAACGTAGGTGGGTCGAGCTGATAAATGACTATGATTGTGAGATTCGCTATCATCCTGGGAAAGCGAATGTAGTGGCTGACGCTCTAAGCAGAAAGGAACGAGAGCCAATTCGAGTACGAGCGATGAACGTAAAAATTCACATGAATCTCAACTCACAAATCAAAGAGGCTCAACAAGAAGCTCTTACTAAGGAAAACATAGGAAATGAAATAATGAAGAAGTATGAGAAGCAACTCGTTATACGGGAAGACGAAATTCGATATTTTGCAAAACGTATTTGGGTACCAAAGTTGGGTGGATTAAGGAAATTGATATTGAACGAGGCACATAAGACAAGATACTCGATACATCCTGGAGTTTGAAAGACGTATCAAGATCTTAAGACGCATTATTGGAGGCCTAATTTAAAGACAGACATTGCAACATATGTCGGGGAATGTTTAACTTGTTCCAAAGTCAAAGCAGAACATCAGAAGCCGTCAGGATTACTTCAACAACAAGAAATCCCAGAATGGAAGTGGGATGGTATTACCATGGATTTTATCACGAAGTTACCCAAGACTGCATGGGGTTATGACACTATTTGGGTAATAGTTGATCGTCTCACCAAATCTGCACATTTCTTGCCTATAAAAGAAACGGATAGAATAGAGAAACTATTACGATTATACATAAAGGAAATTGTTTCAAGGCATGGAATACCTATTTCCATTATATCCGATTGTGATAGTAGATTTACATCAAAGTTCTGGCAATCACTACAGGAGGCCCTGGGAACTCGTTTGGATATGAGCACCGCATATCATCCACAAACTGACGGGCAGAGTGAAAGAACAATTCAGACTCTTGAAGACATGCTCAGGGCATGTGTGATCGATTTTGGAAACGGATGGGATAAATATCTACCATTAGCAGAATTCTCGTATAATAATAGTTATCATGCGAGCATTAAAGCTGCACCATTCGAAGCACTGTATGGAAGGAAGTGTAGATCCCCTATCTGTTGGAATGAAGTAGGAGATCGACGTTTAACTGGTCCTGAGATCATACACGAAACTACTGAGAAGATAGTACAAATCAAGGAGAGTTTGAAAACAGCCTGTAGTGGTCAAAAGAGCTACGCCGACGTCCGAAGGAAACCATTAGAGTTTCAGATCGGTGACATGGTTATGCTAAAGGTGTCACCTTGGAAAGCTGTAATACATTTCGGCAAAAGGGATAAACTGAACCCAAGGTATGTAGGCCCGTTCAAGATCATCGAACGCATTGGACCGGTAGCTTATCGACTTGAGTTACCACAACAACTCGCCGGATTACATAATACGTTTCACGTTTCAAACCTTAAGAAGTGTCTTGCAAAAGAAGACCTCATCATTCCTCTTGAAGAAATCCAAGTAGACGAGAAACTACAATTCATAGAAGAACCAGTCGAAATCATGGACCGTGAAGTTAAACAGCTCAAGCAGAGCAACATACCAATCGTTAAGGTTCGTTGGAATGCTCGAAGGGGTTCTGAGTTTACTTGGGAATGAGAGGATCAGATGAAACAAAAGTACCCACATTTGTTTCCCGAGAACGCAAAATAGGTACAACTTTAAAATTTCGGGATGAAATTTATTTAACGGGTAAGTACTGTAACGACCCGGATTTTTCCGATTGTTTTATACATATAAGATTAATATTTACATAAATTAAACATTACCAACATGATAAGCAATCCAAATTGTTGAGTCTTGTGTTTTTGAAAAGAGTTTTACACAACGTTTGACCGTCCAATTTGACCGATGATATCACGAACTATATAACATACGATAATTATACGATTGTGTACATATACGTATTTATACATATTTAACATGATCTAAGGATGGTTTAACATATCATTGTGTACTAATAACAATGAGTTATAAGTATACTTTGAGACTACTAACTTAAGTTTTCAAAACGGTAACTATACGCAACGTTCTTTGACATATGTACCTATAACCTATAATACTTATACAAGTATCGTATAAATACGTATTTAATCACTTTTAAAGGGCTTAAATACATAAAACAATATAAGTATATTCACAAAAGATAGTTATATTTGAATTCTCGTTCCGTTTCCTCAAGATTTCTACACGTATACCTAGGGTATATGTACCAGTATTGTACGCAGCTTCTAGATGTATTTACTATTGATAAATACCAATTATTAGACCTCAATTATCTGCTAATAGCAGCCTTTATTAGTCAACAACATGTGGGATCAAGTGTTAACATCTAGGAAGACTTATGAGCTAGAAATCAAAACATAAAATCCTTATATATACATATACATTCACGCCTATATACACACGCATACACTTTCATATCAACTTTCTTTCAAGTTAGATGATCTTCTAAACTCTCTTATCTTCAACCTTCAAGTGTTCTTCAAAGTCTTCATAAGTTTCTAGCTTCATAACCAAGGTAAAACTATGTTTAAACTTTGATTCAATTCATGTAAGTTAATCATCTTAAATCAAGATATAACTTACTTACAACCTTTATTTCTTTCATGATTTCACTTCTTAATCTTCCAAGTCATCAAGAACAAGTTCATATATTTTTTATTCAGTAACTTTCTTCATCATACTTGAGGTATAACCTTTGTTCATCATCTTGTTCAATTATAACTATCTTATTAAGAATATACAAATCATAACAACAAGAACATAGTTTGAATGATTTCAAACTTGTTTGCAAACTAAATAGATCCTTCTAACTTGACTTTTAAAAAACTTCAAGACCTGTAATATATCATAATGATATGCTAACTTAACAAGATACAACTTGATTTTACAAAGAACACCTTAAAACTGAATCTACGTCATCGGAGTGCAACCGGGGGCTGTTTTGGGTTGGATAATTAAAAACCATCTTAAACTATGAATTGGAAGTTTATATCTGGAAAAATTATATTTTCTATGAATATGTTAATGTATAAAAATCTCATGGTATAACTCAAAGTGTAAGTATTTTTGTAAAAATGATCATCTAGATGTTGTTTTATGACGGAAATGATCACTTTCATAAGATTCACCCAAGTTTGACCTATAAGCTGTGATTTTGAATGCAAACTAAGGTATTTACAGTTCATATTCATAAATAATGACTCGATCCAAGGAAGTGGCAAGTTGAACCAACAAAAACGGAGTTGTATTGAAGAAACTACGACTAAAACAAAATCGGGTATCCGAAGCTAGTTTAGCTACGAAAATATTTTGACTAAAACCAAACTAATCATATCTTGGCTAATTAACATGATATTTTATATATATTTACTCATGATTTGATTTTACATATTTCAGGACAACCCGTAAACAACACGAGAAGATTAATTATAAGACCTCATGATTGTACGCAGCACATCATTTGACAACACGGTACTTTATGTACGCAACACGTCATTTGACAACACGGTACCATGGGTCGAGATTAATTCTGATCAATACGAATACGATGGGGACTTTATTTATTTTATTGAGCAACTAATTGTAGACCACTAACATATGACTGCTAACTACGGACTAATAGATATTAAAAGTATTATAAGTATATATGTAACGATTATTTGAAAAGAAAATACGTTGATATATTATATATATGGTTAGGTTCGTGATATCTATCGGAGACCAAGTCGTGTTAAATATCTTTAAGGCAAAAGTGAGTATATAGTCCCACTTTTAAACTCTAAATATTTCGGGATGAGAATACATGCATTTTATTATTTACGTTATGGACACAAGTGATTAAAAATATATATTCTACGTTGAGTTGTACCACTGGCATACTTCCTTGTAACTTGGTAACTACTATTTACATGCGGTATTGTAAACGCGAATCCTGTTGATAGATCTATCAGGCCTGACAACCCCAACCGGACTGGACGACGAGTATTCAACGGTTGCACAGTACTTCGTTTCGGTGAATACATTTGGTACGTTGTAGTGAGATTTCATAATAAAGGGAATATGCGACGTTGATTAAATGTTAAGTATGGTTATCAAGTGCTCAACCATAAAAACATTTATGTATATTAAATCTTGTGGTCTATATTTATAACGCTGCTAGCATTAAACCTATATCTCACTCGTTTATGTTGATGTTTTAAGCATGTTTATTCTCAGGTGATAATTAAAAGCTTCCGCTTTATTATGCCGAATTTAAGCAAGATTTGGAGTATGCATATTTGTGTCAAAAATAAAACTGCATATCGAAAGATTTGTAATGTGAAATATGTTGGAAATCGTATTGTTATTATCAAATGTAAAGTTTGTAAGACTAAGATTATCGCTAAACGATAATCATTATTATGTTGTTTAAGCCTTTGGTTATAATAAAGGTTATGGTTTGTATCATAAAAACGTATGCAGATTTTGAAAAATGTCACATATAGAGGTCAATACCTGGCAATGACACCAATAAGTACGTGACGTTTATAATTGATATGAACGGGACACTACAAATATGGACATGAAATCAATCGCTGTAAATCTATTATCGAAATGTTATCGAGTGCTTAAGGAGGGGTGAGCTTAATCACCTAAAACCAGTCAAAAAGCAAGGAGCTTTGTCTCAAAACAACGTGTCAGAGAAAGCTGCACCGAATCTAAAGAAAGGAAGGAACAAGAACTCTAATAAAACAATAAATATGGTGCATGTGTGGCATCCTGGCCAGAGGTGTAAGGCGGGGAGTTAGATGAATAAGAAGCGGAAACTATCACTTTCCCTCTAATGCAAACGATTAATCCTTCACATGCTCCCATCATTACCAAAGGTCTCATTACCGATTGCAGGTATAATGTGAGGCAATTAAACACTGACACAGGAAGTAATGTCGATGTTATGTATGGGCATTGCTTTTGGAAACTCCCTACAGTAATCAAATCTAAGATGCACGTGCCCACGACCATTTTATCGGGTTTTTTCGGTGAATCAGCATGGCCGTTAGGGTGCATCGTGCTTGAAATAGAATTGGTCAATGATGATGATTCAACCCGCACACGAACTGTCTCTATCGAATTCTGTGTGGTAAGCTCTTATTCGTGTTATAACACACTCCTAGGGCGAGTGACTTTGCAAAAATTTGGTGCAGTTCCTTCTACAGTTCATGACATGATCAAGTTTCCCACTCATCAAGGTATTGCTACCATCCAGACGGAGTCTGGAAAAGTGCTATGCACCTCGGTTACACCACCTGAACCACTACCCACGATCGACGAGCAGGTAGGAAGTAGTTATATTCTCGTTAATCCAAAGTATCCCGATAAGCGCATTCAAGTTAGGGGAAACCTTTCCGATGAAAATCAAGATTAATTGTGCGATATACTTGTAGCTAATATGGATATTTTTTCATGGTGCGAAGATGATATGACTGAGGTTCCACATACTATCGCTGAGCATAAGCTAAATGCGAATCCAAACTTAACCCCAGTACACTAGAAGAAGCGCCCGACGGTGCCCGAAAGAAGTGAGTGGTTAAGGTTGGAAGTGGATAAGTTGGTTCATGTGAACAAATTAAGGGAGGTACGGTATCAAATCTGGGTTGCAAATCCTGCTTTGGTTAAAAAAGGAGATGGCTCATGTAACATGTGTGCCGATTTCAAAGATATTAATAAGGCGTGACCTAAGGACAACTATCATTTACCCGTAATCGACTGGAAAGTCGAGTCTCTTTATGGTTTCAGGTTCAAGTGCTTTTTGGATGCATAAAAGGGATACTACCAGATCCAGATGGTAGAACTAGATAAAGAAAAAAACTGCATTTCACAACGACTAGGGTATCTATTGTTATACGAAAATGCCCTTCTGATTGAAAAATGCGGGGGCAACATACCAGAGAGTAGTGGATGTGGCATTCAAGGATCAAATCGGTAGAAATCTTGAAACTTACGTAGATGATTTAGTCATCAAAAGCAATACAGAGGTATAAATTCTAGCCGATATCCAGTAGACGTTCAACTCAATGCGAAAATTCAATATGAAACACAATCTTACAAAGTGCAGTTTTGGGTAAGAAGAAGGCAAGTTCTTGGGACATATAGTTACGCCAAGAGGAATCAAGGCTAATCCCAAAAAGATCGAATATGTGGAGAGAATGAACTCCCCAAAATCAAGGAAAGATGTTCAAAGTTTGACAGGCAAGCTAGCTGCACTAACGATGTTCATGTCAAAAGTCGCGTAGCGGTCATTACCATTTTTCCAGAAACTCAAGAATTCAATGAAAATGTCAAACTTCAGGTGGAATGAGTAGACAGAAAAGGCTTTCCTTGAGATGAAGACGCTCCTAAGGGAGCTTCCTACTTTAACCGCGCCTATAGCGGGAGAGACGTTGATGCTGTATCTTACGACTTCAAAGGTGGCTATTAGTTCCATTCTTGTCGCAGATATGGGGCAGGTATGTCTCATATTGGGGCTTGAAATAGGTACTGAATGCAATACTTATTGTGTATTTTTTACAATTTTGGCACAGGTATAGATGCTTGTGTATTTTGTCACCAAAGCACTTAGTAGTAACCAGGTCAATTATCCACCCATTGAAAATTTGGTGTATGTGCTGGTACACTCCGCTCGACGGCTGCGTACATACTTCCAGGCACATTCGATAGTGGTATTTACTGACCAACCGTTAAGACAGGTATAAGTCGCAGCACGCGCATCGCAATTTCTAATTCACACAATCTTATAAGACGCGAAATACGCGCTTGAGTTAACTGTGGTTTGCTGATAAGTGACATTTGATAATAGGCGTTGTAAAGGCCTGAGGTTTCGGTGTGATTGGCTAAGTGGTCCATAGAATTGGGAGAGCATGAAATCAATTATTCCTCGCGTACGGAAGTAAAAGGTCAGATACTTATGGATTACTTGGCCGAAACAACAGGAGAAGTAGAGGCACTCGCAGAGAGTACATTAACAAGTCTAGATGAAAATAAGGTCTGGGAATTGTATATAGACAGGGCTTGGCTTGCGAACCCGATGGCGCGTGCCCCGGATTGGTCCTCACTAGTCCTGATGGAGAGGAGCGTACTTATGCGCTCCGATTCACGTTTACTATGACTAACAATGAATCTGAGTATAAAGCATTACTGTCCGGGATGCACATTGTGCATCAACTTGGAATAAAATACTTGGACGTGTACGTAGACTCACAGTTGGTTGCTAACCAGGTCAATAGGTCGTTTGAGGTGCACGACGTCTCTATGCACCGATACATGGAACTGGTGCATGAATTGGCAAATGAATTCGATGTTTTTCGACTGACACAGGTACCTAGGGAACAAAACAACAAAGCAGACACGCTCAGAAAATTGGCCTTCTTGGCCTTCGGTCATCTGCGTATGAACGTATGGGTTGAAGTGCTAACAGAAAAGTCTATTAATGAGAAATTAACTGTTGCGCCCATCGAGGAGGAAAACTCGAATTGGATGACACCATTAGTGAAATTTGTAACTGAGGGTGAACTTCCAGCAGACGAAAAAGAAGCGCGAAAGATTCACATGAAAGCCCTTATGTACGCGTTAATCAAGGGTGTACTATATAGGATGAAATGTCCCGTTCATATTGATTATAAATGTTCCATATTAATTGATTTCGTTGCGACGTTTTGACCTCTATATGAGACGTTTTTCAAAGACTGCATTCATTTTTAAAACAACCATAACCTTTATTTTATCTATAAAGGTTTAAAAAGCATTACGTAGATTATCAAATAATGATAATCTAAAATATACCGTTTACACACGACCATTACATAATGGTTTACAATAAGAATATATTACATCAAAAATAAGTTTCTTGAATGCAGTTTTTACATAATATCATACAAGCATGGACTCCAAATCTTGTCCTTATTTTAGTATGCAACAGCGGAAGGTCTTAATAATCACCTGAGAATAAACAAGCTTAAAACGTCAACAAAAATGCTGGTGAGTTATAGGTTTAACCTATATATTATCAAATTATAATAATAGACCACAAGATTTCATATTTCAATATACATCCCATACATAGAGATAAAAATCATTCATATGGTGAACACCTGGTAACCGACATTAATAAGATGCATATAAGAATATTCCCTATCATTTCGGGAAATCCTTCGGACATGATAAAAATGAATTCGATGTACTAAAGCATCCGGTACTTTGGATGGGGTTCGTTAGGCCGAATAGATCTATCTTTAGGATTCGCGTCAATTAGTAGATCGGTTTACTAATTCTTAGGCTA
Organism: Rutidosis leptorrhynchoides; assembly: GCF_046630445.1. Taxonomy (NCBI): domain Eukaryota; kingdom Viridiplantae; phylum Streptophyta; class Magnoliopsida; order Asterales; family Asteraceae; genus Rutidosis; species Rutidosis leptorrhynchoides. Next base: position 205,998,925 of record NC_092343.1, read on the forward strand.
CCAAGCAAAAGGGGCATACTCGGCTTCGATCATTCACCCATATAATGTAGTTTCAATTACTTATGTCTATTTCGTAAAATATTTATAAAACTGCATGTATTCTCATCCCAAAATATTAGATTTTAAAAGTGGGACTATAACTCACTTTCACAGATTTTTACTTCATCGGAAAGTAAGACTTGGCCACTGTTCGATTCACGAACCTATAACAAATATATATATATATATATATATATATATATATATATCAAAGTATGTTCAAAATATATTTACAACATTTTTAATACATTTGGATGTTTTAAGTTTATTAAGTCAGTTGTCCTCGTTAGTAACCTACAACTAGTTGTCTATAGTTAGATGTACAGAAATAAATTGATATATGTTATCTTGAATCAATCCACGACCCAGTGTATACACGTCTCAGGCTAGATCACAACTCAAAGTATATATATTTTTGGAATCAACCTCAACCCTGTATAGCTAACTCCAACATTACTGCATATAGAGTGTCTATGGTTGTTCCAAATAATATATATAGATGGGTCGATATGATATGTAAAAACATTTGCATACGTGTCTATGATATCCCAAGATTACATAATATATTAGAATACACGTATAATACAATATAAGTTAGCTAGGATATGATTAATATAGATTTGTTACCAATTTTCACGTAGCTACAACAAGCAAAAATATCCAATCTTGTTTTACCCATAACTTCTTCGTTTTAAATCCGTTTTGAGTGTTTCAAGTTGCTATGGTTTCATATTGAACTTAAGTTTATGAATCTAAACAGAAAAAGATAAGTTTATAGTCAGAAATATAGGTTACAAGTCGTTTTTGTAAAGGTAGTTATTTCAGTTGAAAGAACGACGTCTAGATGACCATTTTGGAAAACATACTTTCACTTAGAGTTTAACCATGATTTTTGGATATAGTTTCATGTTCATAAGAAAAATTATTTTCCTAGAAGAACAACTTTTAAATCAAAGTTTATCATAGTTTTTAATTAACTAACCTAAAACAGCCCGCGGTGTTACTACGACGGCGTATACCCAGTTTTACGGTGTTTTTCGTGTTTTCTGATTTTAAATCATTAAGTTAGCATATAATATAGATATAGAACATGTGTCTATTTTATTTTAAAAGTCAAGTTAGAAGGATTAACTTTATTTGCGAACAAGTTTAGAATTAACTAAACTATGTTCTAGTGATTACAAGTTTAAATCATCGAATAAGATAGTTTTATATGTACGAATCGAATGATGTTATGAACATCATTACTACCTTAATTTTAGTAGGTAAACCTACTAGAAATGAGAAAAATAGATCTAGTTTCAAAGAATCCTTGGATGGCTTGAAAGTTCTTGAAGCAGAATCATGACACGAAAACAAGTTCAAGTAAGATTTCCACTCGAAATAAGATTGTTATAGTTATAGAAATTGAATCAAAGTTTGAATATGAGTATTACCTTGTATTAGAAAGATATCTTACTGTAAATAAGAAAGATTTCTTGAGGTTGGATGATCACTTTACAAGATTTTATGAAACTAGAACTTATAGAATTTATGAAGAACACTTAGAACTTGAGATAGAACTTGAGAGAGATCAATTAGATGAAGAAAATTGAAGAATGAAAGTGTTTGTAGGTGTTTTTGGTCGTTGGTATATGGATTAGATATAAAGGATGTGTAATTTTGTTTACTTGTAAATAAGTCATGAATGATTACTAATATTTTTGTAATTTTATAAGATATTTCATGCTAGTTGCCAAATGATGGTTCTCACATGTGTTAGGTGACTCACATGGGCTGCTAAGAGCTGATCATTGGAGTGTATATACCAATAGTACATACATCTAAAATATGTGTATTGTACGAGTATGAATACGGGTGCATACGAGTAGAATTATTGATGAAACTGAACGAGGATGTAATTGTAAGCATTTTTGTTAAGTAGAAGTATTTTGATAATTGTCTTGAAGTCTTTCAAAAGTGTATGAATACATATTAAAACACTACATGTATATACATTTTAACTGAGTCGTTAAATCATCGTTAGTCGTTACATGTAAATGTTATTTTGAAACCTTTAGGTTAACGATCTTGTTAAATGTTGTTAACCCATTGTTTATTATATCTAAAGAGATGTTAAATTATTACATTATCATGATATTATGATATATTAATATATCTTAGTATTATATATATATATATATATACATATATATATATATATATATATATATATATATATATATATATATATATATATATTTAAATGTTGTTACAACGATAATCGTTACATATATGTCTCGTTTCGAAATTCTTAAGTTAGTAGTCTTGTTTTTACATATGTAGTTCATTGTTAATACACTTAATGATATATTTACTTATCATTTAACATGTTTAACAAAGTGTATCAATATCTTAATATGATTCATATGTACTTAGTAAGACGTTGTTATAACGAAAATCGTTATATATATCGTTTTCGAGTTTCTTAATTCAATAGTCTCATTTTTATGTATATAACTCATTGTTAAAATACTTAATGAGATACATACCTATCATAATAACATGTTAACTATATATATATATATATATATATATATATATATATATATATATATATATATATATATATATATATATATATATATATATATATATATATATATATATATATATATATATATATATATATATATATATATATATATATATATATATATATATATATCCATATACAGTCATCATATAGTTTTTACAAGATTTAACGTTCGTGAATCACCGGTCAACTTGGGTGGTCAATTGTCTGTATGAAACCTATTTCAATTAATCAAGTCTTAACAAGTTTGATTGCTTAACATGTTGGAAACACTTAATCATGTAAATAACAATTTCATTTAATATATAAAAACATGGAAAAGTTCGGGTCACTACAGTACCTACCCGTTAAATAAATTTCGTCCCGAAATTTTAAGTAGTTGGAGGTGTTGACGTATCTTCTAGAAATAAGTGTGGGTATTTCTTCTTCATCTGATCTTCTCGTTCCCAAGTGAACTCAGGTCCTCTATGAGCATTCCATCGAACATTAACAATTGGTATTTTGTTTTGCTTAAGTCTTTTAACCTCACGATCCATTATTTCGACGATTTCTTCGATGAATTGAAGTTTTTTGTTGATTTGGATTTCGTCTAGCGGAATAGTGAGATCTTCTTTAGCAAAACATTTCTTCAAATTCGAGACGTGGAAAGTGTTATGTACAGCCGCAAGTTGTTGAGGTAACTCAAGTTGGTAAGCTACTGGTCTGACACGATCAATAATCTTGAATGGTCCAATATACCTTGGATTTAATTTCCCTCATTTACCAAATCAAACAACGCCTTTCCAAGGTGCAACCTTAAGCATGACCATCTCTCCAATTTCAAATTCTATATCTTTTCTTTTAATGTCAGCGTAGCTTTTTTGTCGACTTTGGGCGGTTTTCCACTGTTGTTGAATTTGGATGATCTTCTCGGTAGTTTTTTGTATTATCTCCAGACCCGTAATCTGTCTATCCCCCACTTCACTCCAAAAAATCGAAGACCTGCACTTTTTACCATAAAGTGCTTCAAATGGTGCCATCTCAATGCTTGAATGGTAGCTGTTGTTGTAGGAAAATTCTGCTAACGGTAGATGTCGATCCCAATTGTTTCCGAAATCAATAACACATGCTCGTAGCATGTCTTCAAGCATTTGTATCGTCCTTTCGCTCTGCCCATCAGTTTGTGGATGATAGGCAGTACTCATGTCTAGACGAGTTCCTAATGCTTGCTGTAATGTCTGCCAGAATCTTGAAATAAATCCGCCATCCCTATCAGAGATAATAGAGATTGGTATTCCATGTCTTGAGACGACTTCCTTCAAATACAGTCATGCTAACTTCTCTATCTTGTCATCTTCTCTTATTGGAAGGAAGTGTGCTGATTTAGTGAGACGATCAACTATTACCCAAATAGTATCAAAACCACTTGCAGTCCTTGGCAATTTAGTGATAAAATCCATGGTAATGTTTTCCCATTTTGATTCTGGGATTTTGGGTTGTTGAAGTAGACCTGATGGTTTCTGATGCTCCGCTTTGACCTTAGAACACGTCAAACATTCTCCTACATATTTAGCAACATCAGCTTTCATACCCGGCCACCAAAAATGTTTCTTGAGATCCTTGTACATCTTCCCCGTTCCAGGATGTATTGAGTATTTGGTTTTATGAGCTTCTCTAAGTACCATTTCTTTCATATCTCCAAATTTTGGTACCCAAATTCTTTCAGCCCTATACCGGTTTCCGTCTTCCCGAATATTAAGATGCTTTTCCGATCCTTTGGGTATTTCATCCTTTAAATTTCCCTCTTTTAAAACTCCTTATTGTGCCTCCTTTATTTGAGTAGTAAGGTTAGTGTGAATCATTATATTCATAGCTTTTACTCGAATGGGTTCTCTGTCCTTTCTGCTCAAGGCATCGGCTACCACATTTGCCTTCCCTGGGTGGTAACGAATCTCAAAGTCATAATCATTCAACAATTCAATCCACCTATGCTGCCTCATATTCAGTTGTTTCTGATTAAATATGTGTTGAAGACTTTTGTGGTCGGTATATATAATACTTTTGACCCCATATAAGTAGTGCCTCAAAGTCTTTAATGCAAAAACAACTGCGCCTAATTCCAAATCATGCGTCGTATAATTCTGCTCGTGAATCTTCAATTGTCTAGACGCATAAGCAATTACCTTCGTTCGTTGCATTAATACACAACCGAGACCTTGCTTTGAGGCGTCACAATATATCACAAAATCATCATTCCCTTCAGGTAATGACAATATAGGTGTCGTAGTTAACTTTTTCTTCAACAATTGAAACGCTTTTTCTTGTTCATCCTTCCATTCAAATTACCCCCTTTATGCGTTAATGCAGTCAAGGGTTTTGCTATTTTGGAAAAATCTTGGATGAATCTCCTGTAATAACCAGCTAGCCCTAAAAATTGGCGTATGTGTTTCGGATTTTTTGGGGTTTCCCACTTTTTAACGGTTTCAATCTTTGCTGGATCCACCTGAATACCTTCTTTGTTCACTATATAACCGAGGAATTGAACTTCTTCCAATCAAAATGCACACTTTGAAAACTTAGCGTACAGTTTTTCTTTTTTTCAGCAACTCTAGCACTTTTCTCAAATGTTCTTCGTGCTCTTGATCATTCTTCGAGTAAATAAGCATGTCATCGATGAAAACAATGACAAACTTGTCAAGATATGGCCCACACACTCAGTTCATGAGGTCCATGAACACAGCTGGTGCGTTAGTCAATCCAAACGGCATAACCATAAACTCATAATGACCGTAACGCGTCCTAAAAGCAGTCTTCGGAATGTCATCCTCTTTCACCCTCATTTGGTGATATCCAGAACGTAAATCGATCTTCGAATAAACCAACGAGCCTTGTAGTTGATCAAATAAGTCGTCGATTCTCGGTAATGGGTAATGGTTCTTGATGGTAAGTTTGTTCAACTCTCGGTAGTCGATACACAACCTGAATGTACCATCTTTCTTCTTGACAAACAGAACAGGAGCTCCCCATGGTGATGTACTTGGTCGAATGAAACCACGCTCTAAAATTTCTTGTAACTGACTTTGTAATTCTTTCATTTCGATTGGTGCGAGTCTGTATGGAGCATGAGCTATTGGTGCAGCTCCTGGTACAAGGTCTATTTGAAATTCAACGGATCGATATGGGGGTAATCCCGGTAATTCTTTCGGAAATACATCGGAAAATTCTTTTGCGACGGGAACATCACTGATGTTCTTTTCTTCAGGTTTAACTTCCTTGATGTGTGCTAGAATGACGTAACAACCTTTTCTTATTAGTTTTTGCGCCTTCAAACTACTAATAAGATTTAACTTCACGTTGTTCTTTTCTCCATACACCATTAAAGGTTTTCCTTTTTCACGCATAATGCGAATCGCATTTTTGTAACAAACGACCTCTGCTCTCACCTTCTTCAACCAGTCCATGCCAATTATTACATCAAAACTCCCTAACTCGACTGGTATTAAATCAATCTTAAACGTCTCATCACCCAGTTTAATTTCTCTATCCCGACATATATTATCTACTGAAATTAATTTACCATTTGCTAATTCGAGTAAAAATTTATTATCCAAAGGTGTCAATGGGCAACTTAATTTAGCACAAAATTCTCTACTCATATAACTTCTATCTACAACAGAATCAAATAAAGCATAAGCAGATTTATCATCAATAAGAAACGTACCCGTAACAAGCTCCGGGTCTTCCTGTGCTTCTGCCGCATTAATATTGAAAACTCTTCCACGACCCTGCTCATTAGTATTCCCCTGATTCGGGAAATTTCTAATAATGTGGCCGGGTTTTCCACATTTATAACAAACAGCGTTCGTATTACTTGCTCTGACACTATTCGTTTCAACATTGCTTGTTCTGACATTATTTTTTCCTTTAGTTCTGTTAAACTTTGGTCCGTAGACCTCAAACTTTGTCGCGCTATGACCATTTCTTTTACACCTGTTGCAAAATGTCGTACAAAACCCCTTATGATTTTCTTCACACCTATGACATGGCTGTTTTTGATTTTTGTTGCCGTTGTTGTCATTGAGGTTGCTGTTGGGATTGTTATTGTCGTACAAATGCGTCAAACTTCTCTTCTTCATATTCGAATGCTCCCGGACACAATAGACACAACTCTGTGAATCGTCGTTCATATGTGGTAACGTCAAACCCTTGTGTTCGTAACTCTCTAAGTTATGCCTTGAGTTTATTGACTTCGTTTCTAGGACGGTACTGCTCGTTCATCAATTGCTTGAATGCCGACCACGGTAGTGCGTAAGCAGCATTTTGTCCTACCTATTCAAGATAGGTGTTCCACCACATTAACGCAGTACCTGTGAAGGTATGCGTAACGTACTTAACTTTGTCCTCTTCGGTACACTTACTTATGGCAAACACCGATTCGACTTTCTCGGTCCACCGTTTCAATCCAATTGGTCCTTCGGTTCCATCAAATTCCAAAGGTTTGCAGGCAGTGAATTCTTTGTAGGAGCATCCTACACGATTTCTTGCACCATTAGCTGCATTGCTATATTCAGAGTTATTGTTGGTATGTAGCGCAGCCTGTACTACGGCTATGTTTGCAGCAAGAAAGGTACGAAATTCCTCTTCGCTCATATTCATGGTGTGTCGAGTAGTCGGTGCCATTTCCTTCAAAATAGCCAACTGAATCGAGTTAATCATACAAAATATTAAGAGTAGTCAATAGTATTTCGTAGCATAATATGAACTCATTTATAAAAGCTTTTTCTTCATATTAGCGTTTTATAAGTTTAAATTCGGGTACTACCTACCCGTTAAGTTCATACTTAGTAGCTAATATACAATTCAACTACTACAATTCCATATAAAAAACTGATTATAATAATATATCACATATAAATATTCTTCAAACTTACAACATCGCTATATTACATATAACATGAAATATAGTACACTTTGATACAGGACAGTTTTGAAGATAAATCTAGTTAATACGCAAGTTGTTCAGCAAAGGAAATAAAGACACGTAATTCATAAGTCCAGAAACAAGTCATTCATTCTGGTTTTACTAAGACGACTTACCATCCTTGGTCTTGTGGAAAATAACCGTTATGACCATTGGCTAGGCATCATGTTGTAATGTCATCAAAAGGATGAGGGTTTCTTAATGTCCAACAGCCCCGTAATAATCTAAAAGCCTTGTTTCTCATCCCAACTACTGAATCCGTCACTTGTGGGAAGGTTTTATTTAAAAGTTGCAATCCGATGTTCTTTTTCTCACTTTGGTAAGAAGCGAACATCACTAACCCGTAAGCATAACATGCTTCTTTATGTTGCATGTTAGAAGCTCTTTCTAATTCACGAAATCCTATGTTGGGATATGTTGAGTTAAAATAGGTTGTTAACCCGTAGCGTAAAATTGCATTTGGGTTCCCCGCATTTAACGCTTTAAAGAAAACACGGCGTAACTTACGGTCTCCCCAATGTGATATACCCCACCTATCAAAGGAAAGCCTTTTATAAACTAAGGCATTTCTGGAAAGTCTTTCAAATGTTTGACAAGTTAATTTTGCCATAATTAAATGTACTGATGAATTTTGACCGACTCTAGACAAGATTTCCTCAATCATATCCTCTGGTAGATCTTCTAAAATATTCGGTTGTCTACCCTTAACATCCATTTTGTTTTTATACTGTAAAATAGACAAGAATTAGATTCGTAAAAGATAATTAACAAACAATACAAGCAATTTTTACATAGAACATAAAAGTACAAGCACACTACAATACATATAATACACAACATGATTACAACCCTCTAATCTGAATCACTGGTTTCTTCTTCTTCAGACTTGGTTAGTTTTCCTAATTTTCTAGGGATATATGGTGTTCCTCTAATACGAGCCGTCATTTTCCACAAAGGTTTAGAAAAACCTGGTGGTTTTGAGGTTCCCGGGTTATTGTTACAATTTAGGAAATACGGACGTTGCCGATACATATAAAGTTCATCGGGGTTGGAATTGGGTTTCTCTATTTTTATATATTTTCCCTTATTATTTTCTTTTGCTTTATTAAATTGGGTCGAGGTAATTTCTATAACATCATCAGAATCCTCATCGGGATCCAATTCATCGGAAAATTGGTAATCTTCCCAATATTTTGCTTCCTAGGCGGAAACACCATTGACCATTATTAACTTTGTTCCGTTGATTGAAGATTTTCTTTTATTTAATTGATTTACTGTAGTTATCAATATTTCTTCCTCCGGAACCTCTTCTTCTTCCGGTTCCTCTTCTTCCGGTTCTTCTTCGGGAATTTGTGGATCTTCCCACAATATATTCGAATCTTCATTATTATTAGGTGAATCGATGGGATTTGTACTAGTGGTAGACATATGTCACACAATATCAAACACATTAAGAGGTTAATATATCACATAATATTTACATGTTAATAATATATAGTTTCCAACAAAAGTGTTAAGCAATCGTTTTTAAAGAAAACATGGTCGAAGTCCAGACTCACTAATGTATCCTAACAAACTCGATAAGACACACTAATGCAAATTTCTGGTTCTCTAATGTAACGACCTTTTCCAATCGTTTTATACTTATATGATTAATATTTACATAAATTAAACCTTACCAACATGATAAGCAATCCAAATTGTTGAGACTTGTGTTTTTGAAAAGAGTTTTACACAACGTTTGACCGTCCAATTTGACCGATAATATCACGAACTATATAACATACGATAATTATACGTTTGTGTATATATATGTATTTATATATATTTAACATGATCTAAGGATGGTTTAACATCTCATTGTGTACTAATGACAATGAGTTATAAGTATATTTTGAAACTACTAACTTAAGTTTTCAAAACGATAACTATACGTAACATTCTTTGATATATATACTTATAACCTATAATGCTTATACATGTATCGTATATATAATGTATTTAATCACTTTTTAAGGACTTAAATACATAAAACAATATAAGTATATTCACAAAAGATAGCTATATTTGAATTCTCATTCCGTTTACTCAAGATTTCTATACGTATATCTAGGGTATATGTACCCGTATCATACCCAGCTTCTATATGTATTTACTATTGGTATATACACATTAAATCAACATCCTAATCAACATTATTACTACGCTAGATATGAGGTAACTAGGATTTGTCAAGTAGCATGAATTATTAGTAAGAAAACAAAATTAGGAATCCTTTTCTTTCTTTATAAACTAAAAACGTTTTTATGAATGAACACCATTTCTTCTCTCCATTTTCTCATACCTACACCCTCATTTCTCTCTCAAAATACTCCTAACTTCATACTTGATCATCTCCAAGCATTTTCCCCATCATTTAGCTTCAATTACAAGCCTTAAACACCATAAGAAAACTCTTTCAAGAACATATCAAAATAACCACCCATTTGAAGAAGTATACTTCCAACCTTTTGATCTAACTCCACCACTCTTTGATTCCAAGATTTTTTCTTATCTCTTATAGTAACTTTGTCCAAGTAACTTGAGGTAGTAACCTTGTTCATAATCTTGTTCGATTCATAATTGTATAGCTATCTTATTTTATGTTGTAAAATTTTAACAACAAGAACATAGTTTGAATGATTTCAAACTTGTTTGCAAACTAAATAGATCCTTCTAACTTAACTTTTAAAACACTTCAAGACCTGTAATATATCATAATGATATGCTAACTTAACAAGATATAACTTGGTTTTACAAAGAACACCTTAAAAATTGAATCTACGTCGTCGTAGTGCAACCGGGGGCGGTTTTGGGTTGGATAATTAAAAACCATCTTGAACTTTGAATTGGAAGTTCATGTTCTGGAAAAATGATATTTCTTATGAATATATTAACACATAAAAATTTCATAGTTTAACTCAAAGTGTAAGTATTTTTAGAAAAATGATCATTAAATGTTGTTTTTATGATGGAAAATGATCACTTTCATAAGTTTTACCAAAGTTTGACCTATAACCTGTGATTTCGAATACAAACTAAGGTATTTTCAGTTCATATTCTTAAAATTTGACTTGATCCAAGGAAGTGGCAAGTAGAACCAACAAAAACGGAGTTGTAATGAAGAAACTACGACTAAAACAAGATTGGGTATCCGAAGCTAGTTTAGCTACGAAAATATTTGGAGATAAAGTAAATTAATCATATCTTTTCTAATTAATATGATATTTTATATATAATTACTTATGATTTGATTTTATATATTTCAGGACCACCCGTAAACAACACGAGAAGATTAATCATAAGACCTCATGATTGTACGCAACACGTCATTTGACAACACGGTACTTTATGTACGCAACACGTCATTTGACAACATGGTACCATGGGTCGAGATTAATTCTGATCAATACGAATACGATGGGGTCTTTATTTATTTTATTGAGCAACTAATTGTGGACCACTAACATCGGACTGCTAACTACGGACTAAGAAAATATTAAAAGTATTATAAGTATATATATATATATGTAACGATTACTTGAAAAGAAAATATGTTGATATATTATATATATATGGTTAGGTTCGTGATATCTATCGGAGACCAAGTCTAGTTAAATACCTTCAAGGCAAAAGTGAGTATATAGTCCCACTTTTAAACTCTAAATATTTTGGGATGAGAATACATGCATTTTATGATTTACGTTATGGACACAAGTGATTAAAAATATATATTCTACGTTGAGTTGTACCACTGGCATACTTCCCTGTAACTTGATAACTACTATTTACATGAGGTATTGTAAACGCGAATCCTGTTGATAGATCTATCGGGCCTGACAACCCCAACCGGACTGGACGACCAGTATTCAACGGTTGCACAGTACTTCGTTTCGGTGACTACACTTGGTACGTTGTAGTAAGATTTCATAATAAAGGGAATATGCGACGTTGATTAAATGTTAAGTATGGTTATCAAGTGCTCAACAACTTAGAATATTTTTATTAAAACGTTTATGTATATGAAATCTTGTGGTCTATATTTATAACGCTGCTAGCATTAAACCTATATCTCACCAACTTTATGTTGACGTTTAAAGCATGTTTATTGTCAGGTTCCTAGAAGTCTTCCGCTGTTTGAATATATGTTAGAGAAACCATGTGCATGGAGTCATACATGTTTTATTCGAGGAAGCATTGCATACCCAAAATCATCACCGTGTATTTATTTTGACTGCATTGTCAACGGAAGTATTCTTGTAAACTGTTATTTACGGTGATTGTCTATATGTAGAAATCATCAGATGTCGAAAACATTGAATTTTAAATATTCATTTATGGTATATCTTTTCAAAAGAATGCAATGTTTATAAAACGTATCATATAGAGGTCAAATGCCTCGCGATGTAATTATATGTTATTGTATTCGTCCCTATGGATTGGGTCGGGTCGTTTCATGTGGTATCAGAGCGGTGGTCTTAGCGAACCAGGTCTACATTAGTGTGTCTAACTGATAAGTTGTTAGGTTGCATTAGTGAGTCTGGACTTCGACCGTGTCTGCATGTCAAAATTTTGCTTATCATTTTGTGTCGAAAATCATCTACTTATCATCCGCAGGAAATTACCTGCTTATCATCTTAAGTCTAAACGTATCTTACTGCATTCATTGCATGAATGGTGTATAGACAAAATTCATATCTTAGCGTATTTGCTAATTCATATCTACGCGTATCTGTTACTGTAAACTTTGTCTGACATATTCCGTAAATCCCTCCGTAATCTACGAGATCTTTTGTTCTATATATGTGGATATTCTATATAATTAGAATACCACCCGATAGCTGGAAAATAATTTCATATCGAAAAATCCTTTATTCAATCATACGAAATGGAACTCGTCACTAGTTGAAGTCCCTCGGATTCCGATATGGAATACCACTCAAGCTCTGAAAGCAGTGTGACCGGAATGGATCAACCAATCAGTCATCATCTATTTTGGATGGATTGGGGATGGGTGTAGTGACCCGAACTTTTCCATGTTTATATATATTAATTGAGATTGATATTTACATGATTAAATGTTTCCAACATGTTAAGCAATCAAACTTGTTAAGACTTGATTAATTGAAATATGTTTCATATAGACAATTGACCACCCAAGTTGATCGGTGATTCACGAACGTTAAAACTTGTAAAAACTATATGATGACATATATATGGATATATATATATATAGTTAACATGATACTATGATAAGAAAACATATCATAAAGTATATTAACAATGAACTACATATGTAAAAACAAGACTACTAACTTAATGATTTTTAAACGAGACATATATGTAACGATTATCGTTGTAAAGACATTTAATGTATATATATCATATTAAGAGATATTCATACATGATAATATCATGATAATATAATAATTTAAAATCTCATTTGATATTATAAACATTGGGTTAACAACATTTAACAAGATCGTTAACCTAAAGGTTTCAAAACAACACTTACATGTAACGACTAACGATGACTTAACGACTCAGTTAAAATGTATATACATGTAGTGTTTTAATATGTATTTATACACTTTTGAAAGACTTCAATACACTTATCAAAGTACTTCTACTTAACAAAAATGCTTACAATTACATCCTCGTTCAGTTTCATCAACAATTCTACTCGTATGCACCCGTATTCGTACTCGTACAATACACAGCTTTTAGATGTATGTACTATTGGTATATACACTCCAATGATCAGCTCTTAGCAGCCCATGTGAGTCACCTAACACATGTGGGAACCATCATTTGGCAACTAGCATGAAATATCTCATAAAATTACAAAAATATGAGTAATCATTCATGACTTATTTACATGAAAACAAAATTACATATCCTTTATATCTAATCCATACACCAACGACCAAAAACACCTACAAACACTTTCATTCTTCAATTTTCTTCATCTAATTGATCTCTCTCAAGTTCTATCTTCAAGTTCTAAGTGTTCTTCATAAATTCCAAAAGTTCTAGTTTCATAAAATCAAGAATACTTTCAAGTTTGCTAGCTCACTTCCAATCTTGTAAGGTGATCATCCAACCTCAAGAAATCTTTGTTTCTTACAGTAGGTTATCATTCTAATACAAGGTAATAATCATATTCAAACTTTGGTTCAATTTCTATAACTATAACAATCTTATTTCAAGTGATGATCTTACTTGAACTTGTTTTCGTGTCATGATTCTGCTTCAAGAACTTCGAGCCATCCAAGGATCCATTGAAGCTAGATCCATTTTTCTCTTTTCCAGTAGGTTTATCCAAGGAAATTAAGGTAGTAATGATGTTCATAACATCATTCGATTCATACATATAAAGCTATCTTATTCGAAGGTTTAAACTTGTAATCACTAGAACATAGTTTAGTTAATTCTAAACTTGTTCGCAAACAAAAGTTAATCCTTCTAACTTGACTTTTAAAATCAACTAAACACATGTTCTATATCTATATGATATGCTAACTTAATGATTTAAAACCTGGAAACACGAAAAACACCGTAAAACCGGATTTACGCCGTCGTAGTAACACCGCGGGCTGTTTTGGGTTAGTTAATTAAAAACTATGATAAACTTTGATTTAAAAGTTGTTATTCTGAGAAAATGATTTTTATTATGAACATGAAACTATATCCAAAAATTATGGTTAAACTCAAAGTGGAAGTATGTTTTCTAAAATGGTCATCTAGACGTCGTTCTTTCGACTGAAATGACTACCTTTACAAAAACGACTTGTAACTTATTTTTCCGACTATAAACCTATACTTTTTCTGTTTAGATTCATAAAATAGTGTTCAATATGAAATCATAGCAATTTGATTCACTCAAAACGGATTTAAAATGAAGAAGTTATGGGTAAAACAAGATTGGATAATTTTTCTCATTTTAGCTACGTGAAAATTGGTAACAAATCTATTCCAACCATAACTTAATCAACTTGTATTGTATATTATGTAATCTTGAGATACCATAGACACGTATACAATGTTTCGACCTATCATGTCGACACATCTATATATATTTCGGAACAACCATAGACACTCTATATGTGAATGTTGGAGTTAGCTATACAGGGTTGAGGTTGATTCCAAAATATATATAGTTTGAGTTGTGATCAATACTGAGATACATATACACTGGGTCGTGGATTGATTTAAGATAATATTTATCGATTTATTTCTGTACATCTAACTGTGGACAACTAGTTATAGGTTACTAACGAGGACAGCTGACTTAATAAACTTAAAACATCAAAATATATTAAAAGTGTTGTAAATATATTTTGAACATACTTTAATATATATATGTATATATTGTTATAGGTTCGTGAATCAACAGTGGCCAAGTCTTACTTCCCGACGAAGTAAAAATCTGTGAAAGTGAGTTATAGTCCCACTTTTAAAATCTAATATTTTTGGGATGAGAATACATGCAGGTTTTATAAATGATTTACAAAATAGACACAAGTACGTGAAACTACATTC
The DNA here is from genome assembly GCF_046630445.1 of Rutidosis leptorrhynchoides. Taxonomy (NCBI): domain Eukaryota; kingdom Viridiplantae; phylum Streptophyta; class Magnoliopsida; order Asterales; family Asteraceae; genus Rutidosis; species Rutidosis leptorrhynchoides. The sequence goes on from NC_092343.1 coordinate 206,014,080, forward strand.
TATGGTTGAATTATCGAAATTGAATATGCCCCTTTTTATTAAGTCTGGTAATCTAAGAATTAGGGAACAGACACCCTAATTGACGCGAATCCTAAAGATAGATCTATTGGGCCTAACAAACCCCATCCAAAGTACCGGATGCTTTAGTACTTCGAAATTTATATCATATCCGAAGGGTGTCCCGGAATGATGGGGATATTCTTATATATGCATCTTGTTATTGTCGGTTACCAGGTGTTCACCATATGAATGATTTTTATCTCTATGTATGGGATGTGTATTGAAATATGAAATATTGTGGTCTATTATTATGATTTGATATATATAGGTTAAATCTATAACTCACCAACATTTTTGTTGACGTTTTAAGCATGTTTATTCTCAGGTGATTATTAAGAGCTTCCGCTGTCGCATACTTAAATAAGGACGAGATTTGGAGTCCATGCTTGTATGATATTGTGTAAAAACTGCATTCAAGAAACTTATTTTGTTGTAACATATTTGTATTGTAAACCATTATGTAATGGTCGTGTGTAAACAGGATATTTTAGATTATCATTATTTGATAATCTACGTAAAGCTTTTTAAACCTTTATTGATGAAATAAAGGTTATGGTTTGTTTTAAAATGAATGCAGTCTTTGAAAAACGTCTCATATAGAGGTCAAAACCTCGCAACGAAATCAATTAATATGGAACGTTTTTAATCAATAAGAACGGGACATTTCAATGGGTTCGTAGCCTCCTCAATCATTGGAGACAAGAAGAAGGTGATCCCTTCCACCTACCAAATTGCCCTCTTGACGATGAACCTGAAGCACTTACCGGCGAACCTGTTCGAGAAACCATTTTCTCTCTCATTTCCAGAGTATCTCGTCACGATTATATACTACATCAAATTCTAGATTTTATTTATCCACTCGTCCGAACCGAAAATCACCCCGGTGTAATAGAAGAAGTTAACGAGCTTCGCACTCAGGTAGTGGCTTTGGAGAATACGGTACGAAGGTTACAAACACCATCAGCAGCATAACCAGTACCGTCAATAACATCAACATCGCAAGCCTCAATACCCTAAGCACCAGCAGCATCACCAGCATCAACGTTATCACCATCATCAATATCAACAGGATCATTACCACCACCAACAATCACATCCGCATCACACGCCTCAATATCACCATCCGTACCTCGGATATCAACGTCACACGCACCATAGATACCAAGAAGTACCAACAACAATAAACGATGAAGTATTGATTCATAACTTCATCGGAGAAACATTCTATGGTGATTATGTAATCTCTAAAGACATAGAGATTACCTATTTCTGCCTAAACCATAAATCAGATGAGTGGACAGAAATGATAAAAGGAAGAGTAGAAACTCCGACAAGAATGATGCGTAAGGTAAAAGCTAGACTTGTTTTACCAACAACATCAGGAGTACCCTTAGCCTCACCAACACAGTCAGTGCTGTCAACATCGTTAGAATCGTCAGCAACTTTAACATCACAAGCTCCACCAGTTCAAGAATCACCGTGGACATCATCAATAATGCGTATATTGCATCAACGAGTTATGAAGTATTAACTCATTCTTCTGAAGAATTTATATAAATATTTTATATATATGAATTCGGAAACCAAAATAAATCTTTTCGTACTAAGCTATTAAGTATGAATTGAAAAAGGGTAGATACTACTCGTTTAAATTCATACTACAAATATGCAATGATGTACGTCCTTCGTCAGCAACTTAATCATCGTTAACTACAATCCCTGTTTCAATTCAATGAATTTCGTTTTATAATAAACCAAGTGTATTATTCAATAATATGTTTGATTTTACACTTTCATTTTCAATGTACTCGAAGCTTACTGGGAAACAACATTCATATCTTGCGAAGTTAGTAAGAGTTCAATGAGTATCAGCATGATTCACTAAGGAAATATATATAAGAATAAATAATGAAGTATTGATCCATAACTTCATTAATATTCTGTGAAGAATATGTGGTTCCTAATCGTTTTAGAGATTACTTATTCTAGCTCAAACCGAAAATCAAATGAGTCTAATATTATATTGACTTATTAAATTCATGATTACATCTGAAGAAGATATATATATACATATATTTTCATAAAGATTGTAATAAAATTCTCTGGTACAAAACATTACTTGGGAAATTTTTTTTAACGGGTAGGTAATACCCGAGAGATATATAAATTCACGATTAATATGATTATATTCTTCGACTCTGATTCAACAATCATCAACTATACTCACTACCTTTACAATAATATACATTCTTTCATAGAAATCAAAACAACCATTTTCATCCAAATTTGATTACGACAAAACGAAATCCAATTCAAGACTTAATAGAAGACATCACTCTTAGGACTCTTACATCTTTCAAAACTATACTTTGACTTCAAAACTATGCTAGAACATCATTCGATTCTTGGAACCCAGAAAAGTATTTGTATCATTCAAAGTCCTAAAACATCATATGTATATTAACAATTACAATCTATGATCAAACCCTTCGAAATTTCTGAAGACACTTCAAATAATGGACAATCGAGATGATGATCCAACTACACATTACCCGCAATCTTGCACCTGAAAAGCTCTCGAAACTAAGGACATAATTTAACACGTATTCGCGTTAAATCTTTTAGCATTTATTAGCAAAAATAACTTTGCGATTCCTTTTCAAAATAGCAAATTTTGTCACAGTTTCAGCAAGTCAACCTCGACTTTCCATTCGAAGTAGCCTTTTATAACCTGTAATACATACGATTACCCTTTTGTTACCAGGGAACCTTTTATATTCCACGACATTATCAGCAGATGTACCAGCAAGTCGTTACCCCTTTGGCGGAATCAACAATGGGTATTTTGAAATCTCGCAGTGTTTCTATTTCAGCAGTTATATATATATATATATATATATATATATATATATATATATATATATATATATATATATATATATATATATATATATATATATACAACGTCTATCCCCAAGAATTACATATTTCAAATGTGAAGTTTCTGAAAAATGCTTCAGTCTACGAATTAGTGCTATGAAGTTTTGGAAAAGACTGATAAAGTGGTAAAGACAGTAGACAACAATTACGGTCAGAAGTTTGACAATAAAGAATAATAGATTGGAAAAGTTCGAACGAAAAATTTGGTACTGCAAAACGGATTGAGCAAAGTATAAAGGAGGTCTTGGACAAATCATAATGACGAAATCTACCTTCAAAGGATTCAAATGATTCAGTGTCTGCTGAAACCGTTAGTAAGAACCTTACTCCTTATTCTAAACCTTCACAGACAGATTTTCTGCGTCATTCCCTGATCTTAGATATTCTAAGATATCATCGTACTTTTCATTATAAATATCTTCGATATTCCTGAAGATATATTCCCAACTATCCTCATCAAAAATCATTTATCTCTTCACAATATTTGCGTTACAACATAAAAGAAACTGTGTTAGTTTCTAAATTCTGAAAAATTTGAGTTTAAAATATGAATGTTTTGAAGTAGTGTTGGAAACTGAAGCATGAATTAGTATAATATAATGACACTTGATCAACGTGATTATATTACAGTAATTCATGCTGAGTTTCTAAATGGAACATAATGATTCACAGATCATAACGTCATCATGTGCCATGTTACACAACTCTTACGTTCTACCCAATCTCCAAACATATTAAGAACATATCTCCATGATAATTCTATCTTTTCGGACATTCTGGTAACTTACCAAATTAAGATCGTGCAATTACTATTTCCTTCTTAGAACATTAACTATGTTTATTTCAAAATCCATACCTACGGATTCCGGACCATTATTCGCTTGACTCGAAGTCGGGAAGAGGAAACAGAAGTATGGAACTGTTGAATATAAAAAAAATATAAAGCTCGACAACAACAAATAAATTACAAACCGTGTATATCAATACGTATTGCAATGTAAAGGCACGGGAGAATTAACAATACTATAACCCCAAGGTAATAGTACAAATAAATAAAATCCTCCGGAGGTAGATGAAAAAGAAGAATGACAGAGATGAAAGTTAAGAGTATATCCAGGATCAGTACTGGATGAAGCATACTGATAAATGTTTTAAAGTATGAATTGAGGGAGGAAGAATAGAAGGTATGAGTTGTAAGGAAATGAAGGGAGGTGGATTTATAGTAAACGATCTGACAGAGCAATCAAAATAGATGATCGCATTTAAAGCGGATTCTAATTTCCTTGATTATCGAAGAATCAAATCTCATTATGAAGATTTTACTCCAAATCTCTTGAACTTGGAAATCAATCATATCTACGTCAAAAGATATGACGAATCTATACCTACTCATTTCACCTTTTGGTGATAGCCTCACTCGTACTCTTCACAAAAATCAAATTGCTTTATCAATATTACTTGATGATAATAAAACTCTAATTTCTAACTCGTATACGTCATGAAAACATACTTATTGTCATCCATGACCATCCCAAATTTCGGGACGAAATTTATTTAACGGGTAGGTACTGTAACGACCTTTTCCAATCGTTTTATACTTATATGCTTAATATTTACATAAATTAAACCTTACCAACATGATAAGCAATCCAAATTGTTGAGACTTGTGTTTTTGAAAAGAGTTTTACACAACGTTTGACCGTCCAATTTGACCGATGATATCACGAACTATATAACATACGATAATTATACGTTTTGTATATATATGTATTTATATATATTTAACATGATCTAAGGATGGTTTAACATCTCATTGTGTACTAATGACAATGAGTTATAAGTATATTTTGAAACTACTAACTTAAGTTTTCAAAACGATAACTATACGTAACATTCTTTGATATATATACTTATAACCTATAATGCTTATACATGTATCGTATATATAATGTATTTAATCACTTTTTAAGGACTTAAATACATAAAACAATATAAGTATATTCACAAAAGATAGCTATATTTGAATTCTCATTCCGTTTCCTCAAGATTTCTATACGTATATCTAGGGTATATGTACCCTTATCATACCCAGCTTCTATATGTATTTACTATTGGTATATACACATTAAATCAACATCCTAATCAACATTATTACTGCCCTAGATATGAGGTAACTAGGATTTGTCAAGTAGCATGAATTATTAGTAAGAAAACAAAATTAGGAATCCTTTTCTTTCTTTATAAACTAAAAACGTTTTTATGAATGAACACCATTTCTTCACTCCATTTTCTCATACCTACACCCTCATTTCTCTCTCAAAATACTCCTAACTTCATACTTGATCATCTCCAAGCATTTTCCCCATCATTTAGCTTCAATTACAAGCCTTAAACACCATAAGAAAACTCTTTCAAGAACATATCAAAATAACCACCCATTTGAAGAAGTATACTTCCAACCTTTTGATCTAACTCCACCACTCTTTGATTCCAAGATTTTTTCTTATCTCTTACAGTAACTTTGTCCAAGTAACTTGAGGTAGTAACCTTGTTTATAATCTTGTTCGATTCATAATTATATAGCTATCTTATTTTATGTTGTAAAATTTTAACAACAAGAACATAGTTTGAATGATTTCAAACTTGTTTGCAAACTAAATAGATCCTTCTAACTTAACTTTTAAAACACTTCAAGACCTGTAATATATCATAATGATATGCTAACTTAACAAGATATAACTTGGTTTTACAAAGAACACCTTAAAAATTGAATCTACGTCGTCGTAGTGCAACCGGGGGCGGTTTTGGGTTGGATAATTAAAAACCATCTTGAACTTTGAATTGGAAGTTCATGTTCTGGAAAAATGATATTTCTTATGAATATATTAACACATAAAAATTTCATGGTTTAACTCAAAGTGTAAGTATTTTTAGAAAAATGATCATTAAATGTTGTTTTTATGATGGAAAATGATCACTTTCATAAGTTTTACCAAAGTTTGACCAATAACCTGTGATTTCGAATACAAACTAAGGTATTTTCAGTTCATATTCTTAAAATTTGACTCGATCCAAGGAAGTGGCAAGTAGAACCAACAAAAACGGAGTTGTAATGAAGAAACTACGACTAAAACAAGATTGGGTATCCGAAGCTAGTTTAGCTACGAAAATATTTGGAGATAAAGTAAATTAATCATATCTTTTCTAATTAATATGATATTTTATATATAATTACTTATGATTTGATTTTTTATATTTCAGGACCACCCGTAAACAACACGAGAAGATTAATCATAAGACCTCATGATTGTACGCAACACGTCATTTAACAACACGGTACTTTATGTACGCAACACATCATTTGACAACATGGTACCATGGGTCGAGATTAATTCTGATCAATACGAATACGATGGGGTCTTTATTTATTTTATTGAGCAACTAATTGTGGACCACTAACATCGGACTGCTAACTACGGACTAAGAAAATATTAAAAGTATTATAAGTATATATATATATATATATATGTAACGATTACTTGAAAAGAAAATATGTTGATATATTATATATATATGGTTAGGTTCGTGATATCTATCAGAGACCAAGTCTAGTTAAATACCTTCAAGGCAAAAGTGAGTATATAGTCCCACTTTTAAACTCTAAATATTTTGGGATGAGAATACATGCATTTTATGATTTACGTTATGGACACAAGTGATTAAAAATATATATTCTACGTTGAGTTGTACCACTGGCATACTTCCCTGTAACTTGATAACTACTATTAACATGAGGTATTGTAAACGCGAATCCTGTTGATAGATCTATCGGGCCTGACAACCCCAACCGGACTGGACGACCAGTATTCAACGGTTGCACAGTACTTCGTTTCAGTGACTACACTTGGTACGTTGTAGTAAGATTTCATAAAAAAGGGAATATGCGACGTTGATTAAATGTTAAGTATGGTTATCAAGTGCTCAACAACTTAGAATATTTTTATTAAAACGTTTATGTATATGAAATCTTGTGGTCTATATTTATAACGCTGCTAGCATTAAACCTATATCTCACCAACTTTATGTTGACGTTTAAAGCATGTTTATTCTCAGGTTCCTAGAAGTCTTCCGCTGTTTGAATATATGTTAGAGAAACCATGTGCATGGAGTCATACATGTTTTATTCGAGGAAGCATTGCATTCACAAAATCATCACCGTGTATTTATTTTGACTGCATTGTCAACGGAAGTATTCTTGTAAACTGTTATTTACGGTGATTGTCTATATGTAGAAATCATCAGATGTCGAAAACATTGAATTTTAAATATTCATTTATGGTATATCTTTTCAAAAGAATGCAATGTTTATAAAACGTATCATATAGAGGTCAAATGCCTCGCGATGTAATTATATGTTATTGTATTCATCCCTATGGATTGGGTCGGGTCGTTTCATCTAAGACCAACGCTCTGATACCAACTGAAATGTCCCGTTCATATTGATTATAAACATTCCATATTAATTTATTTCGTTGCGAGGTTTTGACCTCTATATGAGACGTTTTTCAAAGACTGCATTCATTTTTAAAACAACCATAACATTTATTTTATCTATAACGGTTTAAAAAGTATTACGTAGATTATCAAATAATGATAATCTAAAATATACCGTTTACACACGACCATTATATAATGGTTTACAATAAACATATATTACATCAAAAATAAGTTTCTTGAATGCAGTTTTTACATAATATCATACAAGCATGGACTCCAAATCTTGTCCTTATTTTAGTAGGCAACAGCGGAAGCTCTTAATAATCACCTGAGAATAAACATGTTTAAAACGTCAACAAAAAAGTTGGTGAGTTATAGGTTTAACCTATATATGATCAAATCATAATAATAAACCACAAGATTTCATATTTCAATATACATCCCAAACATAGAGATACAAATCATTCATATGGTGAACACCTCGTAACCGATATTAACAAGATGCATATAAGAATATCCCCTATCATTTCGGGAAATCCTTCGGACATGATAAAAAAGAATTCGAAGTACTAAAGCATCCGGTACTTTAGATGGGGTTCGTTAGGCCCAATAGATCTATCTTTAGGATTCGCGTCAATTAGTAGATCAGTTTACTAATTCTTAGGCTACCAAGAAAAAGAGGCATATCCGGCTTCGATCATTCACCCATATAATGTAGTTTCAATTACTTGTGTCTATTTCGTAAAACATTTATAAAACTGCATGTATTCTCATCCTAAAATATTAGATTTTAAAAGTGGGACTATAACTCACTTTCACAGATTTTTACTTCGTCGGGAAGTAAGACTTAGCCACTGGTCGATTCACGAACCTATAACAAATATATACATATATATATCAAAGTATGTTCAAAATATATTTACCAAATTTTTTATACATTTTGATGTTTTAAGTTTATTAAGTCAGCTGTCCTCGTTAGTAACCTACAACTAGTTGTCCATTGTTAGATGTACAGAAATAAATTAATATATATTATCTTGAATCAATCCACGACCCAGTATATACACATCTCAGGCTAGATCACAACTCAAAGTATATATATTTTTGGAATCAACCTCAACCCTGTATAGCTAACTCCAACATTACTGCATATAGAGTGTCTATGGTTGTTCCAAATAATATAAATAGATGGGTCGATATGATATGTCAAAACATTTGCATACGTGTCTATGGTATCCCAAGATTACATAATATATTAGAATACATGTATAATATAATATAAGTTAGCTAGGATATGATTAATATAGATTTGTAACCAATTTTCACGTAGCTACAACAAGCAAAAATATCCAATCTTGTTTTACCCATAACTTCTTCGTTTTAAATCCGTTTTGAGTGTTTCAAATTGATATGGTTTCATATTAAACTTAAGTTTATGTATCTAAACATAAAAAGATAAGTTTATAGTCGGAAATTGATGTCGTGCGAGGTGTATATAAAATAGCTATTAATTTCAGCAGGAAATACTATTAAATACGATACAATTTTACACAAGATATTTATTTATTTATAGAATGGATATACTTAAACCTTGCTACAACACTTATAGGCAGTGTACCTAATCGTACAGTAGTTTAGTTTTTTTAGTAAGTCCGGTTCGTTCCACAGGGAAAATCTTTAAACAAAGCTTAACGCTATATTAGTTTACTTTTATAAAAATACAAATATATATATAAGTAATATTATTATTATAAAGGGGGATTTTTACCGTTTAATGACCGGTTTGTTGATTTTAAAACTTTAGTCTCAGTTAAAACCAAATGTAAAATAATAAATAAATACAAGACTTAAATTAAAGCGTAAAGTAAATAACGATAATGAAATTGCGAATAATAAAAGTGCGATAAAATAAACTTGTGATAATTAAAAAGTACGATAATTAAAAGTGCAATTAAATATAATAACAATAAATAAAAGTGCTATAATTAGAAGTGCAATTAAATATAAAATAAAGGAAATTAAATATGAAATAAAAGAATTATGCTTATTTAAACTTCCGTAATCATGATGTTTGACGTGTTGATTTTAGTTTTATGCCCATGGGTTAATTGTCCTTTGTCCTGGATTATTTAATATGTCCATACGGATATTATCCATAATAGTCCATCAGTCATAAATATAAAAAGCGAAAGCCTTCGTCAAATTATTCTTATTCCCGAAGTCAAATATTCCAACTAATTGGGGATTCGAATTGTAACAAGGTTTTAATACTTTGTTTAATGAATACACCAGGTTATCGACTTTGTGTAAACCAAGGTTTTACTACTTTGTTAACAATTACACCAATTACCCTTGAATGTAATTCACCCCTGTTTCAACAAGTCTATTAACTATTAATCCAGTTCTGTATCCGGTAAAATGAATAATTATTGGTATTTATAGATATCCCGCCCACCGTACCCAGTAAAGCGTATGTGGTTATATATAAATACGTCGAATTATAAGTTTGTATATTAAATTAACAAGGTATTGTTTAATTAATATAAAACCCATTATCCAAACCCCAATTATGGTACAAAGCCCAATTACCCAATTTTAGTAATTAGCCCAACATCATGATTACTTCGGATTAAATAAGCATAATAATAACTTAGCTACGAGACATTAAGGTAAAAAGGTTGAACATAACTTACAATGATTAAAAATAGCGTAGCGTTACACGGACAGAATTTCGACTTACACCCTTACAACATTTGCTAACATATCCTTATTATTAGAATTTAAAATTAAAATTAAAATTAAAATATAAAATATAAATATATATTACGTATATATTGAGAGAAGAAGGAAAAAAAAGTTGATTTTTGCGATCAGAATTCGTTTGCTTTTATAGGGATTTTCAGAGTTTGGGGCTCCGCGACTCGCGGCCCTTTTGGCCTTCAAACTCCGCTAGTCGCGGAGTTTGAAAATACAGCTCACACACTTTGGAGTCTTTCTTGTCGACGGTTTTATAAATAAATATAATATATTAAATAATTATAAGAATTATTTAAATATTATATTATATTTATGTGCATAGTTGACTTGTAATTTTTAGTCCGTTGCGTCGAGCATTGAGAGTTGACTCTGGTCCCAGTTCCGGATTTTCGAACGTCCTTGCGTACAATTTTGTATTTTGTACTTTGCGTTTTGAATCTTGTACTCTTGTAATTTTGAGACGTTTCTTATCAATAATTGGAACCTCTTTGATGGTCTTTTGTACTTTTGAGCTTTTTGGTCGTTTGCGTCTTCAATTCGTCGAATCTGTCTTTTGTCTTCACCTTTTATTATTTAAACGAATATCACTTTTAAATAGAACAATTGCAACTAAAAGCTTGTCTTTCTTGAGGAATAATGCTATGAAATATATGTTCGTTTTTAGCATTATCAAATATTCCCACACTTAAGCGTTGCTTGTCCTCAAGCAATATCGTCTTGAAATACTAGAATCACTTTTTTATTCTTCACACTTTGTACATCAGTGATTTCTATACGGCGGTATAAACAATGGTAGTAACGATATGGTTTACAGTCCCACATGACTATAAAAATTTAGATCCAATAAGGAAATTGGATCTTTATGAAAACATTTAATCTTTTGAAAATTAAATCTACTTTTTACCCTAGATAAGTTTTCCGGAATAACCCTTTACCGGTGTTTGCAAAATATTTTTGTGGGTTTGATGGGTTTCAGATTTGAAAATTTTAGCTCAAAACTTGCGGTTTTGTGTCACCCACTTGCTAACCTTGTATTTGGAAAGCAACACGTCCAGTTTACTTGTCCCGTATATTACCTTTCGGTAAACTACCGTCCGGTTGTAAAGGAAAGTGTTGAACAAGCAACTGTTAAGGCAATGTCCCCTGACATGCTTTTAATTATGGTCTTATAACGTGTCGGACGCAATTACTATCCTTGGTAGGAGCAATAGTAAAGCTCACCCTTATGATTTTTCGGTCTGGCACAAGGTCCTGTCTTTGACCACTATACAACCACCGTTCTTACGGTTGACACCCAATTTAGTTCAGGTGACCTAATGAATTCCAGGTGAATTCCTAGGATTTTACGTTCAATGGTAATGAACGCATTGAAAATAGGGTTTTCAGAAAACAAATCGGTTTGTAATTTTGATCAAAATATTTTCTCGTTCAAGCTCGAGTTTAGATATCATTGAATTCCATGAGTTTGTAATTCTCAATCTTTAAGGTCAATCTCAAGGATTGAGTAATATCAGGCTTAAAAGCTGATTTTTAATCTTTAAGGAGATTATCCTTTCTGGGGATCTGATTCATTAGTCTTATCAAGCTAATTTGCACGGTGCCCCCCCCCATTTTACGAGATAAATCCTTCTCATGGTTAGGATAAATCTGACCACTTGGCGACCCTGTTTAATGCTGAGGTCCGTGGATTTCCTGCTGATTTTAGTGATGACTTTTCTGGATTTTTCGTCAACCTACAGCTGGTCTGGACGACAACTTCATGACCTAAATCAAGAAGCGCATTTCTTTTTCAGAAGACTTTACTTCCTTTTAATGATGGAATTGATTCATCGTGTAGATCCATCTTTCTTATAGTAAATCAGGTAAAACAGTTTAGTTTAGTCCAAAGCAAAAGTATTTTCAGTTATTTGTACAAAAATATGTGACATATGTTTAAGATAACTTGGTAAATTTTCCCACACTTGGCTTTTATTTTCCTTTTTATCGTCCTCTATTCCATTTTAAATGAATTTTAACATTTTGGTTTGTTTCTCAATTTATGTCCTTTATGAGGTAACAATAATTTCGGTGTTAAAACCTAGTTTTATTGTTCATAAATATGTATAAACATGATTTTGAGTTCATTTAATTGAAAATTTTGAAAATTTTACTAGAATTGGGTAGTCAGTATATAAGACTAGGGCTGTTCTTTATTATCAGAGAGCACTAGATTCTAATACAACTACTGCTTTACTAGTATTTTTAATGGTAACCCAGTGTTTAAGATAAAAATTTTAAAATCCGAAAGAATTTAACCCCTTCCCACACTTAAGATCTTGCAATGCCCTCATTTGCAAGAAATCAGTAACAATTTAAATTATTGAGGTTGATTTGTGTGAAAATGATTAAATTTTACCAAAGTTTCCAAATATATTGGCGTTTGTTTGCTGAATGATAAATGGTTCACATCATTTGTTCATTCCGTCTTGTTGTTATTTCACATACATTTTGCATCATGTCGTCAAAATTAGTTGCTTTTGCTGAACTTAATGCCAGTCTTTGAAAATGCCTTGTTTTACCCTGTTGTGTACATAAGATAAACTGCAAACATATATACATATTTTTGAAGTTTGGTATATTACCCCACATTCAAAAATTATTAAAATCTAAGAATAAAAGTTAGAAAATTATAAAAACTATTACAATATTAACATAAGTATTAAACGTATCAACATTACAAATTACAAAATAAATAAAACTAAGTAGACTAGGGATGATACTGATACCAATAGGGGTTCCAAGCATAACCATAGGTGCTATAAAATGCTTCGGCAGGGTTATACGTAGGATACGGTGGTTGCATCTCTATAGACCAGGGAGGGAATATGGGTTTTGGTGTAGGAATATAGTTTCTACCTATATGTTGGCAATGAGCTATGATTTGGTTTTGATGAACTTGCCAATCTTCAAATGCTCTCTGTCTAGCATTTTCGTACTCCTGTGAAGCTATAAACCTTTGCATTTCTTGCATTTCATTTCTCCCTCCTACATTACCTTGCTGTTGGTTTCTCTCAACCTGTGGATGTCTACCATGGTATTGTACTGCGGCGTTATTTCGCCTCTTCAAAACTTTCGCACCATGGTATACATTTAAACCTATTGTATCGCGGGGTTCTGGTTCTTCCACTAATAATCCCCCCGACTTATATCCACACCGAGATATTCAGCAATCAAAGTAATAAAAATACCACCTCCTATTATGCTATGCGGTCTCATCCCCCTAACCATAGCTGATAAATAATAACCCACACAATAAGGTATACTTACAGTGCTTTGTGGGTCTCGAATACACATATGGTAAAATAAATCCTGTTCATTTACCTTTTCCTTGTTCTTACCTCTTTGTGTAATCGAATTAGCTAAAAACCTATGAATCACTCTTAATTCAGCTCTATCTATATCCAAATAAGAGTAATTTCCCCCTTTGAATCGGTGATGGCTCATCATTTGACTCCATACACCGTGTGTATCAAAATTTTCATCTATCTTTCTACCATTTAGTATCAATCCTCTACAATCGGCAGATGCTAACTCCTCAGGCGTATATATATGTAAAGCCTGAGCCATGTCTAGTAAAGACATGTGGCGCATCGAACCTCCTAACAAAAATCTAATAAAAGATCGATCGGTTAAACTAGCTACCCGATCATTCAACTCTATACTAAACAACAATTCTTCACACCATACTTTATATACAGGTCTACACATGGTGAATAAACGTACCCAGTCATTAAAAGTAGAATTACCATACCTCTGTGCAAGTAATTCCCTAATTGGCCCGGCCAATTCTACAGCTTCTAAGGGTCCCCATTCTATGACCCTAGGTACCTCAACAACTTTAGAATGAAGAGTATGCAAACCCCTTTGGTACTTTGGATAATCTATCCAAAGTCTGTCAAATCTCAGGTTCGGATGCAAATCTTCCAAGTGCATATCAGAAAATGTCATGACTGGATGAGGTATATCTTGCTTGTAGTAGTTATCCACCTCCTGTTGTTCCGCATTCTCAGCAGGAGCATTGCGAGCTTGGGATGAAGATTCACCCCTTTCAGTCTGCAAAACACATCAAACACAATTTTTGTGCATCCAAATATGCATTAGTGTCAGCAAAATCATCAATCAAAATAATTACAATGACATGATCAATTTATATCAAACTTAAGCTCATTTTCACATTTTTATCAAATCTACACTTTTTCAAATAAGCATATACGAAAATGTTCGCCAAGTTCATAAGCATTCAACTCAAATAACATGTCAAAATAATCATTACTAGCAATTAAACAAGTTTCAAATGGCATTATCTTTCAAAAATCAAGTTCATGAATTTTAGACTTGAAAAAGTCCACTTTAATTCTCAAAATCATGTTTAGGCTCACAGTTTTGATCATTTAACTACCTAAACATGTTACACTACTTAATTTAGCAACAATTCATGACAAAAATCGGCCATAACCTGTTTATATCAAAAAGCCCCAAATTTGCTCAAGAACACAAACCCTAGATTACTCTAAATCTGAAGTTTAAGGCTTCTAATCATGTTAAATAGCATCAATCTAGGTTATACAAGCATAATACATAAACAATTTAAGCATAATTACACTAAAAAGCATCAAAATCAAATTGGGGAAAACATTGCTCAAGAACACTAATTTTCGGATTAAATGGTGTTTAGGTGTAGAAATTTACCGTTTTTCTTGAGTAATTCCTTGATAGCATCCTTCTCAACATGATTTTAGTAAAAGATTTGGTGATTAACGGTTAAAAATTGTGATTTTGGGGGTGTTTTTTCGGGTTTTTTCGGGAGTATTTCGCTGTATGTTCTGTTTTTGTGGTGTGGACTGATCAGATCTTTGCGATATATTTTTTTCTGTATTTCGGTCCCTCCGCGAGTCGCGGAGATTTCCCCTTCAAACTCCGCGAGTCGCGGAGTTTGTTTGTTTTTTTTTTTTTTTTTTTTTTTTATATAACATCTTATATTAATTAAAACAATTAAGTAATTAATTTTAAAATTTTGTTTCCCTTGTTATTTAGGACGAGGTCGTTTCGGATCGATGTCCTAGTCCGTCCTGCGACAAAATTTTAAAATTTGTCTTTTTGTAGCGATTGTTTTAAAAGCTAAGATTTTTGGATTTTTTTTAATGTTTTTGGCATACTTTAATTCAATAAGATTAAAAATAATGATAATAAAAGTTCTCGTCCCTCTCTTGGGTAAAGCAATTTCGGTTCAAAGACCTAGTCTTCAACTTACGACGAATTTTAAAAATCATATTTTTAACTTAATGAGATAAAGTAAATTTTTGTTTTTAAATTCACACAACTTAAATATAAAATTCAAAATTAATATTAAAAATTCACACCAAACTTAAAATTTGAAATGCATAAAATTAAAAATTCATATTTTAAAAATTAAAAATTCACACCAAACTTAATTTAAAAATTCATATTATAAATTCACACCAAACTTATATTAATTTTTCAAATATTTACAATTTTAAAAATATTGTTTTTACAAAGTTTACAATATTAATTTAAGATTTAAATATTAATTTTAAAAAAACATGGTAAAAATAAAATTAAAAATCTTTTTGGCTTTTTATCCCACTTTAATCAATCAAATATTAAAAAAATATGCGTCCCTCTTTTCGGTAAAGTAATTTCGGTTCCGTGACCTAATTTAACTCATGACGAATTTTTGAAATATTTTGGGTTGATTGATTAAAGATATTTATACCTTAAGAATAAACGTTAAATTTCGCAGTGATGTAATAAATTTTTGAATGATATCAATAATTTCGGTCGCCAAACCTAATTTTATTCAATACCAATTTAATACTTTATAGCGAACAAATTAGCGTTTATTATCAAAAGGTTAAAAATAAAAAAAAAAATAAAAACTGTACAAACATACCTGTGAAATAGATTTCTTAGTTATATGATCTATCCCATTCATAAGATAGTCGGTTTAATTGGTTTTCCATAGCTACATAGGCGTAACCTCGAGCATTCAGTGTCTTTTCTTCTAAACATATGAACGGTCCGTCTCTGCATAAAGTAACAAATTCGGTGTTTGAATAGGTTTGATTATTTGAACATTTACCTCCATGTGACCATTTTCCGCATTTGTGACATCTTTCTAGGTGTCGTGCTCTTCTTTTCGCTGCGGATTTTGATTTTCCTTTACCAAATTGTAACTTATTATCTTCGCATCTGGATTCTTTTCTAACTCCGTCCATTCTTTCTCTGATTACTGATACTATTTCACTCGGAAGTGTGTCATTATTACGTTTAGTGATCAAAGCGTGTAGCATTAGACCATGGTTTAGTTCACAGGCAGTCTTCATTTTGTAAAAACCTAAAAAAATAAAAATTCAGAATGGGGGGAGAAGACTAGTTCTTTAGAGTCTGCTAGGGAAAGACCATTCGGGTTCCATTTTCGAGAACTACATGAAAACAGACAATCTAACTCTAACAGAAATACATAAACCCCCTCTACTTAGTTGAAATTGTGATTAACATTATTTTCAATTGAATCATCAACAACTTGTATATCTTTGACTTTTACTTCAATCCATTTGTTGATTTCCTCCGTAACTTTCACAAATTCAACTAACACTGCCTTTTCTTTTGACGATAAATTGGATATTAATCGGTTATATAGCTTAAAGTTTTCTTTAATCTTAGCATCGTGAATCCGTTTATAAAGTTTCTTCGTTGAACTGTTAAAAATGGGTTCATTTAATTTCATATCATCAACGGCATTCTTTGTGATTGGATCATCATTAAGTGTTTCTTCATCTTCCCCACCCTTATGCGTTTTTATTGGTCTAACAGTTTTGGTTTGTGGAGATCTAAACTTTCGGTTCACAAAGGTGATCGATGTATCACCATCCCTAAGTGTCATTCTACCTTCTCTTACATCAATGAATGCCTCGGTGGTTGCTAAAAATGGGCGACCTAGAATTAGAGGAACATCAAGGTTTTCCTCCATATTAATCACTATGAAGTTTGCAACAAAGGTTAAACTTCCCACGTTAACAAGTAAATTATTTGTTATTCCAACCGGGTGTTTAATGGTTTGGTCAAATGATTGAACACCTATTTTGGTTGGTTTTAATTTACCCATGCCTAATCTTTTGTATAAGGAAAGAGGCATAATATTTGCACTTGCTCCTAAATCTGCGAGTCCATTATGTACAGCACCATCATTAAGTAAGCAAGAAATGATAAATTCACCCGGGTCTCCTGCTTTAGTAAGTCGAGTTGGTTTGTAAACTTTTTTTTCGGGTGTTCTTTCCTTGATTCTTTCATTTCTATTTGAATTTCTTGTTTACATTTTTCTTCGTTTCTTGGAATGGGAGGTTTGTATAGGAATTCTTCTTCATCACTCAAATTTGAATCCTCCCTATATTCCAATTTTGATTTTTCATATGTTGTTGATAACATATTTATGTTTTCATTTTGAAGGTTTTCTTGGGTGGTGAAATTATGATTAACTTCATTGTCAACTTCCATCGGACCATGTATGTAATGTTTAACTCTGTGACCATTAACTTTAAATTCAATCCCATTTGAATTTATTAATTCTATCGTTCCGTATGGGAAAACTCTTTTGACTATGAATGGTCCAGACCATCTTGATTTCAATTTTCCAAGAAATAGCTTGAATCGTGAATTGAAAAGAAGAACTCTGTCTCCTTCTTTAAATTCTTTTGAACTTCTGATTCTTTTATCATGCCATTTCTTCGTTCTTTCCTTATAGATTAACGAATTATCGTATGCTTCATGTCTTAATTCTTCTAATTCGTTTAGTTGACTTAATCGTAGACGTCCGGCTTCATGTAAATCAAGATTACATGTCTTCAAAGCCCAAAATGCTTTGTGTTCAATTTCTACTGGAAGATGACATGCTTTTCCATAAACAAGTCTAAAAGGTGTGGTTCCAATTGGAGTTTTGTAGGCTGTTCTAAAAGCCCAGAGTGCATCCTCCAATTTAATGGACCATTCCTTCGGATTTGATCCTACGGTTTTCTCTAGAATACGTTTTAAAGCTCGGTTGGTATTTTCAACTTGTCCACTTGTTTGTGGATGATATGCGGTGGAGATTTTATGAGTTACTCCATATCTTTTAAGAACTTTCTCAAGTTGATTATTACAGAAATGAGTTCCCCGATCACTTATTAAAGCTTTCGGTGTTCCAAACCTTGCAAAAAGACGTTTTAAAAAGTTAACTACAACTCGTGCATCATTAGTTGGGAGAGCTTGTGCTTCCGCTCATTTAGATACATAATCAATGGCTACGAGTATATATAGATTATTATGAGATTTTGGAAATGGACCCATAAAGTCAATACCCCAAATGTCAAATACTTCACATACTTGGATGACATTTTGTGGCATTTCATCACGTTGACTTATTTTTCCGACCCTTTGACAAGCATCACAGGATTTGCAAAGAAGGTGTGCGTCTTTGTAAATTGTAGGCCAATAGAATCCAGCATCATAAACTTTTCTTGCTGTTAGTTGAGGCCCATAATGCCCTCCTGTTGGTCCTGTGTGACAATGGTTTAATATTTTACTAGCTTCATCTCCAAATACACATCGGCGTATTATTCCATAGGGACAACGTTTAAACAGATGTGGATCTTCCCAAAAATAGTGTTTTATATCACTGAAGAATTTCTTTCGTTTTTGGTACGATAATCCTTTTTCAAGGAATCCACAAACTAAGTAGTTTGCATAGTCTGCAAACCATGGAATTTCTTTATAATCTATCTTCAATAGATATTCATCAGGAAAGTTGTCTTGTATGGCCGATTCATTTAGAACTTCTAACTCAGGATTTTCAAGACGAAAAAGATGATCAGCGGCGAGATTTTCTGCTCCTCTTTTATCTCAGATTTCAATATCAAACTCTTGTAAGAGTAAGATCCAACGGATTAATCTTGGTTTAGCATCTTGTTTCGAAAATAGGTATCTAAGAGCATAATGGTCGGTATAGACCACCGTTTTTGCTAGAACAAGATATGATCGAAATTTGTCAAAAGCAAAGACAATAGCAAGGAGTTCTTTTTCAGTAGTTGTATAGTTCGTTTGTGCTCCTTTTAACGTATTACTAGCATAATATATAGGTTAAAATCGTTTTTCAATCCTTTGTCCTAAAACGGCTCCCATTGCAAAATCACTTGCATCGCACATTAGTTCAAATGGTAGATTCCAATTTGGTGTTATCATGATCGGTGCATTAGTGAGTTTCTCTTTAAGAATATTAAAAGATTTGATACACTCATCTGAAAAGATGAATGGAGCATCCTTTTCTAGGAGTTTATTCATAGGAGTGGCAATTTTAGAAAAATCTTTTATGAATCGTCGGTAAAAACCGGCATGCCCTAGAAAACTCCTAACTCCTCTAACATTGGTGGGATGTGGAAGTTTAGCAATTACATCTACTTTAGCTCTATCCACTTCAATTCCTTCTTTTGAAATTTTATGACCAAGAACGATGCCCTCTTTAACCATGAAATGGCATTTCTCCCAATTAAGTACTAGATTTGACTGTTCGCATCTAATAAGCATTCGTTCCAGATTAACTAGACATGATTCAAATGTATCACCGAAGACTGAAAAGTCATCCATGAAAACTTCCATGCATTCTTCTATCATGTCATGAAAAATCGCCATCATACACCTTTGAAAGGTTGCAGGGGCGTTGCAAAGTCCAAATGGCATGCGTTTGTAAGCAAAAGTACCATAAGGGCACGTGAATGTGGGTTTCTCTTGGTCCTCAGGTGCTATTGAAATTTGAAAATATCCGGAAAATCCATCTAGAAAACAATAGTAACTATTTCCGGCTAATCTTTCCAACATTTGATCAATGAAAGGTAAGGGAAAGTGATCTTTTCTGGTGGCGTCATTTAATTTTCTATAATCAATACATACACGCCATCCTGTTACAGTCCTAGTAGGAATAAGCTCATTTTTCTCATTTGTAATGACAGTCATGCCACCCTTCTTAGGCACGCATTGAACTGGGCTTACCCATGGACTATCAGAAATTGGATAAATTAGACCTGCATCTAGCAGTTTAATAATCTCTTTCTTAACTACATTTTGCATATTAGGATTTAGTCTTCGTTGGCGTTGCACATACGTTTTATGACCTTCTTCCATAAGGATTTTATGTGTGCAATACGAAGGACTTATTCCTTTAATATCATGAATCTTCCATGCAATGGCTGGTTTATGAGCTTTCAACACAGAAATGAGTTGTGATTTCTCATTTTCAGTAAGAGAAGACGATATTATTACAGGTAATTCAGATTCACCATGTAAATAAGCGTATTCCAAATGGTTTGGAAGTGGCTTTAACTCTAATTTCGGAGGTTCTTCTATCGATGATTTGTATCGATATCTGTCTTCTTCTTTTAGCATTTGAATTTCTTCTGTTGTTGGTTCATATCCATTAGCTATAAGTGTAGCTAACATTTCAGCTTCATCAATTGGTTCATTACCTTCTCCTAAAGAACATTCTCCCATTCCTTGTAATTCTGGAAATTCTTCTAATAATTCTGCATGTGCATCTATAGTTTGAATATAATAACATGTATCATCTGCAGATTGTGGTTGTTGCATTGCTCTATCAACTGAAAAGGTAACACTCTCGTCCTCTATACTTAGGGTCAATTTCTTACCGAACACGTCTATCATTGCTTTAGCCGTGTTTAAGAATGGTCTTCCTAATATGAGAGGAACTTGAGAATCTTCTTCCATGTCCAGAACAACAAAATCTACTGGAAATACTAAAGTACCAACTTTAACTAGCATGTTCTCCATTATCCCTCTAGGATATTTTATTGATCTATCGGCTAGTTGTATGCTTATTCTGGTTGGTTTCAATTCTCCAAGGTCTAGTTTAATGTATAGTGAATACGGCATTAGATTTATACTAGCACCTAAGTCTGCCAATACTTCTATTGAACTAAGACTACCCAGAAAACATGGAATTGTGAAACTTCCTGGATCAGATAGTTTTTCTGGTATCTTATTCAACAGCACTGCTGAACAATTAGCATTCATGGTAACAGCCGAGAGTTCTTCCATTTTCTTTCTATTTGAGATTAGATCTTTCAAGAATTTAGCATATCTAGGCATTCTTGAAATCACATCAATGAAAGGAAGATTTACATTTATCTGTTTAAACATATCCAAGAATTTGGATTGCTCGGCTTCAAGTTTCTCTTTTTTCATTTTACTCGGGTAAGGAAGTGGTGGTTGGTATGGTTTAACATAAGGTTTAGCCTTAACTGTGTTATCTTCATTAACCTTTTCAACTACCGGTTCTTTTTCCTTATCTTGATCAGGTTATGGTTCTTGTGGAGTAGGAATAGCTTCATCAGAAGTTACAGGTATTTCAGGTGGTTTAAGTGTTGTACCACTTCTTGTGGTAATGGCTTTAGCTGTTTCATTCCAGGGGTTAGCATTTGTATCACTAGGTAGACTTCCCGGTTTTCTTTCACCTATTAACCTTGCTAGGTTACTTACTTCTTGTTCCAGATTTTGAATAGAAGCTTGTTGATTTCTAAATGCTTGAGCATTTTGTTCATTAGTTTGTTTCTGAGATGTGAAAAACTGCGTTTGAGTTTCAACTAGCTTCGTCATCATGTCTTCTAAATTCGGCTTTTTATCATCGGTTTGTTGTGGTGGTTTGTTTTGAAAATTAGGTCTTTGTGGATTGTAATTATTATTGGATACTTGTTGATTGCTAGGACCTTGTTGGTTGTTGTATGGAATATTTCTGTTATAATTCTGGTTTTGATTGTAAATCGGTCTTGGCAGTTGATAATTATTCTGATAATTATTTCCAGGCCTTTGGTTTATGTATGAAATATTCTCTCTTTGTTCCATTGTTAATTCAATACTGAGACAATCTTTTGTCAAATGTGGTCCTCCACACTGCTCACAACTAATTCGTATTGAGTGAATATCTTTAGTCATCTTTTCCATTCGTCTCTCCACAGCATCTATCTTTGCGGAAATGGAATCTAAGTCATGGCTAGAATCGGCTCTAGCTGCTTTAGATGATCTAACGATATCTTTTTCTTGGTGCCACTCATGTGAGTGGGAAGCAGTGTTATCAATAATTTTGTAAGCATCAGTTTCGGTTTTCTTCATAATAGAACCACCAGCTGCTATATCTATGTCTTTCCTTGTAGTGATGTCGCATCCTTGGTAGAATATTTGTACTATTTGACAGGTGTCTAAACCATGTTGCAGACATCCTCTTAATAACTTTCCATATCTAGTCCATGCCTCATATAGAGTTTCATTCGGCTTCTGTGTAAACGTAACAATTTCTGCTTGAAGTCTTACGGCTTTAGATGCAGGAAAGAATTGTTTAAGAAATTTTTCAACTAAAACATCCCATGTCTCAATCTCCCCTTCAGGTAACGATTCCAACCAATCTTTGGCTTCTCCCTTTAAAGTCCAGGGAAATAACATGAGATATATCTGTTCATCCTCTACTTCTCGGATTTTAAATAGTGTGCAGATCCTATTAAAGGTACGTAGATGTTCATTTGGATCTTCCTTCGGCGCACCACTAAATTGGCATTGATTAGTCACCATGTGTAGAATTTGTCCTTTGATTTCATAATCTGGCGCATTAATGTCTGGATGAGTAATTGCGTGACCTTGGCCAGTGCGTTTAGCTCTCATTCGGTCTTCCATACTTAAAGGTTCCAGATTCTCCATAATTGAATTTGTTGAATCGGAATCACTAGAGGATTCTGATTTAATGGTTCGTTCCTCAACAATCTCTGTTTGAATGATTGGTGGTTCCGGAGGAAAGTTTAGTGGTTCAGGATCTATGAATCGTCCTTGAATATTCTCCAGATTCTCAATTGTGAGGTTGGGTTCAAAAAATGGATTATCAGAAATTTGAACTGGAGTACTTGGTCGACTGGATGACGATTCTAAAGAAAAATCAACGGCAGTAATATTTGCTAAATGTCTTGATCTAGTTACAGGTGGTGAACGTACAAAAGGTGGTGAACGTCTTGCTCGGTGCATTCACTGAATATCCTATTAGTTTTTAAAAGGAAAGAAAAATTATAATAAGTTATCCAATCAATAGACTTTTCTGATTTTGCCCACGTTTCGAATAGCCAAAAGATGCAGCAGAGGGGCATGATTCGTTTGGTCTCAATATAATTGAGGACTGTTTGGCTCCAATAACCCGGTCCACGTACAAATCCAACTATTACTACGAACCAGAAAATTTTGATGTCTATTAATTTAACCACTTAAAATAAATTTTCGTAATTTTAAGAAATTTAGATAAGAAGTAGAATAAAAATCTATGTCCTAAAAACTAGAATAGCGAGAAATAAGAAAGAAAAAGAGTTCGTCGGAAAAAGATCGAAAAAGAAAAATGGTTGGCCACTGGTCGATTCACGAATTGAAAAGTGGGACTATAACTCACTTTCACAGATTTTTACTTCGTCGGGAAGTAAGACTTGGCCACTGGTCGATTCACGAACCTATAACAAATATATACATATATATATCAAAGTATGTTCAAAATATATTTACCAAATTTTTTCTACATTTTGATGTTTTAAGTTTATTAAGTCAGCTGTCCTCGTTAGTAACCTACAACTAGTTGTCCATTGTTAGATGTACAGAAATAAATTAATATATATTATCTTGAATCAATCCACGACCCAGTATATACACATCTCAGGCTAGATCACAACTCAAAGTATATATATTTTTGGAATCAACCTCAACCCTGTATAGCTAACTCCAACATTACTGCATATAGAGTGTCTATGGTTGTTCCAAATAATATAAATAGATGGGTCGATATGATATGTCAAAACATTTGCATACGTGTCTATGGTATCCCAAGATTACATAATATATTAGAATACATGTATAATATAATATAAGTTAGCTAGGATATGATTAATATAGATTTGTTACCAATTTTCACGTAGCTACAACAAGCAAAAATATCCAATCTTGTTTTACCCATAACTTCTTCGTTTTAAATCCGTTTTGAGTGTTTCAAGTTGATATGGTTTCATATTGAACTTAAGTTTATGAATCTAAACATAAAAAGATAAGTTTATAGTCGGAAATTGATGTCGTGCGAGGTGTATATAAAATAGCTATTAATTTCAGCAGGAAATACTATTAAATACGATACAATTTTACACAAGATATTTATTTATTTATAGAATGGATATACTTAAACCTTGCTACAACACTTATAGGCAGTGTACCTAATCGTACAGTAGTGTAGTTTTTAGTAAGTCCGATTCGTTCCACAGGGAAAATCTTTAAACAAAGCTTAACGCTATATTAGTTTACTTTTATAAAAATACAAATATATATAAGTAATATTATTATTATAAAGGGGGATTTTTACCGTTTAATGACCGGTTTGTCGATTTTAAAACTTTAGTCGCAGTTAAAACCAAATGTAAAATAATAAATAAATACAAGACTTAAATTAAAGCGTAAAGTAAATAACGATAATGAAATTGCGAATAATAAAAGTGCGATAAAATAAACTTGCGATAATTAAAAAGTACGATAATTAAAAGTGCAATTAAATATAATAACAATAAATAAAAGTGCTATAATTAGAAGTGCAATTAAATATAAAATAAAGGAAATTAAATATGAAATAAAAGAATTATGCTTATTTAAACTTCCGTAATCATGATGTTTGACGTGTTGATTTTAGTTTTATGCCCATGGGTTAATTGTCCTTTGTCCTGGATTATTTAATATGTCCATACGGATTTTGTCCATAATAGTCCATCAGTCATAAATATAAAAAGCGAAAGCCTTCGTCAAATTATTCTTATTCCCGAAGTCAAATATTCCAACTAATTGGGGATTCGAATTGTAACAAGGTTTTAATACTTTGTTTAATGAATACACCAGGTTATCGACTGTGTGTAAACCAAGGTTTTACTACTTTGTTAACAATTACACCAATTACCCTTGAATGTAATTCACCCCTGTTTCAACAAGTCTATTAACTATTAATCCAGTTCCGTATCCGGTAAAATGAATAATTATTGATATTTATAGATATCCCGCCCACCGTACCCAGTAAAGCGTATGTGGTTATATATAAATACGTCGAATTATAAGTTTGTATATTAAATTAACAAGGTATTGTTTAATTAATATAAAACCCATTAATAACCCATAGTCTAATTTCCACAAGTGTCGTTCTTTTATCCAAACCCCAATTATGGTACAAAGCCCAATTACCCAATTTTAGTAATTAGCCCAACATCATGATTACTTCGGATTAAATAAGCATAATAATAACTTAGCTACGAGACATTAATGTAAAAATGTTGAACATAACTTACAATGATTAAAAATAGCGTAGCGTTACACGGACAGAATTTCGACTTACACCCTTACAACATTTGATAACATATCCTTATTATTAGGATTTAAAATTAAAATTAAAATTAAAATATAAATTATAAATATATATTACGTATATATTGAGAGAAGAAGGAAAAAAAGATGATTTTTGTGATCAGAATTAGTTTGCTTTTATAGGGATTTTCAGAGTTTGGGGCTCCGCGACTCGCGGCCCTTTTGGCCTTCAAACTCCGCGAGTCGCGGAGTTTGAAAATACAGCTCACACACTTTGGAGTCTTTCTTGCCGACGGTTTTATAAATAAATATAATATATTAAATAATTATAAGAATTATTTAAATATTATATTATATTTATGTGCATAGTTGACTTGTAATTTTTAGTCCGTTGCATCGAGCGTTGAGAGTTGACTCTGGTCCCGGTTCCGGATTTTCGAACGTCCTTGCGTACAATTTTGTATTTTGTACTTTGCGTTTTGAATCTTGTACTCTTGTAATTTTGAGACGTTTCTTATCAATAATTGGAACCTCTTTGATGGTCTTTTGTAATTTTGAGCTTTTTGGTCGTTTGCGTCTTCAATTCGTCAAATCTGTCTTTTGTCTTCACCTTTTATTATTTAAACGAATATCACTTTTAAATAGAACAATTGCAACTAAAAGCTTGTCTTTCTTGAGGAATAATGCTATGAAATATATGTTCGTTTTTAGCATTATCAGAAATACAGGTTACAAGTTGTTTTTGTAAAGATAGTCATTTCAGTCGAAAGAACGACGTCTAGATGACCATTTTGGAAAATATACTTTCACTTTGAGTTTAACCTTGATTTTTGGATATAGTTTCATGTTCATAAGAAAAATCATTTTACCAGAAGAACAACTTTTAAATCAAAGTTTATCATAGTTTTTAATTAACTAACCCAAAACAGCCCGCGGTGTTAATACAACGGCGTATACCCGGTTTTACCGTGTTTTTTGTGTTTTTCGATTTTAAATCATTAAGTTAGCATATCATATAGATATAGAACATGTGTCTAGTTGATTTTAAAAGTCAAGTTAGAAGGATTAACTTTATTTGCGAACAAGTTTAGAATTAACTAAACTATATTCTAGTGATTACAAGTTTAAATCTTCGAATAAGATAGTTTTATATGTATGAATCGAACGATGTTATGAACATCATTACTACCTTAATTTTAGTATGTAAACCTACTTGAAAGTTCTTGAAGCAGAATCATGACACGAAAACAAGTTCAAGTAAGATTTTACTCGAAATAAGATTGATATAGTTATAGAAATTGAATCAAAGTTTGAATATGAGTATTACCTTGTATTAGAAAGATATGTTACTGTAAATAAGAAAGATTTCTTGAGGTTGGATGATCACTTTACAAGATTGGAAGTAAGCTAGCAAACTTGGAAGTATTCTTGATTTTATGAAACTAGAACTTATAGAATTTATGAAGAACACTTAGAACTTGAAGATAGAACTTGAGAGAGATCAATTAGTTGAAGAAAATTGAAGAATTAAAGTGTTTGTAGGTGTTTTTGGTCATTGGTATATGGATTAAATATAAAGGATGTGTAATTTTTTTTACTTGTAAATAAGTCATGAATGATTACTAATATTTTTGTAATTTTATGAGATGTTTCATGCTAGTTTCCAAATGATGGTTTCTACATGTGTTAGGTGACTCACATGGGCTGCTAAGAGCTGATCATTGGAGTATATATAGCAATAGTACATACATCTAAAAGCTTTGTATTGTACGAGTACGAATACGGGTGCATACGAGTAGAATTGTTGATGAAACTGAACGAGGATGTAATTGTAAGCATTTTTGTTAAGTAGAAGTATTTTGATAATTGTCTTAAATTCTTTCAAAAGTGTATGAATACATATTAAAACACTATATGTATATACATTTTAACTGAGTTGTTAAATCATCGTTAGTCGTTACATGTAAATGTTGTTTTGAAACCTTTAGGTTAACGATCTTGTTAAATGTTGTTAACCCATTGTTTATTATATCTAAAGAGATGTTAAATTATTACATTATCATGATATTATGATATATTAATATATCATAGTATGATATATATACATTTAAATGTTGTTACAATGATAATCGTTACATATATGTCTCGTTTTGAAATCCTTAAGTTAGTAGTCTTGTTTTTACATATGTAGTTCATTGTTAATACACTTAATGATATATTTACTTATCATTTAACATGTTTAACAAAGTGTATCAATATCTTAATATGATTCATATGTACTTAGTAAGACGTTGTTATAACGATAATCGTTATATATATCGTTTTTGAGTTTCTTAATTCAATAGTCTCATTTTTATGCATATAACTCATTGTTAAAATACTTAATGAGATACATACCTATCATAATAACATTTTAACTATGTATATATATATCCATATATATGTCATCATATAGTTTTTACAAGTTTTAACGTTCGTGAATCACCGGTCAACTTGGGTGGTCAATTGTCTATATGAAACCTATTTCAATTAATCAAGTCTTAACAAGTTTGATTGCTTAACATGTTGGAAACACTTAATCATTTAAATAACAATTTCATTTAATATATAAAAAAATGGAAAAGTTTCGGGTCACTACTTAGGAGGTCTTACCTAGGGCCAAGTCTTGTTGTGCATTGACCCTAATCAGGCTAAAGAGGTGCTTCGAGAAGTTCATGAGGGGTATTGTGCCTTATACTCATGATACAGAACTATTGCTGTGAAAGTGATGCGTATAGTGTATTACGGGCCCACCATTCACAGCGACGAGCGAAACTTATAAGGGCGTGCCAGTCTTGTCAGCAGCATGCATCGATAATTTGAGCATCGTGACACCCTATGATACTAATAACCACAACATGGCCATTTTGTAAGTGGGCTATGGAAATTGTTGGTCCAATCACTGCGTGCTCAGGTACGCATGAAATAATGTACTTGTGTAATACTTTGCAATATACTCACTTTAACAGTATTTACATTATCATTGTTTTCTTAGGAGGAATAAAATTCTTGGTGGTAGCAATCGATTACTTCACTAAACGGGTAGAGGCAAAAGCATTGGCTATAATTACTAGTAAGCGCATTCAAAACTTCTTTTGGGAAGATAGTGTGTGCAGGTTTGGTATCCCCAATGAAATTGTCAGCGATAATGGCACTCAATTTGAAGGCGAGCCTTTCAAGAGCTGGTGTCGAGAACTGAATATCAAGCAGTCATTTACTTCAGTCGCCCACCCGCAGGTAAATGAACAGTGTGAAGTAACAAATCAAGATATCGTGAAGGGAATCAAGGCGGCCTGGGCTTGTATGGAAATGAATGGGTGGATGAGCTCCCGAGTGTTTTTTGGGAGCATCATACCACTCATAAGAACAGCATAGGAGAAACACCGTTCAGCTTGGTTTATGGAACGGAAGCAGTAATCCCCACCGAATTGACAGTTCCAACGAAGCGCATACACAGCTTCGATGAGTTAAGTAATGATGAAGGCATGCGCGCTAACCTAGGTATGCTAGAAGAGTGCAGGGAGATAGCAGCCATATGCGAAGCTATCAATAAATAGAAAATCTCAAAGTATCATGACAAGCGTGTCAAGACTATGTCATTTATAATTGGGGATTATGTATGGCGCAACATTAAGGCAAGTCGGGCAGAAAATACTGGGAAGCTGGGGCCCAATTGGGAAGGCCCTTATGAAGTCATTGGCACAAGTGCAATGGGATCTTATATCTTGGCAGGAATTAATGGAGAACGAGTACCTCGTACTTGGCATGCAACCAATTTGAAAAGATGTTACATATAATGGCCAGGCTGCAACACTAGGGATTGATCACCCTGCCCTTTTTAAGCACCTATGATCAAGCATAAAATGGTCCATGAAATGTCCCGTTCTTATTGATTAAAAACGTTCCATATTAATTGATTTCGTTGCGAGGTTTTGACCTCTATATGAGACGTTTTTCAAAGACTGCATTCATTTTTAAAACAAACCATAACCTTTATTTCATAAATAAAGGTTTAAAAAGCTTTACGTAGATTATCAAATAATGATAATCTAAAATATCCTGTTTACACACGACCATTACATAATGGTTTACAATACAAATATGTTACATCGAATTCAGTTTCTTGAATGCAGTTTTTACACAATATCATACAAACATGGACTCCAAATCTTGTCCTTATTTTAGTATGCAACAGCGGAAGCTCTTAATATTCACCTGAGAATAAACATGCTTTAAACGTCAACAAAAATGTTGGTGAGTTATAGGTTTAACCTATATATATCAAATCGTAACAATAGACCACAAGATTTCATATTTCAATACACATTCCATACATAGAGATAAAAATCATTCATATGGTGAACACCTGGTAACCGACAATAACAAGATGCATATATAAGAATATCCCCATCATTCCGGGACACCCTTCGGATATGATATAAATTTCGAAGTACTAAAGCATCCGGTACTTTGGATGGGGTTTGTTAGGCCCAATAGATCTATCTTTAGGATTCGCGTCAATTAGGGTGTCTGTTCCCTAATTCTTAGATTACCAGACTTAATAAAAAGGGGCATATTCGATTTCGATAATTCAACCATAGAATGTAGTTTCACGTACTTGTGTCTATTTTGTAAATCATTTATAAAACCTGCATGTATTCTCATCCCAAAAATATTAGATTTTAAAAGTGGGACTATAACTCACTTTCACAGATTTTTACTTCGTCGGGAAGTAAGACTTGGCCACTGTTGATTCACGAACCTATAACAATATATACATATATATTAAAGTATGTTCAAAATATATTTACAACACTTTTAATATATTTTGATGTTTTAAGTTTATTAAGTCAGCTGTCCTCGTTAGTAACCTATAACTAGTTGTCCACAGTTAGATGTACAGAAATAAATCGATAAATATTATCTTGAATCAATCCACGACCCAGTGTATACGTATCTCAGTATTGATCACAACTCAAACTATATATATTTTGGAATCAACCTCAACCCTGTATAGCTAACTCCAACATTCACATATAGAGTGTCTATGGTTGTTCCGAAATATATATAGATGTGTCGACATGATAGGTCGAAACATTGTATACGTGTCTATGGTATCTCAAGATTACATAATATACAATACAAGTTGATTAAGTTATGGTTGGAATAGATTTGTTACCAATTTTCACGTAGCTAAAATGAGAAAAATTATCCAATCTTGTTTTACCCATAACTTCTTCATTTTAAATCCGTTTTGAGTGAATCAAATTGCTATGGTTTCATATTGAACTCTATTTTATGAATCTAAACAGAAAAAGTATAGGTTTATAGTCGGAAAAATAAGTTACAAGTCGTTTTTGTAAAGGTAGTCATTTCAGTCGAAAGAACGACGTCTAGATGACCATTTTAGAAAACATACTTCCACTTTGAGTTTAACCATAATTTTTGGATATAGTTTCATGTTCATAATAAAAATCATTTTCTCAGAATAACAACTTTTAAATCAAAGTTTATCATAGTTTTTAATTAACTAACCCAAAACAGCCCGCGGTGTTACTACGACGGCGTAAATCCGGTTTTACGGTGTTTTTCGTGTTTCCAGGTTTTAAATCATTAAGTTAGCATATCATATAGATATAGAACATGTGTTTAGTTGATTTTAAAAGTCAAGTTAGAAGGATTAACTTTTGTTTGCGAACAAGTTTAGAATTAACTAAACTATGTTCTAGTGATTACAAGTTTAAACCTTCGAATAAGATAGCTTTATATGTATGAATCGAATGATGTTATGAACATCATTACTACCTTAATTTCCTTGGATAAACCTACTGGAAAAGAGAAAAATGGATCTAGCTTCAATGGATCCTTGGATGGCTCGAAGTTCTTGAAGCAGAATCATGACACGAAAACAAGTTCAAGTAAGATCATCACTTGAAATAAGATTGTTATAGTTATAGAAATTGAACCAAAGTTTGAATATGATTATTACCTTGTATTAGAATGATAACCTACTGTAAGAAACAAAGATTTCTTGAGGTTGGATGATCACCTTACAAGATTGGAAGTGAGCTAGCAAACTTGAAAGTATTCTTGATTTTATGAAACTAGAACTTTTGGAATTTATGAAGAACACTTAGAACTTGAAGATAGAACTTGAGAGAGATCAATTAGATGAAGAAAATTGAAGAATGAAAGTGTTTGTAGGTGTTTTTGGTCGTTGGTGTATGGATTAGATATAAAGGATATGTAATTTTGTTTTCATGTAAATAAGTCATGAATGATTACTCATATTTTTGTAATTTTATGAGATATTTCATGCTAGTTGCCAAATGATGGTTCCCACATGTGTTAGGTGACTCACATGGGCTGCTAAGAGCTGATCATTGGAGTGTATATACCAATAGTACATACATCTAAAAGCTGTGTATTGTACGAGTACGAATACGGGTGCATACGAGTAGAATTGTTGATGAAACTGAACGAGGATGTAATTGTAAGCATTTTTGTTAAGTAGAAGTATTTTGATAAGTGTATTGAAGTCTTTCAAAAGTGTATAAATACATATTAAAACACTACATGTATATACATTTTAACTGAGTCGTTAAGTCATCGTTAGTCGTTACATGTAAGTGTTGTTTTGAAACCTTTAGGTTAACGATCTTGTTAAATGTTGTTAACCCAATGTTTATAATATCAAATGAGATTTTAAATTATTATATTATCATGATATTATCATGTATGAATATCTCTTAATATGATATATATACATTAAATGTCTTCACAACGATAATCGTTACATATATGTCTCGTTTAAAAATCATTAAGTCAGTAGTCTTGTTTTTACATATGTAGTTCATTGTTAATATACTTTATGATATGTTTTCTTATCATAGTATCATGTTAACTATATATATATATATATCCATATATATGTCATCATATAGTTTTTACAAGTTTTAGCGTTCGTGAATCACCGATCAACTTGGGTGGTCAATTGTCTATATGAAACATATTTCAATTAATCAAGTCTTAAAAAGTTTGATTGCTTAACATGTTGGAAACATTTAATCATGTAAATATCAATCTCAATTAATATATATAAACATGGAAAAGTTCGGGTCACTACAGTACCAACCCGTTAAATAAATTTCGTCCCGAAATTTTAAGCTGTTGAAGGTGTTGACGAATCTTCTGGAAATAGATGCGGGTATTTCTTCTTCATCTGATCTTCACGCTCCCAGGTGAACTCGGGTCATCTACGAGCATTCCATCGAACCTTAACAATTGGTATCTTGTTTTGCTTAAGTCTTTTAACCTCACGATCCATTATTTCGACGGGTTCTTCGATGAATTGAAGTTTTTCGTTGATTTGGATTTCATCTAACGGAATAGTGAGATCTTCTTTAGCAAAACATTTCTTCAAATTCGAGACGTGGAAAGTGTTATGTACAGCCGCGAGTTGTTGAGGTAACTCAAGTCGGTAAGCTACTGGTCCAACACGATCAATAATCTTGAATGGTCCAATATACCTTGGATTTAATTTCCCTCGTTTACCAAATCGAACAACACCTTTCCAAGGTGCAACTTTAAGCATGACCATCTCTCCAATTTCAAATTCTATATCTTTTCTTTTAATGTCAGCGTAGCTCTTTTGTCGACTTTGGGCGGTTTTCAACCGTTGTTGAATTTGGATGATCTTCTCGGTAGTTTCTTGTATAATCTCCGTACCCGTAATCTGTCTATCCCCCACTTCACTCCAACAAATCGGAGACCTGCACTTTCTACCATAAAGTGCTTCAAACGGCGCCATCTCAATGCTTGAATGGTAGCTGTTGTTGTAGGAAAATTCTGCTAACGGTAGATGTCGATCCCAACTGTTTCCGAAATCAATAACACATGCTCGTAGCATGTCTTCAAGCGTTTGTATCGTCCTTTCACTTTGCCCATCAGTTTGTGGATGATAGGCAGTACTCATGTCTAGACGAGTTCCTAATGCTTGCTGTAATGTCTGCCAGAATCTTGAAATAAATCTACCATCCCTATCAGAGATAATAGAGATTGGTATTCCATGTCTGGAGACGACTTCCTTCAAATACAGTCGTGCTAACTTCTCCATCTTGTCATCTTCTCTTATTGGTAGGAAGTGTGCTGATTTGGTGAGACGATCAACTATTACCCAAATAGTATCAAAACCACTTGCAGTCCTTGGCAATTTAGTGATGAAATCCATGGTAATGTTTTCCCATTTCCATTCCGGGATTTCGGGTTGTTGAAGTAGACCTGATGGTTTCTGATGCTCAGCTTTGACCTTAGAACACGTCAAACATTCTCCTACGTATTTAGCAACATCGGCTTTCATACCCGGCCACCAAAAATGTTTCTTGAGATCCTTGTACATCTTCCTCGTTCCAGGATGTATTGAGTATCTGGTTTTATGAGCTTCTCTAAGTACCATTTCTCTCATATCTCCAAATTTTGGTACCCAAATCCTTTCAGCCCTATACCGGGTTCCGTCTTCCCGAATATTAAGATGCTTCTCCGATCCTTTGGGTATTTCATCCTTTAAATTTCCCTCTTTTAAAACTCCTTGTTGCGCCTCCTTTATTTGAGTAGTAATGTTATTATGAATCATTATATTCATAGATTTTACTCGAATGGGTTCTCTGTCCTTCCTGCTCAAGGCATCGGCTACCACATTTGCCTTCCCCGGGTGGTAACGAATCTCAAAGTCGTAATCATTCAATAATTCAATCCACCTACGCTGCCTCATATTCAGTTGTTTCTGATTAAATATGTGTTGAAGACTTTTGTGGTCGGTATATATAATACTTTTGACCCCATATAAATAGTGCCTCCAAGTCTTTAATGCAAAAACAACCGCGCCTAATTCCAAATCATGCGTCGTATAATTTTGTTCGTGAATCTTCAATTGTCTAGACGCATAAGCAATCACCTTCGTTCGTTGCATTAATACACAACCGAGACCTTGCTTTGATGCATCACAATAAATCACAAAATCATCATTCCCTTCAGGCAATGACAATATAGGTGCCGTAGTTAGCTTTTTCTTCAATAACTGAAACGCTTTCTCTTGTTCATCATTCCATTCAAATTTCTTCCCTTTATGCGTTAATGCAGTCAAGGGTTTTGCTATTCTGGAAAAGTCTTGGATGAACCTTCTGTAGTAACCAGCTAGTCCTAAAAACTGGCGTATGTGTTTCGGAGTTTTCGGGGTTTCCCACTTTTCAACAGTTTCTATCTTTGCCGGATCCACCTTAATACCTTCTTTGTTCACTATGTGACCGAGGAATTGAACTTCTTCCAACCAAAATGCACACTTTGAAAACTTAGCGTACAAATCTTCCTTCCTCAATACTTCTAACACCTTTCTCAAATGTTCACCGTGTTCTTGGTCATTCTTTGAGTAAATAAGTATGTCATCAATGAAAACAATGACAAACTTGTCAAGGTATGGTCCACACACTCGGTTCATAAGGTCCATGAACACAGCTGGTGCATTAGTTAAACCAAACGGCATGACCATAAACTCGTAATGACCGTAACGTGTTCTGAAAGCAGTCTTTGGAATATCATCTTCTTTCACCCGCATTTGATGATACCCGGAACGTAAGTCAATCTTTGAATAAACAGACGAGCCTTGTAGTTGATCAAATAAGTCGTCGATTCTCGGTAGTGGGTAGCGGTTCTTGATGGTAAGTTTGTTCAACTCTCGGTAGTCGATACACAACCTGAATGTACCATCTTTCTTCTTGACAAACAAAACAGGAGCTCCCCACGGTGATGTGCTTGGTCGAATGAAACCACGCTCTAAAAGTTCTTGTAATTGGCTTTGCAGTTCTTTCATCTCGCTGGGTGCGAGTCTGTAAGGAGCACGAGCTATTGGTGCAGCTCCTGGTACAAGATCTATTTGAAATTCAACGGATCGATGTGGGGGTAATCCCGGTAATTCTTTCGGAAATACATCGGGAAATTCTTTTGTAATGGGAACATCATTGATGCTCTTTTCTTCAGTTTGTACTTTCTCGACGTGTGCTAGAACAGCATAGCAACCTTTTCTTATTAGTTTTTGTGCCTTCAAATTACTAATAAGATGTAGCTTCGTGTTGCCCTTTTCTCCGTACACCATTAAGGGTTTTCCTTTTTCTCGTATAATGCGAATTGCATTTTTGTAACAAACGATCTCCGCTTTCACTTCTTTCAACCAGTCCATACCGATTATCACATCAAAACTCCCTAACTCTACTGGTATCAAATCAATCTTAAATGTTTCGCTAACCAGTTTAATTTCTCGATTCCGACATATATTATCTGCTGAAATTAATTTACCATTTGCTAATTCGAGTAAAAATTTACTATCCAAAGGCGTCAATGGACAACTTAATTTAGCACAAAAATCTCTACTCATATAGCTTCTATCCGCACCCGAATCAAATAAAACGTAAGCAGATTTATTGTCAATAAGAAACGTACCCGTAACAAGCTCCGGGTCTTCCTGTGCCTCTACCGCATTAATATTGAAAACTCTTCCACGGCCTTGTCCATTCGTGTTCTCCTGGTTCGGGCAATTTCTAATAATGTGGCCTGGTTTTCCACATTTATAACAAACTACATTGGCATAACTTGCTCCGACACTACTTGCTCCGCCATTACTCGTTCCGACACCATTTGTTCCTTTCGTTCTATTAACCCCTGGTCCGTAAACCTCACACTTCGCCGCGCTATGACCATTTCTTTTACACTTGTTGCAAAATTTGGTGCAGAACCCCGAGTGATACTTTTCACACCTTTGGCATAGCTGCTTCTGATTGTTGTTGTTGTTGTTGCGGTTATTATTGTTGTTGGGATGATTGTTGTAGTTGTTGTTGTTGTTGTTGTTGTTGTTGTTGGGCCGTTTGTTGTAGTTGCGATTGATGTTGCGATTGTTGGGATAATTGTTGCGATTATTGTTGTAATTGCTGTTGTTGTTGTATTGGTGATTCTTATCACCGTTTTCCTCCCACTTTCTTTTGACTTGCTTCACATTGGCCTCTTCAGCAGTCTGTTCTTTAATTCTTTCTTCAATCTGGTTCACTAGTTTGTGAGCCATTCTACATGCCTGTTGTATGGAGGCGGGCTCGTGTGAACTTATATCTTCTTGGATTCTTTCCGGTAATCCTTTCACAAACGCGTCGATCTTCTCTTCCTCATCTTCGAATGCTCCCGGACACAATAGGCACAATTCTGTGAATCATCTTTCGTACGTGGTAATATCAAATCCTTGGGTTCGTAACCCTCTAAGTTCTGTCTTGAGCATATTGACCTCGGTTCTGGGACGGTACTTCTCGTTCATCAAGTGCTTGAATGCTGACCACGGTAGTGCGTACGCATCATCTTGTCCCACTTGCTCTAGATAGGTATTCCACCATGTTAACGCAGAACCTGTGAAGGTATGCGTAGCGTACTTCACTTTGTCCTCTTCAGTACACTTACTTATGGCAAACACCGATTCAACCTTCTCGGTCCACCGTTTCAATCCGATCGGTCCTTCGGTTCCATCAAATTCCAAAGGTTTGCAGGCAGTGAATTCTTTGTAGGTGCATCCTACACGATTTCCTGTACTGCTAGATCCAAGGTTATTGTTGGTATGTAGCGCAGCCTGTACTGCGGCTATGTTTGAAGCTAGAAAAGTACGGAATTCCTCTTCATTCATATTCACGGTGTGTCGAGTAGTCGGTGCCATTTCCTTCAAAATAGTTAAATGGAACAAGTTAATCATACAGAATATTAAGAGTAGTTAATAGTATTTTGTAGCATAATATGAACTCATTTATAAAAGCTTTTTCTTCATATTAGCGTTTTATAAGTTTAAATTCGGATAGTACCTACCCGTTAAGTTCATACTTAGTAGCTAATATACAATTCAACTACTACAATTCTATATGAAAAACTGATTATAATAATATTTCGCGTTCAAACTTTTATACAATATTTTACAAACTTACAATACCGCTTATTTTACATAAAGCATGAAATATAGCACACAATAACTTTGATACAAGATAGTTGTGAAGACAATTCTAGCTAGTACACAAGTCGTTCAGCAAAGGCAATAAAGACACGTAATTCATACGTCCAGAAACAAGTCATGCATTCTGGTTTTACTAGGACTACTTCCCATCCTTGGTCTTGTGCAACATAACCGTTATGGCCGTTGATAAGACAGCGTGTTGTAACGTCATCAAAGGGACGAGGGTTACGTAATGTCCAACAGTCCCGTAATAATCTAAAAACCTCATTTCTTACCCCAATTACCGACTCCGTCACTTGTGGAAACGTTTTGTTTAATAGTTGTAGCCCGATGTTCTTGTTCTCACTTTGGTGAGAAGCGAACATTACTAATCCGTAAGCATAACATGCTTCTTTATGTTGCATGTTAGCCGCGTTTTCTAAATCACGAAGTCCAATATTCGGATATATTGAGTCAAAATAATTTCTTAACCCGTTGCGTAAAATAGCATTTGGATTCCCCGCAATATATGCGTCAAAGTAAACACATCGTAACTTATGGGTTTCCCAATGTGCTATCCCCCATCTTTCAAACGAAAGTCTCTTATAAACCAAGACATTCTTGGAACGTTCTTCGAATGTCTTACAAACTGATCTCGCCTTAAATAGTTGTGCCGAGGAATTCTGGCCGACTCTAGACAAGATTTCATCAATCATGTCTCCGGGTAGGTCTCTTAAAATATTGGGTTGTCTATCCATTTTGTGTTTTTAAACTGTAAAATAGACAAGAGTTAGATTCATAAAAAAAAATACTTATTAATACAAGCAATTTTTACATATATCATAAAGCATAAGAACACTATATTACATATATTACACCACACGAATACAACTATCTTATTCCGACTCGCTCGTTTCTTCTTCTTCGGTTTTGGTTCGTTTTGCCAAGTTTCTAGGGATATATGATGTTCCCCTAATACGAGCCGTCGTTGTCCACATTGGTTTAGAAAAACCTGGTGGTTTAGAGGTTCCCGGGTCATTGTTACAACTTAAGGACTTCGGGGGTTGACGATACATATAAAGTTCATCGGGGTTGGAATTAGATTTCTCTATTTTTATGCCCTTTCCCTTATTATTTTCTTTTGCCTTTTTAAATTCAGTTGGGGTAATTTCTATAACATCATCGGAATTCTCGTCGGAATCCGATTCATCGGAGAATTGGTAATCCTCCCAATATTTTGCTTCCTTGGCGGAAACACCATTGACCATAATTAACTTTGGTCGGTTGGTTGAGGATTTTCTTTTACTTAACCGTTTTATTATTTCCCCCACCGGTTCTATTTCTTCATCCGGTTCCGATTCTTCTTCCGGTTCCGATTCTTCTTCCGGTTCCGACTCTTCTTCCGGTTCCTCTTCGGGAACTTGTGAATCAGTCCACAAATCATTCCAATTTACATTTGACTCTTCATTATTATTAGG
This sequence comes from Rutidosis leptorrhynchoides, assembly GCF_046630445.1. NCBI lineage: Eukaryota > Viridiplantae > Streptophyta > Magnoliopsida > Asterales > Asteraceae > Rutidosis > Rutidosis leptorrhynchoides. The sequence continues at coordinate 206,053,308 of NC_092343.1, forward strand.
TGAGTCAATCGGACTTGTTCTAGAGGTAGACATCTATCACATAATATCAAACACGTTAAGAGATTAATATATCACATAATATTCATATGTTAAAAATATATAGTTTCCAACAAAAATGTTAAGCAATCATTTTTAAAGAAAACACGGTCGAAGTCCAGACTCACTAATGCATCCTAACAAACTCGATAAGACACACTAATGCAAATTTTCTGGTTCTCTAAGACCAACGCTCTGATACCAACTGAAATGTCCCGTTCTTATTGATTAAAAACGTTCCATATTAATTGATTTCGTTGCGAGGTTTTGACCTCTATATGAGACGTTTTTCAAAGACTGCATTCATTTTTAAAACAAACCATAACCTTTATTTCATAAATAAAGGTTTAAAAAGCTTTACGTAGATTATCAAATAATGATAATCTAAAATATCCTGTTTACACACGACCATTACATAATGGTTTACAATACAAATATGTTACATCGAATTCAGTTTCTTGAATGCAGTTTTTACACAATATCATACAAACATGGACTCCAAATCTTGTCCTTATTTTAGTATGCAACAGCGGAAGCTCTTAATATTCACCTGAGAATAAACATGCTTTAAACGTCAACAAAAATGTTGGTGAGTTATAGGTTTAACCTATATATATCAAATCGTAACAATAGACCACAAGATTTCATATTTCAATACACATTCCATACATAGAGATAAAAATCATTCATATGGTGAACACCTGGTAACCGACAATAACAAGATGCATATATAAGAATATCCCCATCATTCCGGGACACCCTTCGGATATGATATAAATTTCGAAGTACTAAAGCATCCGGTACTTTGGATGGGGTTTGTTAGGCCCAATAGATCTATCTTTAGGATTCGCGTCAATTAGGGTGTCTGTTCCCTAATTCTTAGATTACCAGACTTAATAAAAAGGGGCATATTCGATTTCGATAATTCAACCATAGAATGTAGTTTCACGTACTTGTGTCTATTTTGTAAATCATTTATAAAACCTGCATGTATTCTCATCCCAAAAATATTAGATTTTAAAAGTGGGACTATAACTCACTTTCACAGATTTTTACTTCGTCGGGAAGTAAGACTTGGCCACTGTTGATTCACGAACCTATAACAATATATACATATATATTAAAGTATGTTCAAAATATATTTACAACACTTTTAATATATTTTGATGTTTTAAGTTTATTAAGTCAGCTGTCCTCGTTAGTAACCTATAACTAGTTGTCCACAGTTAGATGTACAGAAATAAATCGATAAATATTATCTTGAATCAATCCACGACCCAGTGTATACGTATCTCAGTATTGATCACAACTCAAACTATATATATTTTGGAATCAACCTCAACCCTGTATAGCTAACTCCAACATTCACATATAGAGTGTCTATGGTTGTTCCGAAATATATATAGATGTGTCGACATGATAGGTCGAAACATTGTATACGTGTCTATGGTATCTCAAGATTACATAATATACAATACAAGTTGATTAAGTTATGGTTGGAATAGATTTGTTACCAATTTTCACGTAGCTAAAATGAGAAAAATTATCCAATCTTGTTTTACCCATAACTTCTTCATTTTAAATCCGTTTTGAGTGAATCAAATTGCTATGGTTTCATATTGAACTCTATTTTATGAATCTAAACAGAAAAAGTATAGGTTTATAGTCGGAAAAATAAGTTACAAGTCGTTTTTGTAAAGGTAGTCATTTCAGTCGAAAGAACGACGTCTAGATGACCATTTTAGAAAACATACTTCCACTTTGAGTTTAACCATAATTTTTGGATATAGTTTCATGTTCATAATAAAAATCATTTTCTCAGAATAACAACTTTTAAATCAAAGTTTATCATAGTTTTTAATTAACTAACCCAAAACAGCCCGCGGTGTTACTACGACGGCGTAAATCCGGTTTTACGGTGTTTTTCGTGTTTCCAGGTTTTAAATCATTAAGTTAGCATATCATATAGATATAGAACATGTGTTTAGTTGATTTTAAAAGTCAAGTTAGAAGGATTAACTTTTGTTTGCGAACAAGTTTAGAATTAACTAAACTATGTTCTAGTGATTACAAGTTTAAACCTTCGAATAAGATAGCTTTATATGTATGAATCGAATGATGTTATGAACATCATTACTACCTTAATTTCCTTGGATAAACCTACTGGAAAAGAGAAAAATGGATCTAGCTTCAATGGATCCTTGGATGGCTCGAAGTTCTTGAAGCAGAATCATGACACGAAAACAAGTTCAAGTAAGATCATCACTTGAAATAAGATTGTTATAGTTATAGAAATTGAACCAAAGTTTGAATATGATTATTACCTTGTATTAGAATGATAACCTACTGTAAGAAACAAAGATTTCTTGAGGTTGGATGATCACCTTACAAGATTGGAAGTGAGCTAGCAAACTTGAAAGTATTCTTGATTTTATGAAACTAGAACTTTTGGAATTTATGAAGAACACTTAGAACTTGAAGATAGAACTTGAGAGAGATAAATTAGATGAAGAAAATTGAAGAATGAAAGTGTTTGTAGGTGTTTTTGGTCGTTGGTGTATGGATTAGATATAAAGGATATGTAATTTTGTTTTCATGTAAATAAGTCATGAATGATTACTCATATTTTTGTAATTTTATGAGATATTTCATGCTAGTTGCCAAATGATGGTTCCCACATGTGTTAGGTGACTCACATGGGCTGCTAAGAGCTGATCATTGGAGTGTATATACCAATAGTACATACATCTAAAAGCTGTGTATTGTACGAGTACGAATACGGGTGCATACGAGTAGAATTGTTGATGAAACTGAACGAGGATGTAATTGTAAGCATTTTTGTTAAGTAGAAGTATTTTGATAAGTGTATTGAAGTCTTTCAAAAGTGTATAAATACATATTAAAACACTACATGTATATACATTTTAACTGAGTCGTTAAGTCATCGTTAGTCGTTACATGTAAGTGTTGTTTTGAAACCTTTAGGTTAACGATCTTGTTAAATGTTGTTAACCCAATGTTTATAATATCAAATGAGATTTTAAATTATTATATTATCATGATATTATCATGTATGAATATCTCTTAATATGATATATATATACATTAAATGTCTTCACAACGATAATCGTTACATATATGTCTCGTTTAAAAATCATTAAGTTAGTAATCTTGTTTTTACATATGTAGTTCATTGTTAATATACTTTATGATATGTTTTCTTATCATAGTATCATGTTAACTATATATATATATATATCCATATATATGTCATCATATAGTTTTTACAAGTTTTAGCGTTCGTGAATCACCGATCAACTTGGGTGGTCAATTGTCTATATGAAACATATTTCAATTAATCAAGTCTTAAAAAGTTTGATTGCTTAACATGTTGGAAACATTTAATCATGTAAATATCAATCTCAATTAATATATATAAACATGGAAAAGTTCGGGTCACTACAGTCCAAGGGGTTCGGTTCATGCGAGATAAACAACATAAAGAGGTTTAAGGGTTTTTTGAGTTTAACTCTCCGGTCCGAAGTACCGTGAATAACCCTCATACGAGATGATGATCTCAGAAAGGGTGGTTAAACGTAACCCACCATTATTCGGGTTAACTGCAGTTGATGGCCCAAGGGCGATGTTAGGATTTACGTGGTATGCGCAACCTGAAATCGCTAAGTTTTTGAGGGTGCTATGCCGGTTCCTCGCTGAACTTCGCGCGTTTTAAGAATCTATTCAGATCAAGTAACCATCCTATGGTCGTGGAGTTAAAAATTAGTAAATTACCTGGTCGTTGTTGCTTTCTGGTGATTTTGACATCATAGTTGAAATTTCGGCTTTCGTCGGAAACTTGAACGAACCATGTGCGATAAAGAGTACTGCTTCAAACTTTTGCAACGACGGGTAACCTAAGAGTGCATCGTAGCTTGATGGTTCGCGCATAATGCTAAACCATACTTTCTCAGTGTGCTTCTTTATCAAGTCATCATCGTCTTCAAGTTGTAGTTTGACTTCCAAGGTTCCCAGGGTCGGTAGCGGGCTATCAGAGAGCCCCCAGAATCTTTCTTTTGATGGTTTCAGGTTAAGTTTGAGTTTATGCGGAAGCTTTCAGAAAAATTGTTCAAACATGATATCCACGCAGCTGCCAGTGTCCACGTAGAGGCATCCGACCTCAAATTTGATCTCCGGCAGGAGTCCTCTGGCTAAGATGAGGTCGCTCTTGACTTCTTGATCTTCTCTGATTGGCAACGTATGACGCCCCGTACAAAATCAACGTGTACGGATCATCAACAACAGGATCTTTACACGGTTACAACACTATATGCTGTTTTAAAACAAGTTTTGTATTCATAAAAAGGTAACATTTTTACCAACGTCAAATGTTTTACAAACGATGACGTATTTACCAACACCGAATGTTTTATAAAAGATGACGTCTTACCAACGTCAAATGTTTTACAAGGATAACGTGCTTCTATGAATAGAAAGCATTTAACATAACTACGTGACACAATGGTCATTAAAAAACCATTGTTCAAATGTAACATAAGTTGTGAATGCAAAGTAAAAATTCCATGATTGAGAAATCTCTAAACAATGCAACGGAAGTCTAATACAGCTAGTCTGTAACAGCAAGTCTATAACAACAAGACTATAATAGCAAGTCTAACAGCGGAAGCAACAACGTCTAAGCACCTGAGAAACAGTATCTCAAAATAGTATAGTTCCATGATTGAGCTATAGTTTGATTGTAAACAACAATGTAATGTAGACCACGAGATTTCATATTCAAAACAGTATCTCAAATCCGTATGATAAAGTATATGCTTATCCGTGGGCACGAGGTAACTAACTTAACAAAGTAATATAAATATCACCTCCTAAAAGTACACTTGGCAAGTGCGTACGTTCTCGAAGTATTAAACACCTGTTAAATGCTAGCGCGACTAGCACGAGTGGGGATGTCAAACCCTATGGATCAATATCTAAGATTCGCATCTACCGGTTCAAAAACCAATAGTTAAACGTCACCGAGCTAAGGGGAATGTTTGTGCCGTTATATCACCCACACATATATAAAGTTTAAGTACTCATGTCTAGTACGTAAAACATAAAAAAAAGCGCATGTATTCTTAGTCCCAAAAATAGTTAAAGTAAAAAGGGAGCTATAACTCACAGTGAATGTGTGGTAAAATCGATACAAAAATGTAAGCAAGTAGTAAGTCGGTCCAAACAAGTAAGTTGGTCGATCCAAAAGGTCCTCAACCTAAGTCAAAGGTTACTAAGTTAATAAATTGTCTCAAAAAGTTTAAAAGTTAATAAATGAAGTCTTAAGTCTCATCATCGTCATCATCATTATCATCATACGTAAAAGATAAAGTAAGGTTTTCAACAAGAATAGAGATCGAAACAAAGGGCTGAATTCGGACAGCTGCTACGACCTCTATACAAACTGAAATGACGCGCGGCCACCGGCCAAGGCTCCGTTTGTGAGTCCTCTTACCACTCTAAAATTTTCAGATCCTAACACGATGTTGTTTGACTGTGGCGACGGTTCAAGCGCGAGTAGGTCAGAAATTTCAGCACGTCGTTACGAAGGCGTAGTGATTTTCGGAAGGCTATAAATCCCAAACCGTATATCGGATTTAGGCGAGTCTTAAACGAAAAGTCATCTACTCAAACCGAATTATCTGAAAACCAACTTTACAGAAGTCCCAGGAGTCTGATTAGACCCCGAAAAATAGAAACAAGTGCAACGGTGGGTTTCTTGGCGCTTGATGCTTATCACGATTCTCATCCGTGAAGCGTATAAGCCTCAAGTGTACAACTCTTTGATGTTTTAGCATCATTATGACCAAGTTTTAACCATAAACTCACAACTAAAAGTAAAAGCTAACTTTCTACCAGTTTTGAACATCAAGGTTGTCTCTTTATTGTATATTCACAATAAAGCTTCAATCTTTGCCCTTTTGATACAAATTTATGCATCTTTATCATATGAGATGATGAAGACTTGATTTTTATCACCATAAAAATCATTAAAAGGTTCCAAATAAGTAAGATCTACAATAATAACTTAGATCTCAAGTGTTAAGAAACCCTAAGCTAGAAAGCTTGAATCTTCACAAGATTAATGAGACCATAAGCTAGAAAGCTAAGATCTAGTAAAAGTAATGAGATCATAAATTTAAAAAGCTTAGATCTAAACAAAATAATGAAACTCTAAGCTAGAAAGCTTGGATCTTTAATGTTCTTGAAGATCCTTAAAGCAAAAAGCTAGATCTACAAGTTACATGAAGATCATAAACACAAGTTTTGATCTTTTAACAAAATAAAGTGATCTTAAGCTTCAAAACTTAGACTCAACAAAGTAATGAAGATTCAAAGCTAAAAAACTTGAATCTTTCATGTTCTTGAAGATTTCAAATCAAAGTTTGAATCTACAAGATGTAACAAGATCAAAAAGCTAAAAAGCTTGATCCTTTGATGATGATGATGATGATGTTGTGGTTAAGAAGAAGAAAATTCAAGAACTTATAATTTTAGTGTGAGAAAAACTAGAGAGCAAGTATGTGTAAAATGAGAATGAAATGAAGTGTGAAATGAAAGAATAAGGCTTGTATTTATAGTGGTGGTGGTGGGGGTCTAGGCCGTAAGTTTGGGGGACAAGGGGGGACAAACTTTGCTTTTTGCATGGCTGTGGTCTAAAGTTGGTGCTTGTTGTTGGGATCCCATGCAACATATGTAGTAATGGTTAACAAAAATGCTGGTATGTTGGCTCAACTTAATGGGTTTTTGTCCTACATCCTAATGGGTCATAAATCCATTTAAATTGGGCTAACTTAAGAGTCCAATAGCTAGAGTAGGGTAGGCTTAAGTTAATTAAGGTAAAAAGTCCAATAAGACTAACTAGTGTGCATTAGTAAATTACTAAGCATAATTAAGCAACCAATAAGCCAAGTAATTGTTATTAATAAATAACAATTAGTATTACGTAGTCATAATATTCCAATTATGACAAAAGTTTAACGTGTACAAAGTGCATAGCTCGTTTCAAACGACAAGTGACACTAACGGTCGTAAAAGCATTTGAGGATCAAGTTAAGTGACTACGCACTTAACAACACGTTGTAAGATACTAACAAAAGTAATTATCATGAAATAAGATCCCAGAGCATAAATTAGCGCAGTACGCACATATACGCAGATTCGTGAAAGTATAGAGCACAAAAATATAAGTCGAAAAAGTCGGGTCGTTACATTACCCACTCGTTAAAGAAAATTTCATCCCGAAATTTTGAGGAATGACCAACAATGGTACTGAATTTGAAGAAGAAGGAGCGTATCAAAGTTCAGAGAGACTCGTAGGCTCAAAAGTGAGCGATTTACCTTGAAAGGTACTTGGGCGTATAAAAGTAAGAATAGGTATGTGCCATTAATTAAGTCTCTTGACCTTAGAGATCAACAAATTGATTTCGTTTCTTGTTAACACGAGTATGTCATCTGAATATATATCCACAAAAGGAAAGATGATGTTTTTAGCCTTACATGCATCTTTAGTAAGCTGGATGCATGAAATGCACCATGAATGTTAACGAACTCATCTAAAACATTGAGCGTTCATGTCGTAATATAAAGCTGACCGATAGAATGGAAAACATGGTGATCACAACTATGCGATTTGATGTCTGGATAGTGTTAGCCACGGATTTTACTAACCCCTTAATTTCGGAAGGAGACCATAGGCATAAAGAATCCGATATTTAAGAAACGTTTCATTTGAATAAATGAATTGAAATTTTAGCTGAGAGTGACTAATCAGACTTACATGCAATGCAAGCCATAACTATTTATAGTGTCTTCAGGACGGTCTGAACGAACAATGAAAGATATCACCTAGTTTAATATACTGCATGTGAACTTATCCTGGGATGGAATGAAAGCACAGTTCCATAATGTGACTATATGCTTTCAGTTACATGCTAAAGTTAGGGTTAACATCGACTAGAACAACATATAGTTGCAACCAACGAAGGATGAAATATATAGAGTAACCACATCAGTGTTATAGATGCTTTAAGCAGTCCCTTCCAAGAGGATAACAAGATTCATAGATTTTTAAAGTATTTTACATTACATTTCTGAATAAAAATTGCATGAAAGGTGTGATCTTTGAACGAGAGTGAACTCTTCGTACAACGAGCGAGTTATTCTAAATTTATCCTTATGCTTAAGGGGATGCGCGGATGAGAAGATACGTGAACCCTTGGTCATAAAGAATGGTTTACTCCAAGTGAAAAGAATCTCAAAAATGATTTCTTGTACCTCAACATACTGATTCATAGGGAGGATGTTTATGAGGGTGTTGCGATTAGCCGTGAAATATTGAGAGTAGAAACCCACCTAGTACCTTTCCTACAATGGGGTGACCACTGAGTGTACCTCAAAAAACTGATTTATCGGCCCGCGTTTCTGCCATGTCTAACCTTAAAAGGAACATTTTATGAGCGCAAAGACTTCCTAACAAATTTTATAAAACTTCCATCCAAAGTGGCTCAAGATTTTTTAACAAAGATCTTAATGGTAAGCTTTATCCCTGAACGGGGGACGAGAAGAAGTGTGATCCATACATGGTGTAGACTAATACAAAAACCTTTAATAAAATCAACCAAGGAAGTTTTGAAAAACCTTTAAACGTTTGATGTGACAACATAAATGGAGTGAAGTTCTTAGTAAATTTAGAAGTATGTACTAACCAAAATAAGTAAAGGTAAATTTATTAACTTAATTATATACATACATATATAATTTTATAAATCGCATAAGTGACAAAAAAATTTTATTACTTTCATTTGTCTATAAATCTCGTGAGGACCGCACAAATAAATGTGTAAAAATTTTGATAAACATAGTTTTTCGTATTTCAGAGGTTACGAGTTGAAAAAAAATTGATTGAAAAATCTTTGAATCATCGGGTGACATGTTACTAGGTAATGAAAACTAATAAATTAAATGTAGTTTTGATAATTATCAAGACATAAGTCTTTGGGCCAAAAATGTTCACGTGCGAAGCCGTTGCTAAAAAGTGAGGTATGAAGGATAGAGCATGAGGATGAGAAGTTAATCGCTTCTTGACTTGCAAAATGTCAAACAGGTTATGACTAATATTAAAGTCAAAATACTGATGGTGTTAATATCACTAAACGAGAATCTCTTGGAATAAGTCAGGACTAAGAGTTATGTAAGAAAGAGCATCGTTTCAACAGGTGTGGCAAATAAGATCCCTGGGGTAACGCAATAATTTTGAATGGTTTAAGTGTTAGGGGATGCCCAAAGGCTCTGCATGATGTGACAGTAAGTGCCTTTATCACACATACACACACACACATGAATCTCTCGATTTCGACGGTTGTAAAGTCTTCATGATGACTTGGATACTAATAACACGAAAAATTTTATATAACAGGCAAGGAAAATTTTATAGAAATCGTTTAAGGTGACAATGTAAGAAAAGAAACGAAGTTCTTAGTAAACTAGAGTTATATACAACATGTACTATTCTAAGTAAAATATCTTTTGAATAAAAGAATTGATTTGTAAGAGTGAAAGTAAAATTTCACATGTACCAGTCAAAAATAAGTAATTATTTACTTTATTATATATAACATATACGATTTCTAAAATTTGTACGAATGGCAATGAAATAAATTTATTTTTATAAAACTTTGGGAGGATCGCACAGTAAAATGATGTGTGAAAAATTTTGGCAAACAAAATTTTCATATATCGGAGGTTACAAGTTGGAAAAAGATTGATGAGGATCGAGTAAAAGATTTTTGAAAACTTCGGATGATATTTGAGCAACAATGTTACGAGGTAATGAAAACTATTGATTTTAAATGTGGTTGATGACTATTAGTAGGGCATAAGTCCTTCGACCAAAAATGCTTAAGTGTGAAGCTGTTGCTTATAAGTGAGATACGAATGGGAGAGTATGAGGATGAGAATTAACCACCCATTGATTTTGGAAAATTTTGAACTGGTATGACTAATATCGAAGTAAGAAGGGTGATGGTGTGATTATCATCAAATAAGAAATCTCTCGGAATAAGTTAGGATTTAGAGTCGCCTAAGAATGAGTATCAAATAAGATTCTTGGGTAGTCTTTAATATAGAATTTGAATTGCTGATGTGACGGGATACAATTTCCTTTATGTATCGTTGTGCAAGTTTGTCCATTGTATTGGTTTCTTTCATGGCTAGAAAGTGAGCAGTTTTGGTGAGACCGTCAACAATAACCCAAATAGTGTCATAACCGCCTACCATTTTTAGTAGCTTCGTGATGAAATCCATTGTTATTCCTTCCTATTTCCATTGTGGGATTTCGGGTTGTTGAAGTAACCCAGATGGCTTTTGGTGTTCGGCTTTGACCTTGGAACAAGTCAGACACTTCTCAACATAAGTAGCAATGTCCTTTTTAAGGTTCGGCCACCAATATTGTTCTTTGAGATCGTGGTACATCTTACCAGCTCCGGAATGAATCGAATACCGTGACTTATGGGTCTCATCTAGAATAAGGCCTCGTAAATCCTCACAACTAGGTACCCAAATTCTTTCGGTGAAATATCGGAGTCCAGTCTCTTTAACCTCTAATCGAGAGACGAGAATGTTCGAGCGTTCTTAAGCAATATTCTCCTTAGTCTCTAATTTCTTCACATGTGCCAAAATAGCAAAACGCCCTTTTCTCATGACCTTTTGTGCCTTCATGCAACTAATAAGGTTCAGCTTCGGGCTACTTCTCTCCCCGTAAACTATTAATGGCTCACCATTCTCGCGAGGTATACGAATAATCTTTTCACTATAAATAACTTTCGCTTTCATCCTTGAAAGCCAGTCCATTCCAACTATTGCGTCAAGCTTCCCAAATTGATGGGTGTTAGGTTAATCTTAAGGTTCATTCCAACCAAATCTTATTATACTACCGTGAAAAATTCTATCAATCTTCTCAAATAACATCTGCTTGTACGTAGGTAACTAATCCTTTCCAACTACTACTTTAAAACTTCCAATTTTGTTGACATGAGGTAATCTCCAAATGACCCACCTGTTAATTTTAAGGTACTATCGTAAACTATTCTTTTATCTCTGCCAGCTTACCATTAGTTTGTCCTATAGAATACTTAACTCTCATTGTTGTTAATGGCTTATTAGTCATAACACTAAGGTTCTTAGATATAAGGTTTCTATCGCTCTACTATTAAACAACTTCGAGACAATAAAACGCTGTGACGAAACATACCTTAACTAAAATCAGGATCCATGCGAGTCTCCATAGTTGAGATAACGATTGCTCTACCACAAGTAAGTCCAAAGATTTTTTCCTATTTGAAAACTTTTTCCTTAAGTATCCAGGGTGTCTATATCTATAACAAATTTTCGGGTTATCAATTCTGCAATCAAGGCCCTTCTTGTACAGTATATGGCTATGTGGTTATTCTTTCCCTACCTCTAACAGACCATAATGCGTATATTCAATACCAAAATTTTCTTTGAATCACTTCATATTCCTTATGTAGTAACATTGGAACTTCTGCATGATTTACTTTAATATAATCACGCTGACCGGGTGTCATTATATTGTACTAATTCGTACGTTCATTCCAATATCACTCCATATGGTTAATGTAATGTGATCACTTCAAGTTCTACTCAATTTCATCTAATGGTGCTTTATCTATGCTATTTCAAAACAAAATCTACATAATTAATCTCACAACTTCTCGGTGTGGGTGCGTAGGTTCCATAGGTCCTGCATCAATGCCTAAATGTCCCGAAATTTTCTTTCAAATGTTTGGGTTTGGGTAATGTCGTTAGGTTCCTTTCTAGAAATTCAATATGGGTCTGGTGTTGAGTTGTACGTGTAGCAAGTAGTAATACGATATGTCTTGAGGCGACTTCCAAGTCTTTGGGTATGGCTGAGCATCAGTGGAAGACATTATGACCTTGTGAAATGAGATGCCTTCCCGACTTCTCCAATGCCTAAGAGTGGTAGGGACCTAAGTCCAGAAGTGATGTTAGACCGTTGAGTAGTGGTGAAGAATGAGAGAGATAAGTGACGATCATGAAAGCGTACGGGATACGGGTTAACTTGCGAAAACTGAACAACCTTCTAATGTTCATATGTTTTACGTGGCTAATTAGGGTGAGCTCGGGGGGTGGGGCGAGGTGCGGTTACTCCGACAAGTTCTCACATATCTCCTCCTCCGAGGATCAACTTTAGTGGGCGTGTAATCCGAGGGGTACTCTTCCTAGCTTGCGTGAAGTAATGTTTCAATCTCTGGAACGGTGGAATGGTAGTAACAGGTGGATTACAATACTAGTCCTTAGGCTTAGACGAGGGGGAAAAGGGTTCAGAAAAACATCTGAACTAGGAAAAATAAATTTTCCAAGTCGGTACAGCGAATAGCAGACATATAGCAAGAAACAACATCAACAATAACCTAGGTAGTCTATTGCAGTGCACAAAACTGTAGTAGATAGTAGTGTCATGCCGTAGTATCAGGTAACTAGTAGCATACAGTAGTAATAAGCAGTAACATGCAGTAATATTTAACAGTAGCATGCAGCAGTTTCACAGAAACAAGTAAACGAGCAAGTTGTAGATTACTCCTATGTCATACCTACAAATAGGGCCGGGGAAATGTGACTTCACAATATCACAACACAAGTATGTTTAAACGAGAACGACTCTAAATGAGACGTTTTAACAAAATCTGAATTTGCAGCGGAAACATAATAATGTGTTACGTAATCAAACTCATATGTAAATGACAAATGGTAAGTCTAATATGTGGACTCCAATGCAACAGCTAACTAAGCATCATAGGGCAGCACACAAGCTAATCTTCACCTGGGACAAACATACTTAAAGTGTCAACACAAAGGTTGAGTGAACATCATAGGTTTAACAATCATATTAAATTTTAGACCACAAGATTTAATTTAAAATATCAAAATATTCAATATGCCATGAGTTATAATATGGAACTAAACATTAACCCCTGACACTGTACGGGTGTCGGCAATCATTATTATGTACCCCCTTGATGATCACGCCAATGGGTAGAGACGTCACTCTCAATAGGCCTACTCACAATAATTAAGCTTGCAAAATTCCAATTCCAGCAATTAATGATATTATACATGTTCAATAAAAGTCTCACGAAGTTGCATATCAAATAGTTTAGGTACTTGTGTCTAAATATTAAATCATTTAAAAGCAATCATGTGTCTCACCACAAAGTTTATAAAACAGTTAAGAAATAGTAAAAAGAGGGGCTATGAAGTTCACCTTAGTAGCAAGTAAGGTATTCCACGCAAGAAGTATGAACGGAGTATGAAATCGGAGATCTCAACCTAGAGATATAATGTTTAATTAGTTAATGTCTAATGGACATAAAGTTTGTTTATTAATATAGCAAACTATATTAATAGTGACGGTTTTTCGAGAAAAGTTACTATTTCTCAAAAGTTTCCATATTTGGAAACCTACTATTTATGGAAATCTTCCACTTATAGTAAGCTTCTAATTTAAGAATGTTCGGGTTATAATCTTTAACAAAGATGTTGTACAATCTCGCCCAAACTTCATTGCTAACATGCAAGTCACTCGAATGATCTATTGTTACCGAGCGGCCCAGGATCTCTTGACCAGAATATAAGTCATGGCATTTGAGATCCACAAGTGTCCCATAATGGTACCAAGGATCACCCTAGGCCATAAGTAGCGGTGATGTTTGTAGTCTTTGTACGCTATCTTTAATCATAACCTTCACGTTAATAATGTAAACACATAACAAGTTATTAAGATACTAATTAGTTATATGTATATACATAAGTGATAATATATTAAGTGTAATTAAGTGTTAGTATATAGTTAGGTGTATAAGTTATACTAATAATAGTATTATTATTTACTTTAATAATCAACTATTATGTTACATGTATGAATATACATATATGATACATACATATATATTCTTTATTATTATTATACTTGTTCATAACTATATAGTGTGTATATATATGTATATATATATATATATATATATATATATATATATATATATATATATATGTATATATGTATATATATATTTGGTATATGTGCTACATATATATTAGTTTAAGATGATACATATATATATATATATATATATATATATATATATATATATATATATATATATATATATATATATATATATATATATATATATATATATATACACTTATTACTTTTATTATTATATTTACTAACCTTATATAACTTACATAATACACATTCATACCTACATACACACGTACATATACATATACACGTATGTATATTTTTACATATACACACACATATACCTACAATGTATACATGCACATACGTACGTATGCATGCATACATGCACGTACACCATGATCATAATTACTTTACTAATCCATAATCATAACCTTTTATCATAAACTTAACCTAGTAACTTTAACATAAAATCATAAGTTTTTAATTACAACCTTAATACTAAACTTGTAACCCTTATTCAATAACCATAATCATACATCTTTTAATCTTTTAACCTTATTAATAACCATAACACTTTTAATTTCCACAATTTTATTAATCATAATCATTCAATCAACCTTAACTTATTAATCAATTTATATCCAATAATCACGATCATACCCTTTATCTTCAACTATTATTAACTAGCCTTATAAACCTTACACATAGAATCATAAACTTCATTATCTTTTATCCTTAATTCATCATAATAACTAATCAAGATCATACTTCATAATCAAATTTTTAGATTCAACATGAATTCATTAACTAGTTCAACATAACCTAATGTTTTTAATTCATTATAATCATTCATATTAGACATAATACATAATCATAATCATTATCATTATTCATGCAAGATCTATTGTTTATACATAATTCATAACCTAAATACTTTTAATCTTTTTCATTAATCCATAAACTTTAATTCATCAAACTAATAACTATAATCTTTTCCTAATACTTATACATAATACTTATATATAACTTTAAAAGTAATTGGATTAAATGCATGATTGAACTATGGTTTATAGTGATACCTTAACAAGATTAAAGATCAAGAATGGATGATGTTTGTGGTGCAAAAACAGACAGAAACCAGAAGCAGCAGTAACGACCCAAAAGAGGTCTTTGTGGGTCTGAATGGCTCAATAGAATGCAGGTACAGCAGCAGCAACCTTGATTCGATTTAAGGGACTGTTTTGTAGGAGAAGACATCAGGAAAACTAGCAGCAACAATGGTCGAATACAGAAGGCTGAATAGCAGCAAAATTCGATCAATCAAGGAGCTTCTTGGATCTTGTTTTGGTTCGTAGAAACAGCAACACAACAGCAGGCTTGGTGGGTGGTTTTTAGTCGACTGCAGGTGGGAGTTTTTCAGTCGACAAGCAGGAGAGTTTCTGGGTTAATTTTAGTCGAATAGGAAAGGAAATCAATCGACAATTTGCAGATTATTTTGTGGTGAGCTTTAGGAAAGACTTGAGGGTTTTTATAGGGTTATTGGTTTCCTAATTGCACTCAATCTACTTGGTGATCAAGACACTAATTAGAATCAAACTAAGACTAGTGAACTTAGGGATCAAGTTTAGTATTTCTCTTTTTATTCCCTACAGCCGATTTGTGTACATGTGTTATATTTTCTTTTTTTACGACATTATTTATTTATTATGTATTATATATATATATATATATATATATATATATATATATATATATATATATATATATATATATATATATATATATATATATATATATATATATATATATATATATATTATTAATATTACTAATATTAGGATTACATTTTATTTAAATATTAGACCCTAACTTTATTAATTTACATTTACTTCTATTTAGTTTTCATATATATAATTGTATTTGTTATAAAGTTAATTATATATTATATATTACTTTAACAATTAACAAAAGTAATATAATTTACATATATGTTCATAATGTTAATAATTTAATTAGCACTAGGGTTAAGGTTTTATTTTGTTAATTTATTATTAGGATTAGGGCTTATAATATTAATAAACCTTTAGGGTTAGAGTTTAGATTATTAATTACTATTAGGTTTAGGGTTTCAGGTTTTTAATTTCGATCATTATTTATAAAGCATCTAATATGTCTTGATAACAACCCTAATGAGGTACAGAATATGATATTGAAACCCTATGGGCAACTTGGTAAATTCAGAAGGGAAAAGTGAGGGTTGTTATAGTACCTCCCCGTTAATTTAAACATCGTCCCGAAGTTTCAGTAAGACTTCTCAGATGCATCAACAGTTGAGAATAGATGTGGATATTTCTGTTTCATCTGGTCTTCACGTTCCCAGGTATACTCGGGGCCTCTTCATGAATTCCAACGGATTTTAACAACTGGAATAGAGCTTTGATGATACCACAATTTATCATCAATGCGAAGATCATTCAAGGGAATAACATGTCATCAACAAAACACTTTTTAAGATTTGAGATGTGAAATGTATGAACTTTAATTAACAGGAAGTGTTGACAAAAAATTACCATTCGGTCAACATTTTGTTAAAGCAAAGTTTACACTTAATTATATTAGGGATCTACTTGAGTGATAGCTGGTATTATATGAAATTTCAGCCAAAACTGCCTGGATAAATAGAACATCTAGTCTTATGTACTTCATCCAAGATTAGTTCTTGAAAATTTCTGATTAACGGTGATTTTTATAGGATCGGCATGTATTACTTCACTATCAACTACATGTCCAAGAAATTGTACGGTTCACGGCCAAAATTCACACTTGGAAAAACTTGGCATACAGTTGTTCCTTCGAGCTCTAGAATCAATCGCAGATGTTGCTCATGCTCTTTCTCGCTCTTGGAATAGATTAAGATGTCATCAATGAAAACAATCACAAATTTATCAAGATAAGGGTTGCATACATGGTTATAAGATCCATGAATACAGCAGGAGCATTGGTTAAACCAAAAGGCATGACAAGAAACTCATAGTGTGTACAACGAGTTCGGATAGTAGTCTTAGAAACATCAGTTTCCTTGACTCTCACTTGATGATAACCCGACCTAGGATCAATCTTCGAATAGGTACTTGACCCTTGCATTTGGTCGAACAGGTCATCAATAAGCGAGAATGGTTAACTATTATTGATGGTTAGCTTATTGAGTTCTCGGTAATTAATACACATTCTCAACGTGGCATCTTTCTTCTTAGCAAATAGAATGGGTGCTCCCCAAGGAGGCAAGCTAAGATGAATGAAACCTTTCTCCAAAAGTTCTTGGAGTTGGTTGGATGATTCCTTCATTTCGGATGGAGCTAACCGGTATGATACCTATGCAATAGGTGCAGCACCGGGCGTGGATAATTTACAAGTGGAGGATAATATAATATCTAGGGTTGATATTTTTAGTTGACAATATAGTGATAGGGAGTAGGTAACGGTACACAATGGTCCTAAGATTGATCAGATCTTATTTCTATCATGATCCATTAGGATTTCTGCATGACTTATCATAATATAACTACGTTGATCAAGCATCATTATATTATACTAAATCATACTTTTATCACTCCATAAGGTTACTACTATGTCATCTAGTCAATATTCATCTTCTTCGAGGTGAATGATTCAATGAAAAATGAAAGATAAGAAAATAACATCATTCATTCATTTAAAAGAAAATAACCAGAGTACTACATAAACTTAACGAAATTCTTCAAAATATAGAAATACTAAATGATAACATAAAGAACACTATGAGAAATTTAAATGACTCTTGTAGTTGTCAAAAACTCTTCATTGTGCCTCTTCCCCTTCTTCCTCATTATCCCGAGCATCCTCGGCAGTCATCAGAAATGCTCGGCCTTTAGCATTTCCCGTGTTATCCTTTTTCTTTGGACACTGGTTGCAAAATGCCCTGCTTCTCCATGGTCATAGCATGTAGGAACGGTTGCGTTGGCTTTTGTGGCAGGTGTATTGGTCGAAGGAACTGCAACCCTACAAGTATTGGCTATATGACCAATCTTCTTACACTTAGTGCACTCAGCCTTGCACCACCCAGAATGGTGTCTCTCACAATGCCTGCAATAAGGTCGTTTCCCAGAATAACCTCCTCCTGAATTTTCGACAACTTTCTTATTTGAACCTTGGTTTGATTCCTGAGTAGGCTCAAATTTCCTTTTGCCTTCACTAGTCTTAGCTTCGGATTGTTTATTAACCGTGGCCTTTCTCCTCTTAGCCATCATCAAATTTTGAGCCATAAGTATCACCGCATCTAAGGTCTTTTTACTAGCAGCAATAACATTTCTTTGAATCTCATCAGGAAGACCTTCTATATATCGCTCAATCTTCTTTTGTTCAGTGGGTACCATGTCCGGGCACAAAGAAATCAACTCTATAAACTTGTTGGTATAAGCTTCAATATTGATACCATTGACCTTCTATTCCCAAAACTCAACCTCTAACTTTTGAATTTGGTTCCTTAGGCAAAACTTATCAGTCATCATTATTTTTACAACGGCCCATGGAATAGCATTAGCAGCATCTAGCCCTACAGTTTGGGCATAAGCATTCCACCAAGTCAAAGCAAGGCCACTTAGTGTGTGAGTGGCATACTTCACTCGGTCGACCTCCGCGCAGTTACAGATGCGAAACATTGATTCGAGTTTTTCAAAACAACGAGTCAACTCGACTGCTTCCTTATTTCCATTGAAGGATGGAGGCTTACAGTTCATAAACTCCTTGTAGGTGCATAATGTAGGTGGATTCCCTTGGTTGTTCCCTTGATTATTGTTTCCTTGAGCGGTAGCAAGCAGTTGTTGAAATTGTGCGGGAGTCAAAGTGACATTTGGAAGAGCGTTAGCACCACGAGTTGCCATTGATCTTCAATACACAAAACAGTATTAGTTGAAGAGTTTATGGTGCACTAGGTAGCAATATCAATGGATATGAAAAGGTAGTATGTGTTAATTAGTGAAAATGATGATGAAGCAAGTGAGTAATTGGGTGTGCGGATAGATTCTTCATTGTCGGATCCTTCGGTGCCCGAAACGATGTCTGGGTGAATAGACATCCTAGAGATGGAGCACTAAGTAGATTCTAAGGCACGGTATGACGGCAAGGATATAGGAGAGCATAGTAAGGCAAGCATAGGAATGAGGATCGCACTTTAAACTAAGGCAAGAATATAGACAAATAAGTAAGGTGCTTAAATTAAGGCATGAAAGGTTATAGTCCTATAGATTGCTAAGGCACCCTAACTAACACATAAGGCACACATAAAATGCAATCCTGGTTCTCTATAACAACTGGCTCTGATACCACTCTGTCATACCCCCAAATAGGGCCGGGGAAATGTGACTTCACAATATCACAACACAAGTATGTATAAACGTGTACGACTCTAAATGAGACATTTTAACAAAATCTGAATTTGCAGCGGAAACATAATAATGTGTTACATAATGAAACTCATATGTAAATGACAAATGGTATGTCTAATATGTGGACTCGAATGCAACAGCTAACTAAGAATCATAGGGCAGCAAACAAGCTAATCTTCACCTGAGACAAACATGCTTAAAGTGTCAACACAAAGGTTGAGTGAACATCATAGGTTTAATAATCATATTAAGTTTTAGACCACAATATTTAATTCAAAATATCAAAATATTCAATATGCCATGAGTTATAATATCGAACTAAACATTAACCCCTGACACTGTACGGGTGTCGGCAATCATTCTAATGTACCCCCTTGAAGATCACGCCAATGGGTAGAGAAGTCACTCTCAATAGGCCTACTCACAATAATTAAGCTTGCAAAATTCCAATTCCAGCAATTAACGATATTATGGCGGGGATTTGCATGTAACAATAAATACATGTTTAATAATAGTCTCACGAAGTTGCATATCAAATAGTTTAGGTACTTGTGTCTAAATTGTAAATCATTTAAAAGCAAGCATGTGTCTCACCCCAAAGTTTATAAAATAGTTAAGAAATAGTAAAAAGAGGGGCTATGAAGTTCACCTTAGTAGCAAGTAAGGTATTCCACGCAAGAAGTATGAACGGAGTATGAAATCGGAGATCACAACCTAGAGATATAATGTTTAATTAGTTAATGTCTAATGGACATAAAGTTTGTTTATTAATATAGCAGACTATATTAACAGTGACGGTTTTTAGAGAAAAGTTACTATTTCTCAAAAGTTTCCATATTTGGAAACCTACTATTTATGGAAAGTTTCCACTTATAGTAAGCTTCTAATTTAAGAATGTTTGGGTTATAATCTTTAACAAAGATGTTGAACAATCTTGCCCAAACTTCGTTGCTAACATGCAAGTCACTCGAATGATCTATTGTTACCGAGCAGCCCAGGATCTCTTGACCAGAATCTAAGTCATGGCATTCGAGATCCACAAGCGTCCCATAATGATACCAAGGATCACCCTAGGCCATAAGTATCGGTGATGTTTGTAGTCTTTGTACGTTATCTTTAATCATAACCTTCACCTTAATAATGTAAACACATAACAAGTTATTAAGATACTTATTAGTTATATGTATATATATAAGTGATAATATGTTTAGTGTAATTAAGTGTTACTATATAGTTAGGTGTATAAGTTATACTAATACTAGTGTTATTATTTACTTTAATAATCAACTATTATGTTACATGTATGAATATACCTATATGATACATTCATATATATTTTTATTATTATTATACTTGTTCATAACTATATAGTATATATATATATATATATATATATATATATATATATATATATATATATATATATTGGTGTAGGTGTTACATATATATTAGTGTAAGATGATACATATATATACACTTATTACTTTTATTATTATATTTACTAACCTTATATAACTTACATAATACACATTCATACGTACATACACACGTACATATACATACATATATACACATACATATACACGTATGTATATTTTTACATATACTCACACATATACCTACAATGTATACATGCACATACATACGTATTCATTCATACATGCACGTACACCATGATCATAATTACTTTACTAATCCATAATCATAACCTTTTATCATAAACTTAACCTAGTAACTTTAACATAAAATCATAAGTTTTTAATTACAACCTTAATACTAAACTTGTAACCCTTATTCAATAATCATAATCATACATCTTTTAATCTTTTAACCTTATTAATAACCATAACACTTTTAATTTCCACAATCTTATTAATCATAATCATTCAATCAACCTTAACTTATTAATCAATTTATATCCAATAATCACGATAATACCCGTTATCTTCAACTATTATTAACTAGCCTTATAAACCTTACACATAGAATCATAAACTTCATTATCTTTTATCTTTAATTCATCAAAATAACTAATCAAGATCATACTTCATAATCTTACTTTTAGATTCAACATGAATTCATTAACTAGTTCAACATAACCTAATGTTTTTAATTCATTATAATCATTCATATTAGACATACTACTTAATCATAATCATTATCATTATTCATGCAAGATCTATTGTTCATACATAATTCATACCTTAAATACTTTTAATCTTTTTCATTAATCCATAAACTTTTATTCATCAAAGTAATAATTATAATCTTTTCCTAATACTTATACATAATACTTTAAAAGTAATTGGATTAAATTAATGATTGAACTAGGGTTTATAGTGATACCTTAACAAGATTAAAGATCAAGAATGGATGATGTTTGTGGTGCGAAAACAGACGAAAACCAGCAGCAGCATTAACGACCCAAAAGAGGTCTTTTTGGGTCTGAATGGCTCGACAGAATGTAGGTGCAGCAGCAGCAACCTTGATTCGATTTAAGGGACTGTTTTGCAGGAGAAGACATCAGGAAAAGTAGCAGGCAACAATGGTCGAATAAAGAAGGCTGAATAGTAGCAAAATTCGATCAATCAAGGAGCTTCTTGGATCTTGTTTTGGTTCGTAGAAACAGCAACACAACAGTAGGCTTGGTGGGTGGTTTTTAGTCGACTGCAGGTGGGAGTTTTTCAGTCGACAAGCAGGAGAGTTTATGGGTTACTTTTAGTGACTAGGAAAGGAAATCAGTCGACAATTTGCAGATTATTTTGGGGTGAGCTTTAGGAAAGACTTGAGGGTTTTTATAGGGTTATTGGTTTCCTAATTACACTCAATCTACTTGGTGGTCAAGGTACTAATTAGAATCAAACTAGGACTAGTTAACTTAGGGATCAAGTTTAGTATTTCTCTTTTTATTCCCTACAGCCGATTTGTATACATGTGTTATATTTTCTTTTTTAAGGCATTATTTATTTATTATGTATTTTATATATATATATATATATATATATATATATATATATATATATATATATATATATATATATATATATATATATATATATATATATATATATATATATTTTATTATTAATATTACGAATATTAGGATTACATTTTATTTAAATATTAGACCCTAACTTTATTAATTTACATTTACTTCTATTTAGTTTTAATATATATAATTGTATTTGTTATAATGTTGATTATATATTATATATTACTTTAACTATTAACAAAAGTAATATAATTTACATATATGTTCATAATGTTAATAATTTAATTAGCACTAGGGTTAAGGTTTTATTTTGTTAATTTATTATTAGGGTTAGGGCTTATAATATTAATAAACTTTAGGATTAGGGTTTAGATTATTAATTACTATTAGGTTTAAGGTTTCAGGTTTTTAATTTCGAGCATTATTTATAAAGCATTTAATATGTCTTGTTAACAACCCTAATGAGGCACACAATATGACATTGAAACCCTAAGGTCAACTTGGTAAATTCAGAAGGAAAAAATGAGGGTTGTTATATCCTAATAGTGAATCCTACTCTACTCGGTCAAGACACAGTAATGCAACCTAATTCCCTACAACCAATGCTCTGATACCAAATGTGACGCTCCGTACAAAATTAACGTGTATGGATCATCAACAACAGGATCTTTACACGCTTACAACACTATATGCTGTTTTAGAACAAGTTTTGCATTCATAAAAAGGTAACGTTTTTACCAACGTCAAATGTTTTACAAAAGATGACATCTTTACCAACGTCGAATGTTTTACAAAAGATGACGTCTTAACAATGTCAAATGTTTTACAAGGATAACGTGCTTCTATGAATAGAAAGCATTTAACATAAGTACGTGACACAAAGGTCATTACAAAAACATTGTTCAAATGTAACATAAGTTGTGAATGCAAAGTAAAAGTTCCACGATTGAGACATCTCTAAACAATGCAGCAGAAGTCTAACACATCTAGTCTGTAACAGCAAGTCTATAACACCAAGACTATAACAACAAGTCTAACAGTGGAAGCAACAACGTCTAAGCACCTGAGAAATACTTGCTTTAAAATGTCAACACAAATGTTGGTGAGCTATAGTTTGATTGTAAACAACAATGTAATGTAGACCACGAGATTTCGTATTCAAAACAGTATCTCAAATCCGTATGATAAAGTTTATGCTTATCCGTGGGCACCTGGTAACTAACTTAACAAAGTAATATAAATATCACCTCCTAAAAGTACACATGATGAGTGCGTATGTTCTCGAAGTATTAAACACCCGTTAAATGCTAGCGCGACTAGCCCGAGTGGGGATGTCAAACCCTATGGATCCATATCTAAGATTCGCGTCTACCGGTTCAAATACCAATAGTTAAACGTTACCGAGCTAAGGGGATTGTTTGTGCCGTTATATCACCCACACATATATAAAGTTTAAGTACTCATGTCTAGTACGTAAAACATAAAAAAGTGCATGTATTCTCAGTCCTAAAAATAGTTAAAGTAAAAAAGGGAGCTATAACTCACAGTGAATGTGCGGTAAAATCGATACGAAAATGTAAGCAAGTAGTAAGTCGATCCAAACAAGAAAGTTGGTCGACCCAAAAGGTCCTCAACCTAAGTCAAAGGTTACTAAGTCAGTAAATTGTCCCCAAAAGTTTAAAAGTAAATAAATGAATTCTAAAGTATCATCATCGTCACCATCATTATCATCATACGTAAAAGATAAAGTAAGGTTTTCAACAAGAATAGAGATCAAAACAAAGGGCTGACTTCGGATAGCTGCTACGACCTCTATACAAACTGAAATGACGCGCGGCCAGTGGCCAAGGCTCCGTTTGTGAGTCCTCTTACCACTGTCAAATTTTCAGATCATAACTTGATATCGTTTGACCGTGGCGACGGTTCAAGCGCGAGTAGGTCAGAAATTTCAGCACGTCGTTACGAAGGAGTAGTGATTTTCGGAAGGCTATAAATCCCAAACCGTATATCGGATTTAGGCGAGTCTTGAACGAAATGTCATCTACTCAAACCGAACTATCTGAAAATCAACTTTACAGAAGTCCCAGGAGTCTGATCAGACCCTAAAAAATAGAAACAAGTGCTCCGGTGGGTTTCTTAGCGCTTGATGCTTATCACGATTCTCATCCTTGATGCGTATAAGCCTCAAGTGTACAACTCTTTGATGTTTTAGCATCATTATGACTAATTTTTAACCATCAACACACAACTAAAAGTAAAAGATAACTTTCTACCAGTTTTGAACATCAAGGTTGTCTCTTTATTGTATAATCACAATAAAACTTCAACCTTTGTCCTTTTGATACAAGTTTATGCATCTTCATCATATGAGATGATGAAGACTTGATTTTTATCACCATAAAAATCATAAAAAGGTTCCAAGTAAGTGAGATCTACAATAATAACTTAGATCTCAAGTGTTAAGAAACCCTAAGCTAGAAAGCTTGGATCTTTACAAGATTAATGAGACCATAAGCTAGAAAGCTAAGATCTAGTAAAAGTAATGAGATCATAAACTTAAAAAGCTTAGATCTAAACAAAATAATGAAACCCTAAGCTAGAAAGCTTGGATCTTTAATGTTCTTGAAGATCCTTAAAGCAAAAAGCTAGATCTACAAGTTACGTGAAGATCATAAACACAAGTTTTGATCTTTTAACAAAATAAAGTGATCTTAAGCTTCAAAACTTAGATCCAACAAAGTAATGAAGTTTCAAAGCTAAAAAGCTTGAAACTTTCATGTTCTTGAAGATTTCAAATCAAAGTTTGAATCTACAAGATGTAACAAGATCAAAAATCTAAAAAGCTTGATCCTTTGATGATGACGATGATATCGTGGTTAAGAAGAAAAAGGGAAAAAGAAGAAAATTCAAGAACTTACAATTTTAGTGTGAGAAAGACTAGAGAGAAAGTTAGAGAGCAATTGTGTGTAAAATGAAAATGAAATGAAGTGTGAAATGAAAGAATAAGGCTTGTATTTATAGTGGTGGTGGTGGGGGTCTAGGCCGTAAGTTTGGGTGATAAGGGGGAGACAAACTTTAGTTTTTACATGGTGGTGGTCTAAAGGTGGTGCTTGTTGTTCGGATCCCATGCAACATATGTAGTAATGGTTAACAAAAATGCTAGTATGTTGGCTCATGTTAATGGGTTTTTGTCCTACATCTTAATGGGTCATAAATCCATTTAAATTGGCCTAACTTAAGAGTCCAATAGCTAGAGTAGGGTGGGCTTAAGTCCATTAAGATAAAAAGTCCAATAAGACTAACTAATGTTCATTAGTAAATTACTAAGCGTAATTAAGCAACCAATAAGCCAAGTAATTGTTATTAATAAATAACAATTAGTATTACGTAGTCATAATATTCCAATTATGACAAAAGTTTAACGTGTACAAAGTACATAACTCGTTTCAAACGACAAGTGACACTAACTATCGTAAAAGCATTCGAGGATCAAGTTAAGTGATTACGCACTTAACAACACGTTGTAAGATACTAACGAAAGTAATTATCATGAAATAAGATCCCAGAGCATAAACTAGCGCAGTACGCACATATACGCAGATTCGTCAAAGTATAGAGCACAAAAATATAAGTCAAAAAAGTCGGGTCGTTACCTAACGTAACCTGCTCGCATCCTTGAGAGTGTGTAGATCTTATCTTTGTGATGGTGAATTCTTTTGTGATAACGTGAATGACCTTGTCCCGCCCCTTTTCCTTTTCTTCATCGTACTCTTCCTTGCGTGTGCGTTCTTTTGGCTCCTTTAAGTGCTGGAGCTCGCCTCATTTCAAACACGTAACTACCTTATCAGTAAATGCCGTGCACCTATTAGTCTCATTCCCGTAATCATCGTGAAAGTCACAGAACTTGGACTTGTCGATCCTTCCGTACTCCAACATGCGTGCCAGTCTACTGAAAGTTTAAGATATTGAATCTGTCGCGAGGATTTCCTAGAGGATTTTTGCTAAGTTTTGATGAGTGTTTGGTTGTGTTCCCTGTCTGTATTCCGCTGATTTTTGCTTCGGTGGCGTCCATTAGTGTGACCGCGTCTATTGTCGTTGCTATGATGATAGGGGCAGTTATCCTGGTAACCTCGGTGGGAGCTATGTAAGATGCGTCCTCCTCTCGGTGAGTCATGATCATCACGACGACCATGGTTGTTTCCATACCCAGTAGTCTTCAGCCACGTGCAGGTGTTCATGCGCTTCCCTGATAGTCTCCGCAAGTGTTCAGGCGCTCTTTGCAGATTCCATGAATAAATTCTGATACTTTCTGTGACTCAGCCAAGTTGGGGATGCGCGCAACCTCTTGAGTGTACCTATCGATAAACTGTCCCATAGATTCTCCGCGTCCTTGTTTGATATCGTGACATTCGATATGAGTCTTCCTGGAGGCCCTCATATTATGAAAGTTGAGCAAGAAGCGTTCTCTCAAATCTCTGTACGAGACGATGAGCAATGCAGCGAGGTTGTTGAACCATTCGCGCGCTATTCCTTCGAGAAGGGGAGGGAACTCCGCACATTTGGTTTAATCGGCCCACCTTTGATTGCGGGAAATCCCTTCATATTTTTGTAAGAAATCATCAGGATCCGTGAGTCCCTCATAGTATCCCAATGTGAGCAGAATCATGGGCAAAGTAGGAGCGACATAACTAAGTATGTGAGACGCAAACTTTTCGGAGGTAGGCGCAGTCTCAAAGTTAGGCTTCACACTGGCTCCTTTCATGCTTGCGAACAAATTTCTAATCATGAGTTCCACCTTTCCTGGCTGCTCGAAATCTTCAACCATATCATCTAGTGCATCTTTCATTAGCGAATGGATCAAATTGGCTTCGTTTTGGGCGCGCTCTTCAAGTGTTCGATTGCTTGGCGCAGAGTTTGATGTTGTATTGAGAGGTGTCTTCTGGGAGACATGGACCGTTGGGGTCGGGCGTTGTTCTGCTAGCGGCGCCATCTGATACAGCCCCATGTTCAGCTGAGTGCTTTGTATGTTCAACTCTCGAGTATCAAGGCCCATTCTTTGCAAATCTTCTATTGTGCTAGCCGTTGTAGTGGGTGTGCATGATTTGATACTAGAGAATTCTATGTTGGTACCGTGCGCAGGTGACCCAGATGCACCGAAGTAGATAGGAATTGTTCCCTCGTATGTGGTGTTCGCCGCCCTAGGTATTGGTCGAGTAACTTTCAGGGTTTCGAAGCCCTACGTGGGGGTCTTTGGTGAGGAAGAAAAAGTGGTCCTTGTTGGTATTGCACTGGTGCCGCTGTTCACATGTGTGCTTGCAGGTTTGGATACGCGCGGTGCTTGTGGACATGCTGGAACAGCTTTCGAAGCCTCCGGTTGACTTGCCATTTGTAGTGACCCGAACTTTTCCATGTTTATATATATATTAAATGAAATTGTTATTTACATGATTAAGTGTTTCCAACATGTTAAGCAATCAAACTTTTTAAGACTTGATTAATTGAAATAGGTTTCATATAGACAATTGACCACCCAAGTTGACCGGTGATTCACGAACGTTAAAACTTGTAAAAACTATATGATGACATATATATGGTTATATATATAGTTAACATGATTTTATTATAAGTATGTATCTCGTTAGGTATTTTAACAATGAGTTATATACATAAAAATGAGACTATTAATTTAAGAAACTCGAAAACGATATATATAACGATTATCGTTATAACAACGTCTTACTAGGTACATATGAATCATATTAAGATATTGATACACTTGGTTAATTATGTTAAATGATAAGTAAATATATTATTAAGTGTATTAACAATGAAATATATATGTAAAAATAAGACTACTAACTTAATGATTTCGAAACGAGACATATACGTAACGATTATCGTTGTAACGACATTTAACTGTATATATATCATACTAAGATATATTATATATCATAATATCATGATAATATAATAATTTAACATCTCATTTGTTATAATAAACAATGGGTTAACAACATTCAACAAGATCGTTAACCTAAAGGTTTCAAAACAACATTTACATGTAACGACTAACGATGACTTAACGACTCAGTTAAAATGTATATACATGTAGTGTTTTAATATGTATTCATACACTTTTGAAAAACTTCAAGACACTTATCAAAATACTTCTACTTAACAAAAATGCTTACAATTACATCCTCGTTCAGTTTCATCAACAATTCTACTCGTATGCATCCGTATTCGTACTCGTACAATACACAGCTTTTAGATGTATGTACTATTGGTATATACACTCCAATGATCAGCTCTTATCAGCCCATGTGAGTCACCTAACATATGTGGGAACCATCATTTGGCAACTAGCATAAAATATCTCATAAAATTACAAAAAATATGAGTAATCATTCATGACTTATTTACATGAAAACAAAATTACATATCCTTTATATATAATCCATACACCAAAGACCAAAAACACCTACAAACACTTTCATTCTTCAATTTTCTTCATCTAATTGATCTCTCTCAAGTTCTATCTTCAAGTTCTAAGTGTTCTTCATAAATTCCAAAAGTTCTAGTTTCATAAAATCAAGAATACTTACAAGATTGCAAGTTTACTTCCAAGTTTTCTAAATCCATTCCAAGTAATCATCCAAGATCAAGAAACCTTTGTTACTTATAGTAGGTTATCTTTCTAATACAAGGTAATAATCATATTCAAACTTTAATTCAATTTCTATAACTATAACAATCTTATTTCGAGTGGAAATCTTGCTTGAAATTGTTTTCGTGTCATGATTCTGATTCAAGAACTTTCAAGCCATCCAAGGATCCTTTGAAGTTAGATCTATTTTTCTCATTTCCAGTAGGTTTATCCAAGGAACTTGAGGTAGTAATGATGTTCATAACATCATTCAATTCATATATATAAAGCTATCTTATTCGAAGGTTTAAACTTGTAATCACTAGAACATAGTTTAGTTAATTCTAAACTTGTTCGCAAATAAAAGTTAATCCTTCTAACTTGACTTTTAAAATCAACTAAACACATGTTCTATATCTATATGATATGCTAACTTAATGATTTAAAACCTGGAAACACGAAAAACACCGTAAAACCGGATTTACGCCGTCGTAGTAACATCGCGGGCTGTTTTGGGTTAGTTAATTAAAAACTATGATAAACTTTGATTTAAAAGTTTTTATTCTGGGAAAATGATTTTTATTATGAACATGAAACTATATCCAAAAATTATGGTTAAATTCAAAGTGGAAGTATGTTTTCTAAAATGGTCATCTAGACGTTGTTCTTTCGACTGAAATGACTACCTTTACAAAAACGACTTGTAACTTATTTTTCCGACTATAAACCTATACTTTTTCTGTTTAGATTCATAAAATGGAGTTCAATATGAAACCATAGCAATTTGATTCACTCAAAACGGATTTAAAATGAAGAAGTTATGGGTAAAACAAGATTGGATAATTTTTCTCATTTTTGCTACGTGAAAATTGGTAACAAATCTATTCCAACCATAACTTAATCAACTTGTATTGTATATTATGTAATCTTGAGATACCATAGACACGTATACAATGTTTCGACCTATCATGTCGACACATCTATATATATTTCGGAACAACCATAGACACTCTATATGTGAATGTTGGAGTTAGCTATACAGGGTTGAGGTTGATTCCAAAATATATATAGTTTGAGTTGTGATCAATACTGAGATACATATACACTGGGTCGTGGATTGATTCAAGATAATATTTATCGATTTATTTCTGTACATCTAACTGTGGACAATTAGTTGTAGGTTACTAACAAGGACAGCTGACTTAATAAACTTAAAACATCAAAATATATTAAAAGTGTTGTAAATATATTTTGAACATACTTTGATATATATGTATATATTGTTATAGGTTCGTGAATCAACCAGTGGCCAAGTCTTACTTCCCGACGAAGTAAAAATCTGTGAAAGTGAGTTATAGTCCCACTTTTAAAATCTAATATTTTTGGGATGAGAATACATGCAGGTTTTATAAATGATTTACAAAATAGACACAAGTACATGAAACTACATTCTATGGTTGAATTATCGAAATCGAATATGCTCCTTTTTATTAAGTCTGGTAATCTAAGAATTAGGGAACAGACACCCTAATTGACGTGAATCCTAAAGATAGATCTATTGGGCCTAACAAACCCCATCCAAAGTACCGGATGCTTTAGTACTTCGAAATTTATATTATATCCGAAGGGTGTCCCGGAATGATGGGGATATTCTTATATATGCATCTTGTTAATGTCGGTTACTAGGTGTTTACCATATGAATGATTTTTATCTCTATGTATGGGATGTGTATTGAAATATGAAATCTTGTGGTCTATTGTTACGATTTGATATATATAGGTTAAACCTATAACTCACCAACATTTTTGTTGACGTTTAAAGCATGTTTATTCTCAGGTGAATACTAAGAGCTTCCGCTATTGCATACTAAAATAAGGACAAGATTTGGAGTCCATGTTTGTATGATATTGTGTAAAAACTGCATTCAAGGAACTGATTTCGATGTAACATATTTGTATTGTAAACCATTATGTAATGGTCGTGTGTAAACAGGATATTTTAGATTATCATTATTTGATAATCTACGTAAAGCTTTTTAAACCTTTATTTATGAAATAAAGGTTATGGTATGTTTTAAAAATGAATGCAGTCTTTGAAAAACGTCTCATATAGAGGTCAAAACCTCGCAACGAAATCAATTAATATGGAACGTTTTTAATCAATAAGAACGGGACATTTCAGTTGGTATCCGAGCGTTGGTCTTAGAGAACCAGAAAATTTGCATTAGTGTGTCTTATCGAGTTTGTTAGGATGCATTAGTGAGTCTGGACTTCGACCGTGTTTTCTTTAAAAATGATTGCTTAACATTTTTGTTGGAAACTATATATTATTAAAATGTATATATTATGTGATATATTAATCTCTTAACATGTTTGATATTGTGTGATAGATGTCTACCTCTAGCACAAATCCCATTGACTCACCTAATAATAACGAATAGTTGAATATATATTGGACTGATTCACAAGTTCCCGAAGAAGAACCGGAAGAAGAATCAGAACTGGAAGAAGAATCAGAACCGGAAGAGGAGGAACCGGAGGAGGAAATAGAACCGGTGGGGGAAATAATAAAACAGTTAAGTAAAAGAAAATCCTCAACCAACCGACCAAGGTTAATTATGGTCAATGGTGTTTCCGCCAAGGAAGCAAAATATTGGGAGGATTACCAATTCTCCGATGAATCGGATTCCGACGAGAATTCCGATGATGTTATAGAAATTACCCCAACTGAATTTAAAAAGGCAAAAGAAAATAATAAGGGAAAGGGCATAAAAATAGAGAAATCTAATTCCAACCCCGATGAACTTTATATGTATCGTCAACCCCCGAAGCCCTTAAGTTGTAACAATGACCCGGGAACCTCTAAACTACCAGGTTTTTCTAAACCGTTGTGGAAAATGACAGCTCGTATTAGGGAAACATCATATATCCCTAGAAACTTGGCAAAACGAACCAAAACCGAAGAAGAAGAAATGAGCGAGTCGGAATAAGATAGTTGTATTCGTGTGGTGTAATATATGTAATATAGTGTGCTTATGCTTTATGATATATGTAAAAATTGCTTGTATTAATAAGTATTTTTTTTATGAATCTAACTCTTGTCTATTTTACAGTATAAAAACACAAAATGGATAGACAACCCAATATTTTAAGAGACCTACCCGGAGACATGATTGATGAAATCTTGTCTAGAGTCGGTCAGAATTCTTCGGCACAACTATTTACGGCGAAATCAGTTTGTAAGACATTCGAAGAACGTTCCAAGAATGTCTTGGTTTATAAGAGACTTCGTTTGAAAGATGGGGGATATCACATTGGGAAACCCATAAGTTACGATGTGTTTACTTTGACGCATATATTACGGGGAACCCAAATGCTATTTTACGCAACGGGTTAAGAAATTATTTTGACTCAATGTATCCGAATATAGGACTTCATGATTTAGAAAAAGCGGCTAACATGCAACATAAAGAAGCATGCTATGCTTACGGGTTAGTAATGTTCTCTTCTCACCAAAGTGAGAAAAAGAACATCGAGCTACAACTATTAAACAAAACGTTCCCACAAGTGACGGAGTCATTAATTGGGGTAAGAAATGAGGTTTTTAGGTTATTACGAGACTGTTGGTCATTACGTAACCCTCGTCCCTTTGACGACATTTCAACACGCTGTCTTATCAACGGCCATAACGGTTATGTTCCACAAGACCAAGGATGGGAAGTAGTCCTAGTAAAACCAGAATGCATGACTTGTTTCTGGACGTATGAATTACGTGTCTTTATTGCCTTTGCTGAACGACTTGTGTACTAGCTAGAATTATCTTCACAACTATCTTGTATCAAAGTTATTGTGTGCTATATTTCATGCTTTATGTAAAATAAGCGGTATTGTAAGTTTGTAAAATATTGTATAAAAGTTTGAACGCGAAATATTATTATAATCAGTTTTTCATATAGAATTGTAGTAGTTAAATTGTATATTAGCTACTAAGTATGAACTTAACGGGTAGGTACTACCCGAATTTAAACTAATAAAACGCTAATATGAAGAAAAAGCTTTTATAAATGAGTTCATATTATGCTACGAAATACTATTAACTACTCTTAATATTCTGTATGATTAACTTGTTCCATTTGACTATTTTGAAGGAAATGGCACCGACTACTCGACATACCATGAATATGAATGAAGAGGAATTCCGTACTTTTCTAGCTTCAAACATAGCTGCAGTACAGGCTGCGCTACATACCAACAATAACCTTAGATATAGCAGTAAAGGAAATCGTGTAGGATGCACCTACAAAGAATTCACTGCCTGCAAACCGTTAGAATTTGATGGAACCGAAGGACCGATAAGATTGAAATGGTGGACCGAGAAGGTCGAATCGGTGTTTGCCATAAGTAAGTGTACTGAAGAGGACAAAGTGAAGTACGCTACGCATACCTTCGCAGGTTCTGCGTTAACATGGTGGAATACCTATCTAGAGCAAGTGGGACAAGATGATGCGTACGCACTACCGTGGTCAGCATTCAAGCACTTGATGAACGAGAAGTACCGTCCCAGAACTGAGATCAATAAGCTCAAGACAGAACTTAGAGGGTTACGAACCCAAGGATTTGATATTACCACGTACGAAAGACTATTCACAGAATTGTGCCTATTGTGTCCGGGAGCGTTCGAAGATGAGGAAGAGAAGATCGACGCGTTTGTGAAAGGATTACCGGAAAGAATCTAAGAAGATATAAGTTCACACGAGCTCGTCTCCATACAACAGGCATGTAGAATGGCTAGTGAACCAGATTGAGGAAAGAATTAAAGAACAGACGGCTGAAGAGGCCAATGTGAAGCAAGTCAAAAGAAAGTGGGAGGAAAACGGTGATAAGAATCACCAATACAACAACAACAGCAATTACAATAATAATCGCAACAATTATCCCAACAATCGAAACATCAATCGCAACTACAACAAACGGCCCAACAACAACAACAACAACAACAACAACAACAACAACAACAACAACAACAACAACAACAACAACAACAACAACAACAACAACAACAACAACAACAACAACAACAACAACAACAACAACAACAACAACAACAACAACAACAGCAACAACAACAACAACAACAACAGTAACTACAACAATCATCCCAACAACAATAACAACCGCAACAACAACAATCAGAAGCAGCTATGCCAAAGGTGTGAAAAGTATCACTCGGGGTTCTGCACCAAATTTTACAACAAGAACGGGACATTTCAGTTGGTATCCGAGCGTTGGTCTTAGAGAACCAGAAAATTTGCATTAGTGTGTCTTATCGAGTTTGTTAGGATGCATTAGTGAGTCTGGACTTCGACCGTGTTTTCTTTAAAAATGATTGCTTAACATTTTTGTTGGAAACTATATATTATTAAAATGTATATATTATGTGATATATTAATCTCTTAATATGTTTGATATTGTGTGATAGATGTCTACCTCTAGCCCAAACCCTATTGACTCACCTAATAATAACGAAGAGTTGAATATATATTGGATTGATTCACAAGTTCCCGAAGAAGAACCGGAAGAAGAATCAGAACTGGAAGAAAAATCAGAACCGGAAGAGGAGGAACCGGAGGAGGAAATAGAACCGGTGGGAGAAATAATAAAACAGTTAAGTAAAAGAAAATCTTCAACCAACCGACCAAGGTTAATTATGGTCAATGGTGTTTTCACCAAGGAAGCAAAATATTGGGAGGATTACCAATTCTCTGATGAATCGGATTCCGACGAGAATTCTGATGATGTTATAGAAATTACCCCAACTGAATTTAAAAAGGCAAAAGAAAATAATAAGGGAAAGGGCATAAAAATAGAGAAATCTAATTCCAACCCCGATGAACTTTATATGTATCGTCAACCCCCGAAGCCCTTAAGTTGTAACAATGACCCGGGAACCTCTAAACTACCAGGTTTTTCTAAACCGTTGTGAAAATGACAGCTCGTATTAGGGAAACATCATATATCCCTAGAAACTTGGCAAAACGAACCAAAACCGAAGAAGAAGAAACGAGCGAGTCGGAATAAGATAGTTGTATTCGTGTGGTGTAATATATGTAATATAGTGTGCTTATGCTTTATGATATATGTAAAAATTGCTTGTATTAATAAGTATTTTTTTTTTATGAATCTAACTCTTGTCTATTTTACAGTATAAAAACACAAAATGGATAGACAACCCAATATTTTAAGAGACCTACCCGGAGACATGATTGATGAAATCTTGTCTAGAGTCGGTCAGAATTCTTCGGCACAACTATTTACGGCGAAATCAGTTTGTAAGACATTCGAAGAACGTTCCAAGAATGTCTTGGTTTATAAGAGACTTTCGTTTGAAAGATGGGGGATATCACATTGGGAAACCCATAAGTTACGATATGTTTACTTTGACGCATATATTACGGGGAACCCAAATGCTATTTTACGCAACGGGTTAAGAAATTATTTTGACTCAATGTATCCGAATATAGGACTTCATGATTTAGAAAAAGCGGCTAACATGCAAATAAAGAAGCATGCTATGCTTACGGGTTAGTAATGTTCGCTTCTCACCAAAGTGAGAAAAAGAACATCGGGCTACAACTATTAAACAAAACGTTCCCACAAGTGACGGAGTCGGTAATTGGGGTAAGAAATGAGGTTTTTAGGTTATTAAGAGACTGTTGGTCATTACGTAACCCTCGTCCCTTTGACGACGTTACAACACGCTGTCTTATCAACGACCATAACGGTTATGTTCCACAAGACCAAGGATGGGAAGTAGTCCTAGTAAAACCAGAATGCATGACTTGTTTCTGGACGTATGAATTACGTGTCTTTATTGCCTTTGCTGAACGACTTGTGTACTAGCTAGAATTATCTTCACAACTATCTTGTATCAAAGTTATTATGTGCTATATTTCATGCTTTATGTAAAATAAGCGGTATTGTAAGTTTGTAAAATATTGTATAAAAGTTTGAACGCGAAATATTATTATAATCAGTTTTTCATATAGAATTGTAGTAGTTGAATTTTATATTAGCTACTAAGTATGAACTTAACGGGTAGGTACTACCCGAATTTAAACTTATAAAACGCTAATATGAAGAAAAAGCTTTTATAAATGAGTTCATATTATGCTACGAAATACTATTAACTACTCTTAATATTCTGTATGATTAACTTGTTCCATTTGACTATTTTGAAGGAAATGGCACCGACTACTCGACACACCGTGAATATGAATGAAGAGGAATTCCATACTTTTCTAGCTTCAAACATAGCCGCAGTACAGGCTGCGCTACATACCAACAATAACCTTGGATATAGCAGTACAGGAAATCGTGTAGGATGCACCTACAAAGAATTCACTGCCTGCAAACCTTTAGAATTTGATGGAACCGAAGGACCGATCGGATTGAAACGGTGGACCGAGAAGGTCGAATCGGTGTTTGCCATAAGTAAGTGTACTGAAGAGGACAAAGTGAAGTACGCTACGCATACCTTCACAGGTTCTGCGTTAACATGGTGGAATACCTATCTAGAGCAAGTGGGACAAGATGATGCGTACGCACTACCGTGGTCAGCATTCAAGCACTTGATGAACGAGAAGTACCGTCCCAGAACTGAGGTCAATAAGCTCAAGACAGAACTTAGAGGGTTACGAACCCAAGGATTTGATATTACCAGGTACGAAAGATGATTCACAGAATTGTGCCTATTGTGTCCGGGAGCGTTCGAAGATGAGGAAGAGAAGATCGACGCATTTGTGAAAGGATTACCAAAAAGAATCCAAGAAGATATAAGTTCACACGAGCTCACCTCCACACAACAGGCATGTAGAATGGCTCACAAACTAGTGAGCTATATTGAGGAAAGAATTAAAGAACAGACGGATGAAGAGGCCAATGTGAAGCAAGTCAAAAGAAAGTGGGAGGAAAACGGTGATAAGAATCACCAATACAACAACAACAGCAATTACAATAATAATCGCAACAATTATCCCAACAATCGCAACATCAATCGCAACTACAACAAACGACCCAACAACAACAACAACAATAACAACAACAACAACAACAACAACAACAACAACAACAACAACAACAACAACAACAACAACAACAACAACAACAACAACAACAACAACAACAACAAGAACAACAACAACAACAATAGCAACAGCAACTACAACAATCATCCCAACAACAATAACAACCGCAACAACAACAACAATCAGAAGCAGCTATGCCAAAGGTGTGAAAAGTATCACTCGGGGTTCTGCACCAAATTTTACAACAAGTGTAAAAGAAATGGTTATAGCGCGGCGAAGTGTGAGGTCTACGGACCAGGGGTTAACAGAACGAAAGAAACAAATGGTGTCGGAACGAGTAATGGCGGAGCAAGTAGTGTCGGAGCAAGTTATGCCAATGTAGTTTGTTATAAATGTGGAAAATCGGGCCACATTATTAGAAATTGCCTGAACCAGGAGAACACGAATGGACAAGGCCGCGGAAGAGTTTTTAATATTAATGCGGCAGAGGCACAGGAAGACTCGGAGCTTGTTACGGGTACGTTTCTTATTGACAATAAATCTGCTTAAGTTTTATTTGATTCAGGTGCGGATATAAGCTATATGAGTAGAGATTTTTGTGCTAAATTAAGTTGTCCATTGACGCCGTTGGATAGTAAATTTTTACTCGAATTAGCAAACGGTAAATTAATTTCAGCAGATAATATATGCCGGAATCGAGAAATTAAACTGGGTAGCGAAATATTTAAGATTGATTTGATACCAGTAGAGTTAGGGAGTTTTGATGTAATAGTTGGCATGGACTGGCTGAAGAAGGTGAAAGCAGAGATCGTATGTTATAAAAATGCAATTCGCATTGTACGAGAAGAAGGAGAACCCTTAATGGTGTACGGAGAAAAGGGCAACATGAAGCTACATCTTATTAGTAATTTGAAGGCACAAAAACTAATAAGAAAAGGTTGCTATGCTGTTCTAGCACACGTCGAGAAAGTACAAACTGAAGAAAAGAGCATCAATGATGTTCCCGTCGCAAAAGAATTTCCCGATGTATTTCCGAAAGAATTACCGGGACTACCTCCACATCGATCTGTTGAATTTCAAATAGATCTTGTACCAGGAGCTGCACCAATAGCTCGTGCTCCTTATAGACTCGCACCCAGCGAGATGAAAGAACTGCAAAGCCAACTGCTAGAACTATTAGAACGTGGTTTTATTCGACCAAGCACATCACCATGGGGAGCTCCTGTTTTGTTTGTCAAGAAGAAGGATGGTACATTTAGGTTGTGTATTGACTACAGAGAGTTGAACAAACTTACCATCAAAAAACGTTATCCACTGCCTAGAATTGATGACTTATTTGATCAACTACAAGGCTCGTCGGTTTATTCGAAGATCGATTTACGTTCTGGATATCATCAAATGCGAGTAAAGGAGGATGATATTCCAAAAACTGCTTTTAGGACGCGTTATGGTCATTACGAGTTTATGGTTATGCCGTTTGGATTGACTAACTCACCAGCTGTGTTCATGGACCTTATGAACCGAGTGTGTGGGCCATATCTTGACAAGTTTGTCATTGTTTTCATCGATGACATACTTATTTACTCAAAGAATGATCAAGAGCACGAAGAACATTTGAGAAAAGTACTAGAAGTATTAAGGAAAGAAAAACTGTACGCTAAGTTTTCAAAGTGTGCATTTTGGTTGGAAGAAGTTCAATTCCTCGGTCACATAGTGAACAAAGAAGGTATCCAGGTGGACCCGGCAAAGATCGAAACCGTTGAAAAGTGGGAAACCCCAAAAACTCCGAAGCATATACGTCAATATTTAGGATTGGCTGGTTACTACAGAAGATTCATCCAAGATTTCTCCAAAATAGCAAAACCCTTGACTGCATTAACGCATAAAGAGAAGAAATTTGAATGGAAGTATGAACAAGAGAAGGCGTTTCAATTATTAAAGAAAAAGCTAACTAAGGCACCTATATTGTCATTGCCTGAAGGGAATGATGATTTTGTGATTTATTGTGACGCATCAAAGCAAGGTCTCGGTTGTGTATTAATGCAACGGACGAAGGTGATTGCTTATGCGACTAGACAATTTAAGATTCACGAGCAAAATTATTCGACGCATGATTTGGAATTAGGCGCGGTTGTTTTTGCATTAAAGACTTGGAGGCACTACTTATATGGGGTCAAAAATATTATATATACCGACCACAAAAGTCTTCAACACATATTTAATCAGAAACAACTGAATATGAGGCAGCGTAGGTGGATTGAATTGTTGAATGATTAAGACTTTGAGATTCGTTACCACCCGGAAAAGGCAAATGTGGTAGCCGACGCCTTGAGCAGAAAGGACAGAGAACCCATTCGAGTAAAATCTATGAATATAATGATTCACACTAACCTTACTACTCAAATAAAGGAGGCGCAACAAGGAGTTTTAAAAGAGGGAAATTTAAAGGATGAAATACCCAAAGGATCGAAGAAGCATCTTAATATTCGGGAAGACGGAACCCGGTATAGGGCTGAAAGAATTTGGGTACCAAAATTTGGAGATATGAGAGAAATGGTACTTAGAGAAGCTCATAAAACCAGATACTCAATTCATCCTGGAATGGGGAAGATGTACAAGGATCTCAAGAAACATTTTTGGTGGCCGGGTATGAAAGCCGATGTTGCTAAATACCTAGGAGAATTTTTGACGTGTTCTAAGGTCAAAGCTGAGCATCAGAAACCATCCGGTCTACTTCAATAACCCGAAATCTCGGAATGGAAATGGGAAAACATTACCATGGATTTATCACTAAATTGCCAAGGACTGCAAGTGGTTTTGATACTATTTGGGTAATAGTTGATCGTCTCACCAAATCAGCACACTTCCTGCCAATAAGAGAAGATGACAAGATAGATAAGTTAGCACGACTGTATTTGAAGGAAGTCGTCTCCAGACATGGAATACCAATCTCTATTATCTCTGATAGGGATGGCAGATTTATTTCAAGATTCTGGCAGACATTATAGCAAGCATTAGGAACTCGTCTAGACATGAGTTGTAACACCCCAGCTTAACATGACCACAATATTGTCCGCTTTGCCCGCAGGCGCACGGCTTTTTCTTGGCGACCATACACGAGAAGCACTTTCCCAGGAGGTCACCCATCCTGGTAGTGCTCTCGCCCGAGCACGCTTAACCACAACATACTCGCACTTCTACTCAGCTTGTGATCCCAAAACGCGTTGTGTCATTTAAGCGTGAGTATTACCTTATAATTCCATGATCACTCATGTTCGTGGGCGATGTGGGATTTGCCTAGGGTGTTACATTCACCCCCCCTTAGGGACTCATCATCCTCGATGAGGTTTGCCCCACCACCCCCAAAGGCACATGAGTGGCTCTGATACCATTCTGTAACACCCCAGCTTAACATGACCACAATATTGTCCGCTTTGCCCGCAGGCGCACAGCTTTTTCTTGGCGACCACACACGAGAAGCACTTTCCCAGGAGGTCACCCATCCTGGTAGTGCTCTCGCCCGAACACGCTTAACCACAACGTACTCGCACTTCTACTCAGCTTGTGATCCCAAAACGCATTGTGTCATTTAAGCGTGAGTATTACCTTATAATCCCATGATCACTCATGTTCGTGAGCGATGTGGGATTTGCCTAGGGTGTTACATGAGTACTGCCTATCATCCACAAACTGATGGGCAGAGCGAAAGGACGATACAAATGCTTGAAGACATGCTACGAGAATGTGTTATTGATTTCGGAAACAGTTGGGATCGACACCTACCGTTAGCATAATTTTCCTACAACAACAGTTATCATTCTAGTATTGAGATGGCGCCATTTGAAGCACTTTATGGTAGAAAGTGCAGGTCTCCAATTTGTTGGAGTGAAGTGGGGGATAGACAGATTATGGGTCCGGAGATAATACAAGAAACTACGGAGAAAATCATCCAAATTCAACAAAGATTGAAAACCACCCAGAGTCGACAAAAGAGCTACGCGGACAGTAAAAGAAAAGATATAGAGTTTGAAATTGGAGAAATGGTCATGCTTAAGGTTTCACCTTGGAAAGGCGTTGTTCGATTTGGTAAACGGGGGAAACTAAATCCAAGGTACATTGGACCATTCAAGATTATAGATCGTGTCGGACCAGTAGCTTACCAACTGGAGCTACCTCAACAACTCGCGGCTGTACATAACACTTTCCACGTCTCAAATTTGAAGAAATGTTTTGCTAAAAAAGATCTCACTATTCCGTTGGACGAAATCCAAATCAATGAAAAACTTCAATTCATTGAAGAACCCGTCGAAATAATGGATCGTGAGGTTAAGAGACTTAAACAAAACAAGATACTGATTGTTAAGGTTCGATGGAATGCTCGTAGAGGACCCGAGTTTACCTGGGAGCGTGAAGATCAGATGAAGAAGAAATACCCGCATTTATTTCCAGAAGATACGTCAACACCTCCAACTGCTTAAAATTTCGGGACGAAATTTATTTAACGGGTAGGTACTGTAGTGACCCGAACTTTTCCATGTTTATATATATATTAAATGAAATTGTTATTTACATGATTAAGTGTTTCCAACATGTTAAGCAATCAAACTTTTTAAGACTTGATTAATTGAAATAGGTTTCATATAGACAATTGACCACCCAAGTTGACCGGTGATTCACGAACGTTAAAACTTGTAAAAACTATACGATGACATATATATGGTTATATATATAGTTAACATGATTTTATTATAAGTATTTATCTCATTAGGTATTTTAACAATGAGTTATATACATAAAAATGAGACTATTAATTTAAGAAACTCCAAAACGATATATATAACGATTATCGTTATAACAACGTCTTACTAGGTACATATGAATCATATTAAGATATTGATACACTTGGTTAATTATGTTAAATGATAAGTAAATATATTATTAAGTGTATTAACAATGAAATACGTATGTAAAAATAAGACTACTAACTTAATGATTTCGAAACGAGACATATATGTAATGATTATCGTTGTAAGGACATTTAACTGTATATATATCATACTAAGATATATTATATATCATAATATCATGATAATATAATAATTTAACATCTCATTTGTTATAATAAACAATGGGTTAACAACAT
The DNA here is from genome assembly GCF_046630445.1 of Rutidosis leptorrhynchoides. Lineage (NCBI taxonomy): Eukaryota > Viridiplantae > Streptophyta > Magnoliopsida > Asterales > Asteraceae > Rutidosis > Rutidosis leptorrhynchoides. Next base: position 206,095,712 of record NC_092343.1, read on the forward strand.
TCAACAAGATCGTTAACCTAAAGGTTTCAAAACAACATTTACATGTAACGACTAACGATGACTTAACGACTCAGTTAAAATGTATATACATGTAGTGTTTTAATATGTATTCATACACTTTTTAAAGACTTCAAGAAACTTTTCAAAATACTTCTACTTAACAAAAATGCTTACAATTACATCCTCGTTCAGTTTCATCAACAATTCTACTCGTATGCACCCGTATTCGTACTCGTACAATACACAGCTTTTAGATGTATGTACTATTGGTATATACACTCCAATGATAAGCTCTTAGCAGCCCATGTGAGTCACCTAACATATGTGGGAACCATCATTTGGCAACTAGCATGAAATATCTCATAAAATTACAAAAAATATGAGTAATCATTCATGACTTATTTACATGAAAACAAAATTACATATCCTTTATATCTAATCCATCCACCAACGACCAAAAACACCTACAAACACTTTCATTCTTCAATTTTTTTCATCTAATTGATCTCTCTCAAGTTCTATTTTCAAGTTCTAAGTGTTCTTCATAAATTCCAAAAGTTCTAGTTTCATAAAATCAAGAATACTTCCAAGATTGCAAGTTTACTTCCAAGTTTTCTAAATCCATTCCAAGTAATCATCCAAGATCAAGAAACCTTTGTTACTTACAGTAGGTTATCTTTCTAATACAAGGTAATAATCATATTCAAACTTTAATTCAATTTCTATAACTATTACAATCTTATTTCGAGTGAAAATCTTACTTGAAATTGTTTTCGTGTCATGATTATGCTTCAAGAACTTTCAAGCCATCCAAGGATCCTTTGAAGCTAGATCTATTTTTCTCATTTCCAGTAGGTTTATCCAAGGAACTTGAGGTAGTAATGATGTTCATAACATCATTCGATTCATACATATAAAGCTATCTTATTCGAAGGTTTAAACTTGTAATCACTAGAACATAGTTTAGTTAATTCTAAACTTGTTCGCAAATAAAAGTTAATCCTTCTAACTTGACTTTTAAAATCAACTAAACACATGTTCTATATCTATATGATATGCTAACTAAATGATTTAAAACCTGAAAACACGAAAAACACCGTAAAACCGGATTTACGCCGTCGTAGTAACACCGCGGGCTGTTTTGGGTTAGTTAATTAAAAACTATGATAAACTTTGATTTAAAAGTTGTTATTATGGGAAAATGATTTTTATTATGAACATGAAACTATATCCAAAAATTATGGTTAAACTCAAAGTGGAAGTATATTTTCTAAAATGGTCATCTAGACGTCGTTCTTTCGACTGAAATGACTACCTTTACAAAAACAACTTGTAACTTATTTTTCTGACTATAAACTTATACTTTTTCTATTTAGATTCATAAAATAGAGTTCAATATGAAACCATAGCAATTTGATTCACTCAAAACGGATTTAAAGTGAAGAAGTTATGGGTAAAACAAGATTGGATAACTTTTCTCATTTTAGCTACGTGAAAATTGGTAACAAATCTATTCCAACCATAACTTAATCAACTTGTATTATATATTATGTAATCTTGAGATACCATAGACACGTATACAATGTTTTGACCTATCATGTCGACACATCTATATATATTTTGGAACAACCATAGACACTCTATATGTGAATGTTGAGGTTAGCTATACAGGGTTGAGGTTGATTCCAAAATATATATAGTTTGAGTTGTGATCAATACTGAGATACGTATACAATGGGTCGTGGATTGATTCAAGATAATATTTATCGATTTATTTCTGTACATCTAACTGTGGACAACTAGTTGTAGGTTACTAATGAGGACAGCTGACTTAATAAACTTAAAACATCAAAATATATTAAAAGTGTTGTAAATATATTTTGAACATACTTTGATATATATGTATATATTGTTATAGGTTCGTGATTCAACAGTGGCCAAGTCTTACTTCCCGACGAAGTAAAAATCTGTGAAAGTGAGTTATAGTCCCACTTTTATAATCTAATATTTTTGGGATGAGAATACATGCAGGTTTTATAAATGATTTACAAAATAGACACAAGTACATGAAACTACATTCTATGGTTGAATTATCGAAATCGAATATGCCACTTTTTATTAAGTCTGGTAATCTAAGAATTAGGGAACAGACACCCTAATTGACGCGAATCCTAAAGATAGATCTATTAGGCCTAACAAACCCCATCCAAAGTACCGGATGCTTTAGTACTTCAAAATTTATATCATATCCGAAGGGTGTCCCAGAATGATGGGGATATTCTTATATATGCATCTTGTTAATGTCGGTTACCAGGTGTTCACCATATGAATGATTTTTATCTCTATGTATGGGATGTGTATTGAAATATGAAATCTTGTGGTCTATTGTTACGATTTGATATATATAGGTTAAACCTATAACTCACCAACATTTTTGTTGACGTTAAACATGTTTATTCTCAGGTGAATACTAAGAGCTTCCGCTGTTGCATACTAAAATAAGGACAAGATTTGGAGTCCATGTTTGTATGATATTGTGTAAAAACTGCATTCAAGGAACTGATTTCGATGTAACATATTTGTATTGTAAACCATTATGTAATGGTCGTGTGTAAACAGGATATTTTAGATTATCATTATTTGATAATCTACGTAAAGCTTTTTAAACCTTTATTTATGAAATAAAGGTTATGGTTTGTTTTAAAAATGAATGCAGTCTTTGAAAAACGTCTCATATAGAGGTCAAAACCTCGCAACGAAATCAATTAATATGGAATGTTTTTAATCAATAAGAACGGGACATTTCAGCATTTCTTTGTGATACACTTAAAGATACCTGAGACTGAAACACAAATATAAAAAGAAACCTTTAGATGTAAAGAACTTTAAGGAAATAAGATTTTAACAAAACCTTCTAACTTAGAGTCCCACGGATGGGGCCATTTGACCAAGCATAAAATGGCCCAAGGGGTTCGGCTCATGCGAGATTAACAATATAGAGTTGTTTAAGGGTTTTTTGAGTTTTACTCAACTGTTCGGTGTACCGTGAATAACCCTCATACGAGATGATGATCTTAGAAAGGGTGGTACGTTAAACATAACCCACCATCATTCGGGTTAACCGGAGATGATGGCCCTAGGGCGATGTTAGGATTTACATGGTATGCGCTACCTGAAATCGCTATGTATTTGAGGGTGCTATGCTGGTTGCGCGGGTATAAAATATATGTTTGTTCTTAAACACTACGTAGAAAATATACGTGGTATGCGCTACCTGAAATCACTATGTTGAACTTGATATAGTGTGATTTGAAATGTTTGTTCTTAAACACTACGTATAAAATATATGTATGCGTAAATGTAATCAAAAAGATAAGGGAAGAGAGAACAAACACAACGATATATAGTAGTTCGGGAAGATGTTAACTAATCTTCCTTAATCCACTCCCCAATTCTACGAATTGAGATTTTGCTTCACTATGATACTCCAAACTCGGTGGAGTGTCCGGATACAACACTAGTACTTCGATAAGCCGCAACTTGTGAACCCTTACGTCCCTTTGAAGACTTCATAATCACCTAAAGCTCTTACCATAAGATCATAATACACTATCCTAGTGAAAACACAACTACCTTCTAGATCCCTTTAAGAAGATAGTTTACAAGTAAACTTACAACTTAAGCTTACAAGTACTCTTCCTAGAATCACTCTAAAAGTTTACAATGAATTATGAGAATGATATCAGTAAGTATAAGAAAATATGAGTGCAAGAGGTGAGTCTTCAAATGCTTCAAGGCTTGGTTTTATAGGAAAGAGAAATCTGCCTAGAAGCTGTACGGCTGCACGTTCGACCGTGGTTCGACCGTGTACCTCTGATATCTGATTCTCATAGCCATTTTTTCCTTTTCAAATTATCATTTTTCCTTGTTAATTTGCTGCAACTAAAGGTCAATTATCTCTGAAATCATCCCCTTTACCCCTTTTGTTTTGGACATAAGTGTAGAAGTTGACATGTCCATAAAATAAGAACGTCTTCAAGCTTTGACCATTTGTCATTGATTACTTAATGGGGTAATTGAAGAATTTTATCTCTTGACAAACCATTATCTTCCAAAAACTTCATCAACCTTTCTTAGTTACTTTTTATTTTTTTAATGGAAGTATATTGCCCTTTGGAACATTGTTACATCTCAAATGAACTAGTTTGAATCTAGTTAGAACATAATTGGAGACTTTAACAACTTACTAGTTCACAATAATACATACATAAAAATGATACATAAGATTCATGGGAGAGCATCTTTTTTGCTGGGACTTTTAATGACCATCATTAGTATGTATTTGAATGACATTTGGTAACAAGTGAAAGATAAAACAATTTTGTGTTTAACCTTAATTCTGCTTAAAATGTCATTAGGTGTGATTAGTAAAAATTAACATCTTTTGGTTCAAAACTCTTTTGAGATCAAAGAGGGCAACTATTATAAGTATGTTTAAAAAGGTTTTGTAAATTATAGATGCCTCAAAGTGGTTTAACTTAAAGTGGATGAATTTGGTGACAGATAAAACTGCGGTCGAACTGCGGTTGATCGTAAGGTTAGCCGTAAATTGACAGTTTTAGGAAAACTTAAATTCGTTGGTACAGGACACACACAGTCAGGTTCACGGTCGACCGTGGTGCAGTCGTATACCACTTTTACCGAGATGATTATTTATGCATTGGTCTTTTTCTAGAGATAGTGTAGGCTTATGAACTCATGTCGTCTTACATATGATTAAGCACTTATCTCTTTTGTGTCATCTTCAAAGCAAAGTGATTAATTTTTTAATATTATGTTTGGAATCTTAACCAACAGTCTCCCCCCTTTTTGATGATGACAAACATATGAGTAAGTGTTTTAACTATGTAAGCCGACATATTTTAACGTCACTTACCATACACTTTCTCCCCCTTTTGTCGAAGAAAAAAGGTTAGTCCCCCTTGGAAATAAGCGCGCCCTAGAGTAATTCTCCCCCTTAAATCGTACAAGCTTATCAATTGTTCCTGTTTATCAATTGGATGGCTCCCCCTTGAACCAATATTAAACATAATGAGTAAAAAACATAATAAGCATAACAAGTACATCAAAATAACTAATACATAACAAGTTTTAACCTTACGACAAGTGGTGTATCTATCCGCCCTTAAACTTATTCTTAACCAACATTAATTGTTCAAGGATAAATGCCATTGGTGCTAAACGCATTGGAGATAGTTGAGCCTTCATTGTTAGAAGAGATAATGATAACCGGATGGGCTTCCCAATAAGTGATAGGAATTGTGGACACAGGTTGAGGAATTTGAGAAGGTTTGATGGCACCAACGAATCGGAAGAGTCGATTAAGAAGGTTTGAGTATGGAAGTGGAAAATTTCCTAGTTCTTGAAGCTAACCCATTCTTTGAGTAGTGAGATAAGCAAGATTTATGGGCTCATGAGTAAGAAGAAACCACATGACAAAAACTTCGGTTCCTGAAACATGAGTGGCGGTAGGTTCCCTACAATAGATATTGTTCTGAATGATGTTTAAAATGAGTTGAAGATCATGGTGTATATCATCATCTTGAATACAAAGTCGTTGGTTGAGGTTTCTTTGTACTCTAGGAGTGGTAATGAAATCTAAGATATGTTGCAATGGAAATGTGGGGTTAATTGATCTTAGATCGGTTGAAGGAGTATAGAAGGAACGCCCATTGGAAGGAATAGCCAAAACGGTTGCGAATTGTTCAAGAGAGCAAGTGTATGGTGTATTGAAAAGTCGAAATGCAACTTGGTCGGGATTTGAAACATCAAGATGAGCATACAATTCTCTAATTAACGTTCGATAAATGACTTCATCAAACTCAAGGAATGAGAAGCAATTGTTTTGAGTGAAAAGTTGAGTTAGTTCGGGAAATTCAGTATGATGAACAACACGCTCTTTATGAAGTGTTCTAGTTTTCATGTGTTGCCTATTGTTCGTAATACGTTGATTTCTCGTGTTGGTCATTTTCTAGAAAAGCCATATTTTTAGACAAATATTCAAGTTTATCATATAATTTTGAAAAACTATATGCCAAACATGTGTAGATTAGTCCTTGTCTAGACTCATTTTGTAAACAAAATTTTGAAAGTAAACTGTGCCATTTCTTTTTGAAAATTTAGACAAGTTTCATCATTTTGCTTTATGTTTGTCAAGAATAGATACTATTCATGAGATTCACAAGTATCATAATTATTTGTTCAAACATATATATGTGCATGAGTGGGTTTAAAAGCTTAAAACATAAATGAGATTTTATGCAAGAAACCACTATTATGGCACATTTGATAAGTAATGCTTTTCCTAACAAATTTACTTATATATTTAAGGAATTCATGCAAGAAACAAGTGTTCCTATTAATTTGGAAAGACTCTTATATAATTAATCAAGTAAAATTGAAAGTAAGTTTTGGATGCTTACCTTGAAGAAAATTGAAAGAGTTTGGATCACTTTTTGGAAAGTACTTGAAAATAGGACAAAAGCAAATCTAGAAATCTAGTGGTAGGGGCTTAAAGAAGAGATGTGGTTGGTGTAAAGGTTGTCTGGATATTAAAGAGAGTACAAAAAAGACAAAGAAAATCGTCAAACGCTAGGCTGTTGACAACACGATCGACCGTTGTTTGACCGTGCGTGATCTGCAGCAGATTTTACGGAGTATGTTCCATCATTCCTAACCCATTCCTAAGTAAGTTAAAGGTATCCTTTTTAAGAGGCTTAGTGAATATGTCAGCTATATTTTCAGCAGATTTGACATTGTCTATCACAATATTACCATTTTGGACGCGGTCACGAAGGAAGTGGTGCCTAATGTCTATGTGTTTAGTCCTAGAGTGTAATATATGATTTTTAGATAGGTCTCTAGCACTTTTGTTATCACAGCATATGGGTATTTCGGATGAGATGATACCGTAATCAAGGAAGGTTTGCTTCATCCATAACACTTGTGCGCATGCTCTTCCCATAGCTACATATTCAGCTTCGGTGGTAGACAATGAAATGGACGCTTGCTTCTTTGAGAACCATGATGTTAAGCGAAGACCCACGAACACGCATACTGCACTTGTGCTCTTTCTATCAATCATTGACCCTCCGTGATCGAAATCCGCAAAGCACATAATATCTTCCCATGTGAACTTTGGATACCATAACCCAGATGGATTGTTCCCTTTAAGTATCTAAAGATCCTTTTGACGGCCTCAACGTGTGATGTTTTTGGATTTTCTTGAAACCTTGTGTGTAATGACCCGACTTTTTCGACTTGTTTTTGTGCCTTGTATTTTAGCGAAACTGTGTATTTGTGCGTACTGTGCTATTTTATACTCTGGAACCTTTATATACATGGTTTACTTTCATTTATATGTTAAAATGTGCCTTAGAGTAAGTAGGATACTTAACTTGATCACCAGATGCTTTTTGACCGTTAGTGTCACTTGACGTTTCGAATAAACCGCGAACTGCGCGCACGTTTAACTTTTGTCACAATCGGAAGATTACGACTACGAAATATTAATTATTATTTTATAATAATAATTACTTGGGTTTATGGATGCTTAATTATGCGTAGTAATTTAATTATGCTTACTAGTTAGTCTTGTTGGACTTTCTACCTTGTTGGACTTAAGCTCACCCTATTCTAGCTAGTAGTCCATTTATTTAGCCCACTTATTAATTACTAGTGACCCATTAATAAGTAAGACAAATGCCCATTTATTAGAGGGAACATGCTAGCATTTATGTCAAGTATTATCCCTAATGTTGCATGGGATCCTAACATAAGCACCAACTTTAGACAACCATTAACCAAAAAAGCAACTTTTTGTCCCCCCTTGTCCCCCTCCAAAATTTCGGCCATCACCACCCCCCCCCCCCCCCCCCTCATTTCACTATAAATACTAGCCTTATTCATCTCATTTTACACTTGCTCTCATTTGTATTTCACACACACTTATTCTCCTATCTTCTCTCTAGTCTTTCTCACTCTAAAACTTGTAAGTTTTTAATCTTTTTCTTCTTCTTTTCTTTTCATTTTCGAATTCATCATCATCATAAAGGGTCTAGCTTTTTAGCTTTGATCTTGATTACATCTTGTAGATTCAAAGTTAGATTTGAATCCTTCAAGAACATGGAAGATTCAAGCTTTCTAGCTTTGAATCTTCACCCACTTTGTAGATCTATATCTTTTAACTTTAAATCTTGTTATTTTGTTATAAAGATTCAAACTTGTGTTTGTAATCTTCATGTAACTTAAAGATCCAAGCTTTATGCTTCAAGATCTTCAAGAATAACCAAGATGCAAGCTTTCTAGCTTGGATCTTCATATCTTTTGATGGATCTAAGTTTTCTAACTTATGATCTCATTATTTTGTTATAAATATCAAAACTTGTGTTTATGGTCTTTATGTAACTTAAACATCCAAGCTTTATGCCTTAAGATCTTCAAGAACACTAAAGGTTCAAGCTTTTTAGCTTTGTGACCTTAAAACTTGTGTGAAAGGGATCCAAGCTCTCTAGCTTAGGGTTCCATCACTTCATTTGATTAGATTTTGTTCATACTTGTTTGATTGATGTAAAGTTTGTAGCTTTAGTTGTAAATGTAACTTGTAATTGTGTTAAGACTAAGGATATGATGTAACCTTGGTTCATCATCCATCTAAGACTCTTAAATGAGTTGTGTTCTTACTTGGTCTTAACATATTATGTGTTGATGGTAGAATCTTGGTCAAGATGATGCTAATCCATCAACGAGTTGTACACTTGAAGCTACATGCATCAAGGATGAGAACCGTGATGAGCATCAAGCACTAAGAACCCCACCGGAGCACCTTGCTTATTGTTTTTGGGATCTGATCAGACAACCTGGGCTACTGGAAAGATAATTTTCAGTTAGTTCGGTTCGAGTAGATGATTTTCCGTTTAGTCCTTGTCTTAATCCGAGTTACGGTTTAGGATTTACGGACCTCCGAAAATCACTACGCCGTCGTAACGTTGTGCTGAAATTTCTGACCTACTCGCACTTAAACCGTCGCCACGGTCAAACGAAGACGAGTTAGGTTCTGAAAATTGGTCAACTCTTAGGGGACTCATATATGGAGCCATAGCCACTGACTACGCGTCTTTTCAATTTACCTAGAGATCGTAACAGCTGACCAAAGTCAGCCTATTGTTTCGATCTCTATTCTTATCAAACTTACTTAGCTTTTATGATGATGAATGATGATGATGATGACACTTAAACTTATTTTATGCACTATTAGAACTTATAAGGACAACCTACTGACCTAGTAACCTTTGATTTAGGTTGACGACCTTTCGGACCGACTTACTACTTGCATACTTTCATTATCGACTTTACCGCTTTTATCACTGTGAGTTATAGCATCCCTTTTTAATTATACTATTTTTGGGACTGAAAATACATGCGCTTTTTATGTTTTACTTACTTCACACGAGTACTTAAACTTTACATATGTGTGGGTTATACAACGGCATAAAATTCCCCTTAGCACGGTAACGTTTAACTATTGGTTTTTGAACCGGTAGACGCGAATATTAGATATGGATCCATAGGGTTTGACATCCCCACTCGGGCTAGTCGTGCTAGTATTTAACGGGTGTTTAATACTTCGAGGACATACGCACTCGCCAGGTGTACTTTTAGGGGGTGATATTTATATTTACGTTAAGTCTAGTTACCATGTGCCCACTGTTATACATATGCTTTTCATACTATTTTGAAACATTGAAATCTCGTGGTCAATCTTATATTACTGTTACGATTTAAACTATAGCTCACCAACATTATTTTTGACGTTTTTAAGCATGTTTTCTCAGGTGCTTAGAGGTTTGTTGCTTCCGCTGTTAGACTTGCTGTCATACTGTTTAGACTTGCTGTTAAGGACCTGCTGTGTTAGATAACTGCTGCATAACTTAGAGATGTCTCAATCATGAAACTTTTATTTTGCATTCGCAACTTATGTTATTTGAATAATGGCTTTGTAATGACCTCTGTGTCACGTTATCTTTTGTAAACACTATGTTTTTATGAATGCAAACTGGTTTTCAAACAGCATGTAGTATTCAACCGTGTAAAGATCCTGTTGTTGACGAATCGTACACGATGGTTTTGTACGGGGCGTCACATTGTGTGACGACCCAGAAATTTCTGACCGAATTTAAACTTAATCTTTATATGATTTCGACAAGATAAGTAAAGTCTGTAATGTTGAGTCTCAAAACTTTTGGAACTATATTCATGTAATCAATTACCCTTTGACTATGCTCGATGATTCACGAACATTTATGTGTATATAGGTATGCATATATAATATATAGTTATATTAATTGAAAACGTTAACAAGTATTAAATGTATAATACTTAACAAGTATTAAATGTATAATACTTTACATTAAACGTATTTGTTTCAAAATATGTTTAACATATTTATCTTCGAAATTAGAAGATAATACCAATGTTCGATTTAGTAGATATTTTAGCATTTATAAATCCCATAAATATTATGATATGGTTATGGGTCTCTGTGGTAAGGTCCACTGTGATTTAGGAAATCTTTCCCTTTTAACAATATTCGGAATAATTGGTAAAGTGTTATACAAGTAAGAACAAAGTGTCAATTAACGAGAACTAGACAAAGGTTAGTGAAAATTCCTATTTGATTTTTCTAACACGTGAGTTACAATAATTTTCTCGTGAATTATGATAAGATAATTATTTAGCTTCCATATTATTGTATGTGAAAGTAAAATTATGAAGTATCGATAACTTAGAAATTGGATATCGACAAGTTAAGTAAAACGACGTTTTATATTATAATGATTTCATACATTTAACTATCCATTGGACTTTACCCTTCGATTCACGAATAAACTGAAATTTAAAAACATGAAACCTGTTATACTTTATCTGTGATTTTACTTTCTTAAATATACACGTTATATGATATAATAAATTCTATTATTTTAAATATAATGAATTTTAAATATATTTAGTTTTAAAAAACTAAAGATTATATTATTAAATAAAGATTTCAATTATATATAAGACGTATGCATTTATATATTTCTAAATGATAGTATAAGAGTATATATATATATATATATATATATATATATATATATATATATATATATATATATATATATATATATATATATATATATTACAAATAAGAAAATATAATATTAAATATAAAACGTTTTGATAATTTGTTGATGCATTTTCTGTAAGTCCCTATACATCTATCCTACGTTTGTGATTAGTACTTCAGTTTATATGTGGTTACAGGTACTGCAGGAACACGATATGGAAGTTTGACTATCTTAGACTCAGTCAGACGTACGAGTGAAGCCTCACTCGTACAGCTGACAAGCTCATACGCACGAGTGTGCTGAGCTGAGTCACAAACCTAATATGTGTAAACATACACGAGTGAGTGAACACCCGTATGGCTGAGGCAACCCACTCGTACAAGTGAGGGATGACTGGTACAGTTGAGTCAACAGCAGGGGTGTATAAGTGTTATGTTCTTCATTTTAGGTTAAGCCTCTCATTTTACACACACATCACTCAGATCTGGTAGCCTGTCCGATTCTCTCTCAACCCAAATCACTCAAGTGGTGAATAATAGCTCTAGGTGTTAATCTAATCACACATCCATTGTTGTAGTTTGACTTAATTAATCTCAAAAAGCACAATATTCACTAAAATGGTTTGATTCACTAATTCCGCCTTTGTGTGAGTAAAACCCGTTGATTCGAAGTTCCTAGTCATGTTTCACAAATGGTATCAGAGCCTAAGATCAAACCAGATTAGATTAATCTGTTCCAATTTGATGAAATTGAAGTTTTTAATTCGGTTTGACTTTTGTTGACTAAATTTGGGTTTTGATGATTTTGCACGAATTAAGGAAAACTAGGAATAAGGAATTGTTGGTAATTATCTAGTGATTAATTCCTCCAAGTTTCATGTATTAATTCATTGTTATGAGCAAGTTCTAAGAATTTTTAGATTTTGAAATTTTAGGACTGAAATCGATCGATTCGTAAAGATTTTTTGTTTGTTTGGATAATCCATTTATGGGTTTGTGTTTGCCGGGTTCCAAGGATCATTTCTGCCAAATTTGATGCATTTTGGTTGTGTTTTGAGCATGTTTCCATTTTTGCCGCCTTGAACCACCACGAACCACCACAGTGGGCTGCCGGAATCTGCAAACCATGAAGAACACGATGAAAAGTTGGACCGCACGACTGAGATTTGTCAAACGCACGTTTGAATCTGAGTACACATGGTTCAGAAGCTGAGACGTACGTTTAATCTTAAAAATTACGAGTTTTAAAGATGTTGTGTATGAATCGTACTTTTGGTTTGATATAAGATGAAGAAGAAAAGCAACAGTGTACCAGCGAGTGGCATGACCATAATTAAAGTGAAATTTTTTATTGAGGGTCCCATGTGAGTATCTGTCGGATGAAAAAAAAAAGGATAGCAGCATGTTGAACAAAAATGACGAGTGGCAATACAGTAATTTTGTGGAACTTTGATGGTGAACCCAACTCATTTATCCCCTTGTATTCCGCTGAATTAAGGAAGTGATAAACAGCTGGTCCCACGTGACCATGTATCAGTGGGCTGTTTCTTTTTTAAATAAAGAAGAAAAATACAAGGGACCCACGTGGCAAGGCATGTGTTTGTGTCTCCTAACCCTAGACCATGAATCTAGACATCATTCATCACCACATTCATTCGGACCATTAAACTTTATCAAATCAGCAAGCTAATCGGACTACCAAACTGACCCAATACCAGATCCACAGATCCAACCATGATCCGACCCAAATTCTGACCCAACAGCATACAATTTAATATTTAACGCTGTTAGTCCCTACAGTTAAATATTTTAACGGCTGTTAAACCCCAAGGACTTTTAATGCAAAATTTTGAGAATATTTTCAAAATTTTCATTTTTAGCCCCACAGTTTAAGAGAGTTTCATTTTCAACCCCTGAAGTTTCAAAAATTTACAGTTTTGGTCCCTCAACTTTTGAAGTTTACACTGCGGTCACGGAACTTTCCAGAATTTTCAGTGAGAGTCCTTAACTTGTGTGATTGTTTATCAATGGTCCTGGAATGTTACTTTTCAGCTGTTAAGCTATGCGTTGGAGGATTTATCAACAAAACAAACTCAGTTATACTGATTGATGTGTGTTTGAGACGCAATTGAGATGTAATTGAGATTTGATCGAGATGATTTGAGATGTAATTGTATCGAGAAGCGTACGAGAGGTGATTTGTGCCGGAAATACGAATTAAGCTTACACGTTTGAGAATTTAGTGACTCAATGGGTCTTGCATCATGATTTTTCTGACCTGACTTGGTTTGCACGCCAGAAGTACCAACGCGACATCATGTGCAGTTGTGGTGTCACACGTACCTTAGTTTGATTTGTGCATAACTACGTTGGATTTTTATTCGTGGGAGTAATTATAAGACGCACAATTGACTTTCTCACGCGTTCTAGTGAGAGAATTTACTATTCACTGAAGCATTGATGCATAAAGTTTAGTGGACTACCTCCTTAGTCCGTTGAACTTACTTAGTAAGTGTTTATGTAAAGCACTTGTGTTATGCGAAGATTAGTGGGGCAGCCAGGAGCATCTGACTGTTTATGGGCCAACAACATGTTTAATTCTGCATCGTCCATGTAAGATGAGTACACGAGACACGAGTGTTCTGAAGATTAATTTTGTGGGGTAATCAGATGATCTGATTATTTATGGGCCGAAATGTTTTAAATTTCCAATTTCGAGAGTTCCATTGTATAACAACCCTCATTTTTCCTTCATGAAATGACAGAAATGCCCTTAGGGTTCATCGTTTGTTTGTACATTATAACTAGGGTTGTTATCCGAAGATAGTAAATGGAGTAATCAATACAAAAAAAAAACCCTAAACCTAACCCTAATACCATTTAAAATTAAATATTAAACCTTAACCCTAATACTAAATTAATAAACTATATGTAATAAATAAATTATGACATTATATAACCTTTAAAAACCAGTATAAAGTAATTAGATTCAAGTTAAAAATTAATAAAAGTTAGGGATTAGTAATTAAATAAAATGTATTTTAAATAAATGTAAACTTAATAAAAAATATATATAATATATAAATAATTGTATAAATGCCGAATGAGAAAAAAATAAATATATGAATTAGTATTATCAATAAAATCGGCTAGAAGAAAAAATATATATATAGTTAAACTTGATTAAGGAAACTAATCCTACTCAAATCGTAAAACTTACATCCTAAACTTGTCTTGATCATCAAGTAATCTTAGAAACCTAGTGGGATTAGGAAACCCAAAATCATCTATAAAAAGGCCTCATGTTTTCCATATTTTGGCATCACAAATAAATCCAAAAACCCTCTCATTCTCTTGCTTGTTAGTCGACGGCCTCCCAATCTCTTTCCTTCTTTTTTTTAGTCGACTAGTAGCTGCTGCAAACCATCCCCATCACAGCATTTTAGTCGACCAAAAACAGCCCAAGATCAATAGTTTCTGCTGTTGTGATTCAGTCGATCACCACCACCAAATCTTGCTGCGTTTTTGCAGCCCAAACCCCCACCAAACAAACCCAAATTGCCACCCTTCCTGCTCCTGTTTCTGTTGCAGAACTGCCACCTTTTTCAGCCCATTGTTGCTGTTTGTTTCTGCTCCTAATCGCCACCATAACAGCTCACTTCCCTTCTGTTTTCTTGCTGCAATTCGTGACCCACAGGAGCCTCCAAGACAACATAAGTAGCTGTTGTGTTCCTGCTGGGTTGCGAGCCAAAACAGACCCAAGAAATACTTGGCTTGGGTCGTGATTAACTGCTGAAAACCTGTTCCTGTTTTAGTCCATAGTCATCAATTTGTTCTTGATCTCTAACCTCTTAAGGTATACCTAAACCCTAATGATAATCCTCCTTTTTAATCTATTACTATAAATATATTATGTTGATTAATATTCATCTTGTTTTTGGAAGATAATTATAAGTATTATGAATATAATGAAAAAGATGATAATGTTAAAAGATTTTGTTGAATTATAATAATTATGGTTATGATTAATGAATGAGTAAAAAGAATAATTATAAGAACAAGTATTGAGATTAGTGATAAGATTAAAGATTTAATCTTGGTATATATACTATGTGATTAATTGGTTAAAGGCTTTAATGAAAGGTTAAGGTTATGTGTGGTGGACATGATAATACAAGATTATGGTTAGGGTTGAAAGGTGATAATTTTAATAAGGTTGAGTATGATTATGAAGTACTAATAAATTGTTAAGAATAAGGGTGATGGTTAATGATAGAAGTTTATGATTAGGATTAGTTATAATGATAAAAGGGTTATGATTTTATGATAATGATTAAAAGTATTAGGTTAATGATTAATAAGTTATTAGCATGATTGATTAAGTATTATGATTATAAACTTGAATGTGTTAATAAATAAAAAGTTATGATTTTATGTAAGAGAATAATGATTAGTAATATTTTAGGGTTGATTAGTAAAGTATAATAACAATGATATACATGCATGCATGCATGCATACGTACGTATGTACATGTGTATATTGTAAGTATATGCTTGTGTATATATGTATATATATACATACGCGTATATGTATGTGTACATATGTATGTATATGTACGTGTGCGTGTGTGTATACATGTGTAGGTATGTTATGTTAGTAAAACATAGAGAGTAAAGTAGTTATATGTATGACAAAATTACGCTCGTCGTCCCTGAACTTGTATCCAGCCTTCTCACGCCATCCTTAAACTTTTTTTCTGATGACGTCATCCCTGAACTTGTACTTTGTAACTCCGGTCGTCCCTCCATCTATATTCTATCCAATTTCTATGTTAAACTGAATCATGTGTGAATCTTGTGAGGGTATTTTAGTCTTTTTATAAATTTTCAAAATAATTTAATTTAGTTTTATCTTTTATCTTCTTTTTTATTTTTCTCTTTTAAAACTCATTTCTTTTCTCTTTATTCTTTTTCAGATCACATTTCATCTCTCCTCATCTCCACCTTCTTTAATTTTTTAAAATTAAAGGCATCTAACTTTGAATATAAACACAAAAAAGCATTAACCATTATTCGTGGTCTGTTTATGTTTAAGCCACCGACGTACACCGTCACTAACTTTTTCAACCCATCACCCTCAATGTGAACTTTTATCCCAGTCCCCAAAATCTACCCAAACTTACACCCCTAAATTTCAAATCGGAGATAGAAATTATAGATATATTTACGGATCTGAAAAGTTCGGGTCGTGATGGAATCAACAATTTTTTCAGAGTTTTAACACCTCCGTAGTTCAGTGAAATTTGGTCGTGGAAGAGATGATTTTGCAGATGATTAAGTCGATTGGTCCCCAGCTCTTCGGCTTATTCTTTGGCATTAACTAATTTCTTCAATCAGTCAATAATGTTTCCAAACTAGATGTTTGAAACCTTTGGGTTTGTATTTAGATTTACATGAACTCGATGGTTGATTTAAGTTTGGAAACGGGTTGTTGTCATTAATGAATCTTATATGCAATGGATTCAAGAAATAGGTAGCTTGTTTTGATTTAGATCTGGTAAGCTCGCAAACATTTTAATGGCATTTCTTGAAACCCACTAATTTCTTGCAACCCACTAGACCCAATTTCATTAAAATTATGCTTTTATGTTACCTTTTTAGGCAATTTTCCCTTTTGGATTTGAAGTGTTTTTACTTTAATTGCCATTCAGCATCTTCCATCAGTTTAGGTGACTTCCTGCATTGAAATTTTTTTTGTTTTATATGGGTTTTGCAATATAAAAGAGAGTGGAGAGAAAGATGTGAAAAAGATAAAAATTAGATTTAAAGAAAAAATTACGCCCAATCAGTAATAAAGGGAATAAACGAGTTAAAAAGACTGAAATACCCTCACATGATTCGCACATGAGTCAGTTTAACAGAGAAATTGGACGGAATATAAACGGAGGGACGACCGTAGTTACAAAGTACAAGTTCAGGGACGATGCCAGCAAAAAAAAAGTTTAAGGATGACTTGAGAAGACTGAATACAAGTTCAGGGACGACGAGTGTAATTTTGTCTATATGTATATATATGTACCACTTTTACATTAATTTATATATAACACTTACATATAATATACATGTATATCATATAGCTATAAACACATACATGATGATAATAATAAAGAATATATATATATCATATAGGTGTACTTATATATGACACATACAATGATAAGATTACATAATAGTTGATTAATTAAAGAATAATACTATTATTATTAGTAGAACCTACAAACTCAACTATATGGTAACACTTAAAGTACACTAAGTATATTATCACCTATATCTATATAATTAATAAGTATATTAATAATTTGTTATGTGAAGGTTATAATTAAGGATAGCGTACAAAGACTACAAACATCACCGCTACTTGTGGCCTAGGGTGATCCTTCTTGCCATTATGGGACGCTTGTGGATCTCGAATGCCAAGACTTAGATTCTGGTCATGAGATCCTGGGTCGCTCGGTAACAATAGATCATTCGAGTGACTTGCATGTTAGCAACGAAGTTTTGGCGAGATTGTACAATATCTTTGTTAAGAATTATAACCCGAACTTCTTAAACTAGAAGCTTACTATAAGTGGAAGCTTTCCATAAATAGTAATTTTCCAAATATAGAAACTTTTGAGAAATAGTAACTTTTCTCGAAAACCGTCACTGTTAATATAGTTTTCTATGTTAATAAACAAACTTCATACTCCGTTCATACTTTTTTCTTTGAATTACTTATTTGCTACTAAGGTGAATTTTATAGCCCCACTTTTTACTATTTCTTAACTGTTTTATAAACTTTGGGGTGAGACACATGCTTGCTTTTAAATGATTTACAATTTAGAAACAAGTACCTAAACTATTTGATATGCAATTTCGTGAGACTTTTGTTAAACATGCATTTATAGTTACATGCAAATCCCCGCCATAATATCGTAAATTGCCGGAATTGAAATTTTGCAAGCTTAATTATTGTGAGTAGGCCTATTGAGAGTGACGTCTCTACCCATTGGCGTGATCATAAAGGGGGTACATAATAATGATTGCCAACACCCGTACAGTGTCAGGGGTTAATGTTTAGTTCGATATTATAACTCATGGCATATTGAATATTTTGATATTTGGAATTAAATCTTGTGATCTAAAACTTATTATAATTGTTAAACCTATGATGTTCACTCAACCTTTGTGTTGACATTTTAAGCATGTTTGTCTCAGGTGAAGATTAGCTTGTGTGCTGCCCTATGATGCTTAGTTAGTTGTTGCATTAGAGTCCACATATTAGACTTATCATTTGTTATTTACACATAAATTTCATTATGTAAAACATTATTATGTTTCCGCTGCAAATCAAATTTTGTTAAAACGTCTCATTTAGATTCGTTCTCATTTATACATACTTGTGTTGTGATATTGTGAAGTCATATTTCCCCGGCCCTATTTGGGGGTATGACAGAGTGGTATCAGAGCCCAGGCTTGTTATAGAGAACCAGGATTGCATATTATGTGAGCCTTATGTGTTAGTTAGGTGCCTTAGCAATCTTTAAGACTATAACCTTTCCTGCCTTAGTTTAAGCACCTTACTTATTTGTCTATATTCTTGCCTTAGTTTAAGGTGCGATCCTCATTTCTATGCTTACCTTACTATGCTCTCCTGATATCTTTGTCGTCATACCGTGCGTTAGAATCTACTTAGTACTCCTTCTCTAGGATGTCTAGTCAACACCCAGTCATCGTTTCAAACACCGAAGGATCCGACACTGAAGGATCTATCTGCACACCCAATTACTCACTTGCTTCACCATCATTATCACTAACTAAACCATACTACCTTTTCTTATCCATTGGTGTTGCTACCTAGTGCAGCATAACTCTTCAACTAATACTGATTTTGTGTATTGAAGATCAATGGCAACTCGTGGCGCTAACGCTCTTCCAAATGTTACTTTGACTCCCACACAATTTCAACAACTGCTTGCTGCCGCTCAAGGCAACAATAATCAAGGGAACAACCAAGGGAATCCACCTACATCGTACACCTACAAGGAGTTTATGAACTGTAAGCCTCTATCCTTCAATGGAAATGAGTAAGTAGTTGAATTGACTCGTTGGTTTGAAAAACTCGAATCAATCTTTCGCATCTGTAACTGCGCGGAGGTCGACCGAGTGAAGTATGCCACTCGTACACTAATTCATCTTGCTTTGACTTGGTGAAATGCTTATGCCCAAACTGTTGGGCTAGATGCTGCTAATACTATTCCATAGGCCGTTGTGAAAAGAATGATGACTGATAAGTTTTGCCCAAGGAACCAAATTCAAAAGCTAGAAGTAGAGTTTTGAGAGTTGAAGGTTAATGGTACCAATATTGAAACTTATACCAACAGGTTTATAGAGTTGGTTTCTTTGTGCCCGGAAATGGTGCCCACTGAACAAAAGAAGATTGAGCAATACATAGAAGGTCTTCCTGACGAGATTCAAGGAAATGTTATTGCTGCTAGTAAAGAGACCTTAGATGCAGTGATACTTATGGCTCAAAACTTGATGATGGCTAAGAGGAGAAAGGCCGAGGCTAATACACAAGCCGAGGCTAAGACTAGTGAAGGCAAAAGGAAATTTGAGCCTACTCAGGAATCAACCCAAGGTTCAAATAAGAAAGTTTCCAAAAATTCAGGAGGAGGTTATTCTGGGAAACGACCTTATTGTAAGCATTGTGAGAGACACCATTCCGGGTGGTGCAAGGTGAGTGCACCAAATGTAAGAAGATTGGTCATATAGCCAAGACTTGTAGGGTTGCAGTTCCTTCGACCAAAACACCTACAACAAAAGCCAACGCAACCATTCCTACATGCTATGACTGTGGAGAAAAAGGGCATTTTCGCAACCAGTGTCCAAAGAAAAAGGATAACACAGGAAATGCTAAAGGCCAAGCGTTTGTGATGACTGCCGAGGAAGCTCGGGATAATGAGGAAGAAGGGGGAGAGGAACAATGAAGAGTTTTTGACAACTACATGCGTCATTTAAATTTCTCTTAGCGTTCCTTATGTTATCATTTAGTACTTCTATATTTTGGAAGATTTCGTTAAGTTTCTGTAATACTCTGGTTATTTTCTTTTAAATGAATGAATGATGTTATTTTCTTTTCTTTCATTTTCCATTGAATCATTCACCTCGAAGAAGAATAATATTGACTAGATGACATAGTAGTAACCTTATAGAGCGATAAAAGTATGATTTAGTATTATATAATGGTGCCTGATCAATGTAGTTATATTATGATAAGTCATACAGAAATCCTAATGGGTCATGATGTAAATAAGATCTAATCAACCTTAGGACCATTGTGTGCCATTACCTACTCCTTATCTCTATATTGTCAACTAAAAATATCAACCCTAGATATTATATTATCCTTCACTTGTAAATTATCCACGCCCAGTGCTGTACCTATTGCATAGGTATCATACTGTGACAACCTGGAAATTTCCGACCAAATTTAAACTTTATCTTTATTTGTTTTCGACACGATAAGCAAAGTCTGTAATGTTGAAATCTCAAAAACTTCGAACTGTATTCTTACATCCATCTAGACTCGACCAAATTCTGACGATTCATGAACCATTATATGAATGGTTATGATTATATATGTATATATGTATATATTATAACTTGAAAACGTTAACAAACTATTAGATGAATAATACTTTACATGAACATATTTCTTTCAATATGATTATCGATGAAATTAGAAGATAATATCAAATGATTGATTTATCAATTACAATGTGGTATGATTGCGGGTCTCTGTTGAGAGGGCCACTTCGATTTAGGAAACCTTTCCTTTTTAACGGTATTCGGAATAATTGGTAATGTGAATTATAAGTAAAAACAAAGATGTCAATTAACGGGAACTAGATAAACGTTAATGGGGTTTCCTGTTCGACTTCCTATATAAATGTTAACTAGTTAACCTTCATATTATTTAGGGTGAAAGTGAAATTTTGGGAATATAGATAAATTAAGAAAATAGATACCGACGTTTTATCTTAAATGATTTCATACGTTCATTTAACCCTTGAACTTTATCTCACGCTTCATCAATATTTAGTAATTTTAACAACTTGGAAACCCTGTTATGATTCAGATATGATTTTTGCTTCTTAAACAAAATGGTTTTTGATATAATAGACTATTATTATTATAAACACTTTCATAACAATTACTACCATTATTACCTTTTCAATAAAACGATTTTAATAGAATATGTTTTGATTATTAAAATGTTTTATAAACTTTTGAGCATAAATGAGTTATATTATTATAATACAAACGTTACAAGATAATACTTTCTATTAGTTAAACGATTTCAAAATATTTATATATGCTTTGAAATATAATTAGTTTGAAAAACTAAATATTATACTACTGACTGAATATTTCAAGTTTATATTTTTAAAATGAATATATATATATATATATATATATATATATATATATATATATATATATATATATTGGAATGATATAGAATGATCATTATATATAATTTTGAAAATTAGTAGCTTTTGTTGGCTGTAAATGAAGTGCATCTATATATATATTACAAGGTAATTAACAACATAAGTTATAAAACCTTTTGATCTAAAATAATATATTTTGTAAACAACGAGACATTGAATTACAGAAGCTAATGACCACAACACTCAAATGATTAGGTTACACTTGGAGTGATATAGTTATTGGTGAGTTAAGTCTCTATTTTTGTTAAAGGTACACATCACGAAATGTAAAACGCTAGTTTTATGATTGTACGAAAATTCGTTCGAGAAACCGGAACCAGGACATGAGTCGAGTGACAACGTACGAGTCATCGTAACAAAAATTACAATTTAACTATAGACATGAATATAATATGATATATAATTAATTATTTAGATTAAATATATATTTATATATAATAATAATTAATAAGTGTCGGCAGAATACTAAAACGCGTATGTGACCAGGTCTAGCTAGCCATGCGATCGCATGGCCACACCATAGAAAACCCATGCGATCGCATGGGTGATGGTGACAAGAATTCTCTATAAATGCAATTTGATTTCCGGTTCTGCGAACTATCTATACATCTCTCTCTAATCTCTCAATACTCCGTAATATTTATTTATTATTATTATTTTTATTATTAATCTTATTATTATTATTATTATTATTATTATTATTATTATTATTATTATTATTATTATTATTATTATTATTATTAGTATTATTATTATTATTATTATTATTATTATTATTATTATTATTATTATTATTATATTATTATTATCATTACATAAAATACTACGACGAGGTCATGAGCGAGTTATTTCAAAATGAGTTTTTCGAGCGGTATAGAGCTAAGGAAATTATGGGTTATAGCTATGGAGGTTATGGGTATGGATCGGGGTATGCTCGTGAGGTCAATCTAGTGTTTATCATCTCCATTGCGTCTACGTACTTTCCTTCTATATTGAATCTCAATATTGATACGTTCGTGAATCCGAGACCAACCTTGCACTTGTTCAATGCCATCATATGCATAATTACTACGAAATGCAGTATTGTGAGTTTCATTACTCCCTTTTTATATATATTTTTAGGACTGAGAATACATGCGCTGTTGTTATGAATGTTTTACAAAATAGACACAAGTGATCAAAATTACATTTTATGGTTGGATTATCGAAATCGAATATCACCCCTTTTAGCTTGGTAACCTAAGAATTAGGCAGACGAGAGGTTCTGTTCCTAATTGACGTGAATCCTAAAGATAGATCTATTGGGCCTAACAACCTCCATTCAGGTTATGGATGGCTTTAGTACTTCGAGATTATTATTATACAGACGAGAGGTTCTGTTTGGAGATATTCTATGCATCAAATTTAATGCCGGTTACCAGGTGTTTAATTCATATGAATGATTTTATCTTTATGCATACGAGAGGTTCTGTTTATAAATACGAAAATCTTGTGGTCTATTAAAATTATGGAAATGATCGATTATGATAAACTAATGAACTCACCAACCTTTTGGTTGACACTTTAAAGCATGTTTATTCTCAAGATTGAAAGAAATCTTCCGCTGTGCATTTGCTCAATTAAAATATATTACTTGGAGTCATTCATGGCATATTTCAAAAGTCATTGCATTCAATTCATTGAGTTCAGTATAGATTATGATTAAGTAAATGACAGATTAGATCATTTATAGTTGGATATTATGAAATAGTATGCATGCCTGTCAACTTTCGGTGTAATGAAAGTTTGTCTTTTAAAACGAATGCAATGTTTGTAAAATGTATCATATAGAGGTCAAATAACTCGCAATGTAATCATATGTTATTGTATTCGTTCTTATGGATTAGGACGGGTCCTTACATGTGGTATCAGAGCGGTGGTCTCAGGTCTTGCATTAGTGTATCTAACTAATAGTTGTTTAGATGCATTAGTGAGTCTGGACGTCAACCATGTCTGCATGTCAAAAATTTTGCTTATCATTTCGTGTCAAAAATTACCTGCTTATCAATCTTAGGTAATCACTTGCTTATCATTCTTAATCTAGACATGTCTTACTTCCTGGATTTCATGAATAGTGTACAAACAAAAATTCATATCTTATCGTATCTTTTACTGTAAACTTTGCCCGGCATATTCCGCAAATTCATCCGTAAATTACGAAATCTTTTATTCTATATATATAGATAGTCTATATAATTAGAATACCATCCGATAGCTGGAAATCATTTCATATCAAAAAATCCTTTATTCAATCGTACAAAATGGAACTCGCCACTAGTTCAAGTCCCTCGAATTCCAATATGGAGTTTCACTCAAGCTCTGAAAGCAGTGTGACCGGAAAGGACCAACCAATCAGCCAACATCTATTCTGGATGAATTGGGGATGGGTTCGTAGCCTCCTTAATCAATGGAGACAAGAATAAGGCGATCCTTTCCATCCACCACATTGCCCTCTTGGCGAAGAACCCGAAGCACTTACCGGCGAACCTGTTCGAGACACCATTTTCTCTCTTATTTTCAGAGTATCCCATCATGATTATATACTATCCCAGATTCTAGATCTTATTCATCCGCTCGTCCGAACCGCCAATCAGCCCGGTATAGTAGAAGAACCAACGATCTTCACGCTCGAGTAGTGGCTTTGGAAAATATGGTGCAAAGGTTACAAGCACCAGCAGCAACAACGGCATCAACAGTACCACAATCATCAACGTCAACAGAACCATTACCACCATCAACAACATCCACATTTCATGCTTCGACATCATAAACTGTCCCACGAACATCGACGACATATGCCTTGTAGATACTAAGGAATACCAATAACAATAAACGATGAGGTATTGATTCATAACTTCATTGAAGAAAGATTTTGCGGCGATTATGTAATCTCCAAAATCTTAGAGATTATTCTGAATCTGATTACAAATCAGATGAGTGAACAGGGACAGTAGAATAGAAACCCTGACCAAAATGGTGCATGATTTACAAGCTAGACTTGTTTTACCAACAGCATCAACAGTATCGTCAACATCACCAGCACCGTCAGTACCAACAGCATCTATAATATCACAAGCTTCGCTAGTTCAAGAATCACCGTAGACATCATTACAAATCAACAACGAAGTATATTGTATCAATGAGTTATGAAGTATTAACTCATTCCCTCTGAAGAAATTATATGTATATTTTATTTACATAAATATGAATTTTGAGATCAAAATAAATCTTTTCGTACTAAGCTATTATGTATGAATTAAATAAGGGTAGATATTACTCGGTTAAATTCATATTACTAATATGCTATGATGTACATCCTTCCTTAACAACTTAACCATCGTTAACTACGATCTCTATTTCAATTCAATGAATTCCATTTCATAATAAATCAAGTGTATTATTCAAATATAGGTTTGATTTTACATCATTCGTACATCATCGATGTACTCAATGATGTACATCATCATTGTAATCAAATATAGGTTTGTTTCAATTCAATGATGTACATCATCGATGTACTCGAAACTTTTCATATAACATCATTCGTACTTTGTGAAGTTCACAAGAAATCCATGAACAACAACATCATGCATCAACAAATAATGAAGTATTGATTCATAATTTCAATTTCATTGAAGAAATACTTCTTAAAAGTTATGTAATTTCTAAAGTTTTAGGGATTATTCAATTCTAATTTCAACTGTAAATCAAATGAGTTTAATTTAATATTAACTCATCAAATCTATGTTACATCTGAAGAAAATATACAGCTATATATTTTCATAAAGAATGTAATAAAATTTTTATACAAAATATTAACTGTGAAATTTTTTTTAACGGGTAGGTAATACCCGAGAGATATATATAAATTCACAATTAATATGTTACATTCTTCGAATCTGATTCAGCAATCACCAACTATACTCACTACTTTCACAACAATATACATTCTTTTATAAAAATCAAAACAACCATTCTCATCAAAAATTGATTACATATTCTGATTTTGACGAATCAAAATCCAAGTCAAGATTTAACAGAAGACATCACTCTTAAATTCCCATATCATTCAAAGCTATACTTTGACTTCAAAACTGTGCTAGAACATCATATGTATATTAACGACTCCAATCTGTGCTCAAACTGTCCGAAAATCCTGAAGACACTTCAAATAATGAACAATCGAGATGATGATCCAACCACATGTTACCCATAGTCATGCACCTGAAAAACTCTCGAAACCAAAGTCATAGTTCAACACGTATCCGTGTCAGACTCTTTGGCATTTATTAGCAAAAATAACTTTGCAATTCCTTTCAAAAATAACAAATTTTGTCACAGCTCCAGCAAGTCAACTTCGACTTTTCAAAAATAACAAATTTTGCCCTTTCGTCATTGTTACTGGACAACCTTTTATATCTCACCACATTAGCAATAAACTTACCAACAACTTCACTGATCTTTGATTTTCTGAAAAATCATTATATGTATCGAAACCCCATCTTGTAACAAGAATTGTCATGTCAATTACTGGGAATCAGCAATCAGTATTTTGAAATCTTGCAGCATGTCTACGCCAATAGTTTTATGTGTATATATAACGTCTATCTCCTAGACTTATATACTTCGAATGTGAAGTTTCTGAAAAAAACCCGAATCTACGAATTAGTTCTCCGAATTTTTTTAAAAAGTTGAATGAAGCAGCAGAAACTGTAGACAATCGTAACAGTTAAAAGTTTTATGATAAAGAATAGTGTGTTGAAAAAGCTCAGAAAAAGAAAAGGTTTGGATCTGGAAAACGGATTGAGAAAACCATGAAGGAGGCTGTGGACAAATCACAACGACTAAATTTTTCTTCAAAGAATCTAAATGATTCAGTGTCTGCTGAAGTCTTTAGCGAATACCTTACTCCTGACTCTAAACCTTTATGGACAAATCTTCATCATCATCCATCGATGTTAGAAATTCTAAGATATCATCATATCTCTCATTATAAATATCTTCGATATTTCTGAAGATATCTTCATAACTATTGTTATCCGAAATCATTTATTTCTTCGCGCTATACGTGTTACATCATAAAAGAAACTATTTTAGTTTCTAAATTCTGAAACCTTCGAGTTTAAAACATAAATGTTTTTGAAGTAGTGTTGGGAACTGAAGCATGTTTTAGTATAATATAATGACACTCGATCAACGTGATTATATTACAGTAAGTTACGCTAAGTTTCTAAATGGAACGTGATGATTTTCAGATCATAACATCATCATGTGCCATGTTACACGACTCTTGTATTCTATTTAACCTCTAAAAATATCAAGAAAATATTTTCTTGATGATTCGGTCTTTTCCGAGGTATTCTGGTAATTTGACAAATCAAGATCGTGCCATTACAATTTTCTTCTTAGAACATTAATTATGTTCATTCCGAAATTCATATATGCGAATTCTGGACCATTACATACGGTGCTTAATCGCAAGAAGAGGAAACGAAAGAATGAAGCTCTGAAATAGAAATAGGAGTATAAATCGCAGCAAATAGAAGGGAGCACTAACTGTGGATGTCAATGATTATAGAAAAATAGAAATAGAGACATCGAAATATAAGGGAAGATATAAAGCCCAACAATAACCCAGAAGTTACATACCGTGTATATCAATGCGTATAGCAATATAAAGACACGGGAGAACTAAAAACACTATAAAACCAAGAGTATAGTATAAGTGAATAGATTCTATCGGCGGCAGAGGAAAAAGGAGAATGACAGATATGAAGGTTAGGAGTATATCAAGAATCATAACAGGATGGAGCATATTGACGAATACTTTAAAGTATGAGTTGAGGGAGGAAGAATAGAAGGTGATATGTGGAAATAAAGAAACGAAGGGAGTGGATTTATAGCGAAAAATCTGACAGATCAATCATGACAGGTTATCGCAATCAATCAAAAAAGATCCTAATTTCCTTAATTACCGAAGAATCAAATCTTATTACAAAGATTTTCTTTAAATCCCTTGTACTCCGGAAATCAATACTATCTATGTCAAAAGATATGATGAATCTACATTTATTCATATCACTCTTTTGTGATAACTTCACCCGTACTCTTCACAAAATCGAATTGTTTTATCTATATTACTCAATGATGAAAAAACTCAAATTTTTCAGCTCGTATGCGTCATGGAAATATACTTATTGTCAGCCATGACCATCCCGATCAAATTTCGGGGACGAAATTTCTTTAACGGGTAGGTACTGTACCCTAAAATTTCTGACCAAATTTAAACTTTATCTTTATATGTTTCCGACACGATAAGTAAATTCTGTAATGTTGAAATCTCAAAAACTTCGAACTGTATTCATACATCCATTTAGCCTCGACCAAATTTCGACAATTCACGAACCATTATATGAATGGTTATAATTATATATGTATATATGTATATATTATAACTTGAAAACGTTAACAAAGTATTAGATGAATAATACTTTACATGAACATATTTGTTTCAATATGATTATCGATGGAATTAGAAGATAATATCAAATGATTGATTTATCAGTTACAATGTGGTATGATTACGGGTCTCTGTTGAGAGGTCTACTTCGATTTAGGAAACCTTTCCTTTTTAACGGTATTCGGAATAATTGGTAATGTGAATTATAAGTAAAAACAAAGATGTCAATTAACGGGAACTAGACAAACGTTAGTGGGGTTTCCTGCTCGACTTCCTATATAAATGTTAACTAGTTAACCTTCATATTATTTAGGATGAAAGTGAAATTTTGGGAATATAGATAAATTAAGAAAATAGATACTGACATTTTACCTTAAATGATTTCATACGTTCATTTAACCCTTGAACTTTATCTCACGCTTCATCAATATTTAGTAATTTTAACAACTTGAAAACCCTGTTATGATTCAGATATGATTTTTGCTTCTTAAACAAAATGGTTTTTTGATATAATAGACTAT
Organism: Rutidosis leptorrhynchoides; assembly: GCF_046630445.1. Taxonomy (NCBI): domain Eukaryota; kingdom Viridiplantae; phylum Streptophyta; class Magnoliopsida; order Asterales; family Asteraceae; genus Rutidosis; species Rutidosis leptorrhynchoides. The sequence goes on from NC_092343.1 coordinate 206,124,455, forward strand.
TATTATTATAAACACTTTTATAACAATTACTACTATTATGACCTTTTCAATAAAACGATTTTTAATAGAATATGTTTTGATTATTAAAATGTTTTATAAACTTTTGTGCATAAATGAGTTATATCAATTTTAAGCTTTGAAATACAAACGTTGCAAGATAATACTTTCTATTAGTTAAACGATTTCAAAATATTTATATATGCTTTGAAATATAATTAGTTTGAAAAACTAAATATTATACTACTAACTGAATATTTCAAGTTTATATTTTTAAAATGAATATATATATATATATATATATATATATATATATATATATATATATATATATATATATATATTACAAGGTAATTAACAACATTAGTTATAAAACCTTTTGATCTAAAATAATATATTTTGTAAACAACGAGACATTGAATTACAGAAGCAAATGACCACAACATTCGAATGATTAGGTTACACTTGGAGTGATATAGTTATTGGTGAGTTAAGTCTCTATTTTTGTTAAAGGTACACATCACGAAATGTAAAACGCTAGTTTTCTGATTGTACGAAAAGCCGTTCGAGAAACCAGAACCAGGACATGAGTCGAGTGACAACGTACGAGTCATCGTAACAAAAATTAAAAGTTAACTATACACATGAATATAATATGATATATAATTAATTATTTAGATTAAATATATATTTATATATAATAATAATTAATAAGTGTCGGCAGAATCGTAAATGGCGTATGTGACCAGGTCTAGCTAGGCATGCGATCGCATGGCCACACCATAGAAGACCCATGCGATTGCATGGGTGATGGTGACAAGAATTCTCTATAAATGCAATTCGATTTCCGGTTCTGCGAACTATCTATCCATCTCTCTCTAATCTCTCAATACTCCGTAATATTTATTATTATTATTATTATTATTATTATTATTATTATTATTATTATTATTATTATTATTATTATTATTATTATTATTATTATTATTATTATTATTATTATTATTATTGTTAATCTTATTATTATTATTATTATTATTATTATTATTATTATTATTATTATTATTATTATTATTATTATTATTATTATTATTAGTATTAGTATTAGTATTATTACTATTATTATCATTACATAAAATACTACGACGAGGTCATGAGCGAGTTATTTCAAAATGAGTTTTTTGAGCGGTATAGAGCTAAGGAAATTATAGGTTATAGCTATGGAGGTTATGGGTATGGATCGGGGGTATGCTCGTGAGGTCAATCTAGTGTTTATCATCTCCATTGCATCTACGTACTTTCCTGCAATATTGAATCTCAATATTGAAATCCGAGGCCAACCTTGTACATGTTCAATGCCATCATATGCATAATTACTACGAAATGCAGTATTGTGAGTTTCATTACTCCCTTTTTATATATATTTTTGGGACTGAGAATACATGCGCTGTTTTTATGAATGTTTTACGAAATAGACACAAGTGTTCAAAATTACATTTTATGGTTGGATTATCGAAATCAAATATCACCCCTTATAGCTTGGTAACCTAAGAATTAGGCAGATGAGAGGTTCTGTTCCTAATTGATGCGAATCCTAAAGATAGATCTATTGGGCCTAACAACCCCCATTCAGGTTATGGATGGCTTTAGTACTTCGAGATTATTATTATACAGACGAGAGGTTCTGTTTGGGGATATTCTATGCATTAAAGTTAATGTCGGTTACCAGGTGTTCAATTCATTTGAATGATTTTATCTTTATGCAGATAAGAGGTTCTTTTTATAAATATGAAAATCTTGTGGTCTATTAAAATTATGGAAATGATCGATTATGATAAACTAATGAACTCACCAACCTTTTGGTTGACAATTTTAAGCATGTTTATTCTCAGGATTGAAAGAAATCTTCCACTGTGCATTTGCTCAACTTAAAGATATTAGTTGGAGTCATTCATGGCATATTTCAAAAGACGTTGCATTCAAGTCATTGAGTTCAGTATAGATTATGATTAAGTAAATGACATATTAGATCATTTATAGTTGGATATTATGAAATGGTATGCATGCCTGTCAACTTTCGATGTAATGAAAGTTTGTCTTTTAAAACGAACGCAATGTTTGTAAAATGTATCATATAGAGGTCAAATACCTCACAATGTAATCATATGTTATTGTATTCGTTCTTATGGATTAGGAAGGGTCTTTACACATACCGATTAGCTCCATCCGAAATGAAGGAATCATCCAGCCAACTCCAAGGGTTTTTGGAGAAAGGTTTCATTCATCCTAGCTTGCCTCCGTGAGGAACACCCGTTCTATTTGTTAAGAAGAAAGATGGCACGTTGAGAATGTGTATTGATTATCGAGAACTCAACTAGCTAACCATCAAGAATCGTTATCCACTCCCGCGTATTGATGACCTGTTTGACCAAATGCATGGGTCAAGTATCTATTCGAAGATTGATCTTAGGTCGGGTTATCATCAATTGAGAGTCAAGGAAACTAATGTTTCTAAGACTACTTTCCGAACTCGTTATAGACACTGAGTTTCTTGTCATGACTTTTGGTTTAACCAATGCTCCTGTTATAGCCATGGATCTTATGAACCATGCATGCAAACCTTATCTTGATAAATTCGTGATCAATTCCATTGATGACATCTTAATCTATTCCAAGAACGAGAAGGAGCATGAGCAACATCTGCGATTGACTATAGAGCTCTTAAATAAAGAGCAACTGTACGCCAAGTTCTCTAAATGTGAATTTTGGCTGCGAATCGTAAAATTTCTTCGGTATGTAGTTGAGAGTGAAGGAATACATCTTATAAAAATCACTGCTGTTCAGAAATTCTTGAGAACTAGTCTTGGATAAAGCACATAAGACTAGACGTTCTATTCAGCCAGACTCTTTTGGCTGAAATTTCATACAATATCAGCTATCACTCAAGTAGATCCCCACTGTAATTAAGTGTAAACTTTGCTTTAACAAAACGTTGACCGAATGATAATTTTTAGTCAATACTCCCTACTAATTAAAGTTCATACATTTCACACCTCAAATCTTAAAGAGTGTCTTGTTGATGACACATTCGTTATTCCATTGGATGATATTCGCATTGATGATAAAATGCATCCCGTTAAAGAACCAATAGAGGTTATGGAGCGTGAGCTTAAAGGCTTGAAATAAAGCTCTAGTCCTATTGTTAAGATCCGTTGGAATTCACGATGAGGCCTCGAGTATACCCGGGAACGTGAAGACCAGATGAAATTGAAATATCCACATCTATTCTCACCCGCTGATGCATCCGAAAAGTCTTCCTAAAAGTTCGGGACGAAGTTTAAATTAACGGGGAGGTACTATAACAACCCTCATTTTTCCTTCATGAAATGGCAGAAATGCCCTTAGGGTTCATCATTTGTTTTTACATTATAACTAGGGTTGTTATCTGGAGATAGTAAATGGAGTAATTAATACCAAAAAAAACCCTAATATTATTTAAAACCCTAAACCTAACCCTATACATTAAATACTAAACCCTAATACCATTTAATATTAAATACTAAACACTAACCCTAATACTAAATTAATAAACTATATGTAATATATAAATTATGACATTATATAACCTTTAAAAACCAATATAAACTAATTAGAGTCAAGTTAAAAATTAATAAAAGTTAGGGATTAGTAATTAAATAAAATGTATTTTAAATAAATGTAAACTTAATAAAAAAAAATATATATAATATATAAATAATTGTAAAAATGCCGAATGAGAAAGAAAAAAAATAAATATATGAATTAGTATTATCAATAAAATCGGCTAGAAGAAAAAATATATATATATATATATATATATATATATATATATATATATATATATATATATATATATATATATATATATATATATATATATATATATATATATATATATATATATATATACTCGATTAAGGAAACTAATCGTACTCAAATCCTAAAACTAGCATCCTAAACTTGTCTTGATCATCAAGTAATCTTAGAAACCTAGGGGTATTAGGAAACCCAAAATCATCTATAAAAAGGCCTCATGTTTTCCATATTTTGGCATCACAAATAAATCCATAAACCCTCTCATTCTCTTGCTTGTTAGTCGATAGCCTCCCAATCTCTTTCCTTTTTTTTGTCGACTAGTAGCTGCTGCAAACCATCCCCATCACAGCCTTTTATTCGACCAACAACAGCCCAAGATCAATAGTTTCTACTCCTGTGATTCAGTCGATCACCACCACCAAATCCTGCTGCGTTTTTTAGCCCAAACCCCCACCAAACAAACCCAAATCGCCACCCTTCCTGCTCCTGTTTATGCTGTAAAATCGCCACCTTTTTCAGCCCATTGTTGCTGTTTATTTCTGCTCCTAATCGCCACCATAACAGCTCACTTCCTTCTATTTTCTTGCTGTAATTCGTGACCCACAACAGCCTCCAAGATAATATAAGTAGTTGTTGTGTTCCTGCTGGGTTGCGAGCAAAAACAGACCCAAGAAGCACTTGGGTTGGGTCGTGATTAACTGCTGGAAACCTGCTCCTATTTCAGTCCATAGTCATCACTTTGTTCTTGATCTCTAACCTCCTTTTTAATCTATTACTATAAATATATTATGTTGATTAATATTGATCTTGTTTTTGGAAGATAATTATAAGTATTATGAATATAATGAAAAAGATGATAATGTTAAAAGATTTTGTTGAATTATAATAATTATGGTTATGATTAATGAATGAGTAAAAAGAATAATTATAAGAACAAGTATTGAGATTAGTGATAACATTAAAGATTTGATCTTGGTATATATACTAGGTGATTAATTGGTTAAAGGCTTTAATGAAAGGTTAAGGTTATGTGTGGTAGACATGATAATACAAGATTGTGGTTAGGGTTGAAAGGTGATAATTGTAATAAAGTTGAGTATGATTATGAAGTACTAATAAATTGTTAAGAATAAGGGTGATGGTTAATGATAGAAGTTTATGATTAGGATTAGTTATTATGATAAAAGGGTTATGATTTTATGATAATGATTAAAAGTATTAGGTTAATGGTTAATAAGTTATTAGCATGATTGATTAAGTATTATGATTATAAACTTGAATGTGTTAATAAATAAAAAGTTATGATTTTATGTAAGAGAATAATGATTAGTAATATTTTAGGGTTGATTAGTAAAGTATAATAACAATTATATACATGCATGCATATGTACATATGTACATGTGTATATTGTAAGTATATGCTTGTGTATATATGTATATATATACATACGCATATATGTATTTGTACATATGTATGTATATGTACGTGTGCGTGTGTGTATACATGTGTAGGTATGTTATGTTAGTAAAACATAGAGAGTAAAGTAGTTATATGTATATATATGTACCACTTTTACATTAATGTATATATAACACTTACATATAATATACTTGTATATCATATAGTTATAAACACATACATGATGATAATAATAACGAATATATGTATCATATAGGTGTATTTATATATGACACATATAATGATAAGATTACATAATAGTTGATTAATTAAAGAATAATACTATTATTATTAGTATAACCTACAAACTCAACTATATGGTAACACTTAAAGTACACTAAGTATATTATCACCTATATCTATATAATTAATAAGTATATTAATAATTTGTTATGTGAAGGTTATAATTAAGGATAGCGTACAAAGACTACAAACATCACCGCTACTTGTGGCCTAGGGTGATCCTTGTTGCCATTATGGGACGCTTGTGGATCTCGAATGCTGATAATGCTAAAAACGAACATATATTTCATAGCATTATTCCTCAAGAAAGACAAGCTTTTAGTTGCAATTGTTCTATTTACAAGTGAGATTCGTTTAAATAATAAAAGGTGAAGACAAAAGACAGATTCGACGAATTGAAGACACAAACGACCAAAAAGCTCAAAAGTACAAAAGACAATAAAAAAGGTTCCAATTATTGACAAGAAACGTCTCGAAATTACAAGAGTACAAGATTCAAAACGCAAAGTACAAGATATTAAATTGTACGCAAGGACGTTCAAAAATCCGGAAACGGGACCAGAGTCAACTCTCAATGCTCGACGCAACGGACTAAAATTTACAAGTCAACTATGCACATAAATATAATATAATATTTAAATAATTCTTATAATTATTTATATATTATAATAAATAATAAAAACCGTCGGCAAGAAAGACTCCAAACTGGACTGAGCTGTAATTTCAATCTCCGCGACTCGCGGAGTTTGAAGGCCAAAAATGCCGCGAGTCGCGGAGCCCCAAGTTTTGAAAGTCCCTATAAAAGCAACCGAATTCTGAGCATTTATCATCATCTATCTTTCTCTTCTCTCATTTCATACATAAAATTTATATTTATAATTTATATTTTAATTTTAATTTTAATTATAATTCTAATAATAAGGGTATGTTAGCGAATGTTGTAAGGATGTAAGTCGAAATTCTGTCCGTGTAACGCTACGCTATTTTTAATCATTGTAAGTTATGTTCAACCTTTTTACATTAATGTCTCGTAGCTAAGTTATTATTATGCTTATTTAATCCGAAGTAATCATGATGTTGGACTAATTACTAAAATTGGGTAATTGGGCTTTGTACCATAATTGGGGTTTGGACAAAAGAACGACACTTGTGGAAATTAGACTATGGGCTATTAATGGGTTTTATATTAACTAAACAATACCTTGTTAATTTAATATACAAACTTATAATTCGACGTATTTATATATAACCACATACGCTTGACTGGGTACGGTGGGCGGGATATCTATAAATACCAATAATTATTCATTTTACCGGATACGGAACTGGATTAATAGTTAATAGACTTGTTGAAACAGGGGTGAATTACATTCAAGGGTAATTGGTGTAATTGTTAACAAAGTAGTAAAACCTTGGTTTACACGCAGTCGATAACCTGGTGTATTCATTAAACAAAGTATTAAAACCTTGTTACAATTCGAATCCCCAATTAGTTGGAATATTTGACTTCGGGAATAAGAATAATTTGGCGAAGGCTTTCGCTCTTTATATTTATGACTGATGGACTATTATGGACAAATTCGTACGGACATATTAAATAATCCAGGACAAAGGACAATTAACCCATGGGCATAAAACTAAAATCAACACGTCAAACATCATGATTACGGAAGTTTAAATAAGCATAATTCTTTTATTTCATATTTAATTTCCTTTATTTTATATTTAATTGCACTTCTAATTATCGCATTTTTATTGTTATTTTATTTAATTACACTTTTAATTATCGTACTTTTTAATTATCGCAAGTTTATTTTATCGCACTTTTATTATTCGCAATTTCATTATCGTTATTTACTTTATGCTTTAATTTAAGTCTTGTATTTATTTTTAATATTTTACATTTGGTTTTAACTGCGATTAAAGTTTTAAAATCGACAAACCGGTCATTAAACGGTAAAAACCCCCTTTATAATAATAATATTACTTATATATATATATATTTGTATTTTTATGAAAGTAAACTAATATAGCGTTAAGCTTTGTTTAAAAAGATTCCCTGTGGAACGAATCGGACTTACTAAAAACTACACTACTGTACGATTAGGTACACTGCCTATAAGTGTTGTAGCAAGGTTTAAGTATATCCATTCTATAAATAAATAAATATCTTGTGTAAAATTGTATCGTATTTAATAGTATTTTCTGTAAAACTATAAGCTATTTTATATACTACTCTGCTAAAACATCAAGTATTTTTGGCGCCGCTGCCGGAGAATCTCTTAAAAGCCGGAAGCGCAACGCTAATATAGAAAAAAAAAAGATTTTTATTTTACTTTTATTAAAATTCGTTTTTATAAAAGTACGTTTTAAATATTCGAAAATATAAAAAAAAACAAAAAAATTTATGTATTTTTAAGATTTTGTTAAATATTTAAGTTTTATAAAGTTTCTTTATTTTTATATAAGTTTTATTTAAGTATTTTGTTTTTATTTAAAAACATATAAAAAAATATATATAAATCTAGTTTTAAGATTTTTATTTATAAAATTATAAAGTAATTCTATTTTTATTTAAGTTTTAAATATAAGTTTTTATTATACACATATTTTTTTTTATAAACAGAAAAATTAAAAACAAAAAAAAAGAAAAAAATAAATAAATAAATAAAGAAAAACGCGTCGAATTTAAATAAGCTGTCATCTGAATTTCTGAACCCCGCGACTCGCGGGGTTTGCTGCATTGATTACCGCGACTCACGGAGGGGACCTGACACCAACAGGAAGCCCTAATCCTGCATTTATTACGGAGTATTATTAATTATTATTAATTAATTTGTAATTAGGGTTAAATATTTAATTAATTTAGTATTTAATTTAAGTTTTAATTAATTTGTATATTTAGTTAAATTAGTTTTATTAAATTGTAAAATTAATAGTTTAATAAAATAAATAATATAAAAATAATATTTTTATAAAAATTTTAATTTTTACAACTTTTTGTATATTTTTATATTTTATCCCTTTTTAATTGTTTTAGCGTAATATTTGTATTTTTAGCTCATATTTAATTCATAGTTTTTGCCATAGTTATTTCTACTTCTAGATTTTTAGGCTTTGTCGTAGAATTCCTTAAGTGCTTTTTCTTTAGACTAAGATTTAGGTGCTTTAGAATTTTGCGACGCCTTTTTAAGTTTTAGTTTCTTTTTAAGTTATTTTCATTTGGGATTTAGTTTTCCTGTAAGCTTTAATATTTTTAGACGACTTTTACCTATGTATCAATTATCATTTCAATTAGTAATCTCAATTTGCGATTATAATTTTAAGTTAGTTGTAGTAATAACGTTAGGTTAGTCAAGTACTTTTAAGTTTTATAAGTTTCTTTAATTTTTCCGTCACCTTTTATTTTTCAACCATTTTTCTTTTTCAACCTTTTTCCGACGAACTCTTTTTCTTTCTTATTTCTCGCTATTCTAGTTTTAGGACATAGATTTTTATTCTACTTCTTATCTAAATTTCTTAAAATTACGAAAATTTATTTTAAGTGGTTAAATTAATAGACATCAAAAATTTTCTGGTTCGTAGTAATAGTTGGATTTGTACGTGGACCGGGTTATTGGAGCCAAACAGTCCTCAATTATATTGAGACCAAACGAATCCTGCCCCTCTGCTGCATCTTTTGGCTATTCGAAAAGTGGGCAAAATCAGAAAAGTCTATTGATTGGATAACTTATTATAATTTTTCTTTCCTTTTAAAAACTAATAGGATATTCAGTGAATGCACCGAGCAAGACGTTCACCACCTTTTGTACGTTCACCACCTGTAACTAGATCAAGACATTTAGCAAATATTACTGCCGTTGATTTTTCTTTAGAATCGTCATCCAGTCGACCAAGTACTTCAGTTCAAATTTCCGATAATCCATTTTTTGAACCCGAACTCACAATTGAGAATCCGGAGAATATTCAGGAACGGTTTGTAGATCCTGAACCACTAAACTTTCCTCCGGAACCACCAATCATTCAAACAGAGATTGTTGAGGAACGAACCATTAAATCAGAATCCTCTAGTGATTCCGATTCAACAAATTCAATTATGGAGAATCTGGAACCTTTAAGTATGGAAGACCGAATGAGAGCTAAACGCACTGGCCAAGGTCACGCAATTACTCATCCAGACATTAATGCGCCAGATTATGAAATCAAAGGACAAATTCTACACATGGTGACTAATCAATGCCAATTTAGTGGTGCGCCGAAGGAAGATCCAAATGAACATCTACGTACCTTTAATAGGATCTGCACACTATTTAAAATCCGAGAAGTGGAGGATGAACAGATATATCTCATGTTATTTCCCTGGACTTTAAAGGGAGAAGCCAAAGATTGGTTGGAATCGTTACCTGAAGGGGCGATCGATACATGGGATGTTTTAGTTGACAAATTTCTTAAACAATTCTTTCCTGCATCTAAAGCCGTAAGACTTCAAGCAGAAATTGTTACGTTCACACAGAAACCAAATGAAACTCTATATGAGGCGTGGACAAGATATGGAAAGTTGTTAAGAGGATGTCCGCAACATGGTTTAGACACCTGTCAAATAGTACAAATATTCTACCAAGGATGCAACATCACTACAAGGAAAGACATAGATATAGCAGCTGGTGGTTCTATTATGAAGAAAACCGAAACTGATGCTTACAAAATTATTGATAACACTGCTTCCCACTCACATGAGTGGCACCAAGAAAAAGATATCGTTAGATCATCTAAAGCAGCTAGAGCCGATTCTAGCCATGACTTAGATTCCATTTCCGCAAAGATAGATGCTGTGGAGAGATGAATGGAAAAGATGACTAAAGATATTCACTCAATACGAATTAGTTGTGAGCAGTGTGGAGGACCACATTTGACAAAAGATTGTCTCAGTATTGAATTAACAATGGAACAAAGAGAGAATATTTCATACATAAACCAAAGGCCTGGAAATAATTATCAGAATAATTATCAACCGCCAAGACTAATTTACAATCAAAACCAGAATTATAACCGAAATATTCCATACAACAACCAACAAGGTCCTAGCAATCAACAAGTATCCAATAATACTTACAATCAGCAAAGACCTAATTTTCAAAACAAGCCACCACAACAAACCGATGATAAAAAGCCAAATTTAGAAAATATGATGACGAAGCTAGTTGAAACTCAAACGCAGTTTTTTACATCTCAGAAACAAACCAATGAACAAAATGCTCAAGCATTTAGAAATCAACAAGCTTCTATTCAAAATCTGGAACAAGAAGTAAGTAACCTAGCAAGGTTAATAGGTGAAAGAAAACCAGGAAGTCTACCTAGTGATACAAATGCCAACCCCCGGAATGAAACAGCTAAAGCCATTACCACAAGAAGTGGTACAACACTTAAACCACCTGAAATACCTGTAACTTCTGATGAAGCTATTCCTACTCCACAAGAACCACAACCTGATCAAGATAAGGAAAAAGAACCGATAGTTGAAAAGGTTAATGAAGATAACATAGTTAAGGCTAAACCTTATGTTAAACCATACCAACCACCACTTCCTTACCCGAGTAAAATGAAGAAAGAGAAACTTGAAGCCGAGCAATCCAAATTCTTGGATATGTTTAAACAGATAAATGTAAATCTTCCTTTCATTGATGTGATTTCAGGAATGCCTAGATATGCTAAATTCTTGAAAGATCTAATTTCAAATAGAAAGAAAATGGAAGAACTCTCGACTGTTACTATGAATGCTAATTGTTCAGCAGTGCTGTTGAATAAGATACCATAAAAACTATCTGATCCAGGAAGTTTCACAATTCCATGTTTTCTGGGAAGTCTTAGTTCAATAGAAGCATTGGCAGACTTAGGTGCTAGTATAAATTTAATGCCATATTCACTATATGCTAAACTAGACCTTGGAGAATTGAAACCAACCAGAATAAGCATACAACTAGCCGATAGATCAATAAAATATCCTAGAGGGATAATGGAGAACATGCTAGTAAAAGTTGGTACTTTAGTATTTCTAGTAGATTTTGTTGTTCTGGACATGGAAGAAGATTCTCAAGTTCCTCTCATATTAGGAAGACCATTCTTAAACACGGCTAAAGCAATGATAGACGTGTTTGGTAAGAAATTGACCCTAAGTATAGAGGATGAGAGTGTTACCTTTTCAGTTGATAGAGCAATGCAACAACCACAATCTGCAGATGATACATGTTATTATATTCAAACTATAGATGCACATGCAGAATTATTAGAAGAATTTCCAGAATTACAAGGAACAGGAGAATGTTCTTTAGGAGAAGGTAATGAACCAATTGATGAAGCTGAAATGTTAGCTACACTTATAGCTAATGGATATGAACCAACAACAGAAGAAATTCAAATGCTAAAAGAAGAAGACAAATATCGATATAAATCATCGATAGAAGAACCTCCGAAATTAGAGTTAAAGCCACTTCCAAACCATTTGGAATACGCTTATTTACATGGTGAATCTGAATTACCTGTAATAATATCGTCTTCTCTTACTGAAAATGAGAAATCACAACTCATTTCTGTGTTGAAAGCTCATAAACCAGCCATTGCATGGAAGATTCATGATATTAAAGGAATAAGTCCTTCGTATTGCACACATAAAATCCTTATGGAAGAAGGTCATAAAACGTATGTGCAACGCCAACGAAGACTAAATCCTAATATGCAAGATGTAGTTAAGAAAGAGATTATTAAACTGCTAGATGCAGGTTTAATTTATCCAATTTCTAATAGTCCATGGGTAAGCCCAGTTCAATGCGTACCTAAGAAGGGTGGCATGACTGTCATTACAAATGAGAAAAATGAGCTTATTCCTACTAGGACTGTAACAGGATGGCGTGTATGTATTGATTATAGAAAATTAAATGACGCCACCAGAAAAGATCACTTTCCCTTACCTTTCATTGATCAAATGTTGGAAAGATTAGCCGGAAATAGTTACTATTGTTTTCTAGATGGATTTTCCGGATATTTTCAAATTCCAATAGCACCCGAGGACCAAGAGAAAACCACATTCACATGCCCTTATGGTACTTTTGCTTACAAACGCATGCCATTTGGACTTTGCAACGCCCCTGCAACCTTTCAAAGGTGTATGATGGCGATTTTTCACGACATGATAGAAGAATGCATGGAAGTTTTCATGGATGACTTTTCAGTCTTCGGTGATACATTTGAATCATGTCTAGTTAATCTGGAACGAATGCTTCTTAGATGCGAACAATCAAATCTAGTACTTAATTGGGAGAAATGCCATTTCATGGTTAAAGAAGGCATCGTTCTTGGACATAAAATTTCAAAAGAAGGAATTGAAGTGGATAGAGCTAAAGTAGATATAATTGCTAAACTTCCACATCCCACCAATGTTAGAGGAGTTAGGAGTTTTCTAGGGCATGCCGGTTTTTACCGACGTTTCATAAAAGATTTTTCTAAAATTGCCACTCCTATGAATAAACTCCTAGAAAAGGATGCTCCATTCATCTTTTCAGATGAGTGTATCAAATCTTTTAATATTCTTAAAGAAAAACTCACTAATGCACCGATCATGATAACACCAAATTGGAATCTACCATTTGAACTAATGTGCGATGCAAGTGATTTTGCAATGGGAGCCGTTTTAGGACAAAGGATTGAAAAACGATTTCAACCTATATATTATGCTAGTAAGACGTTACAAGGAGCACAAACAAACTATACAACTACTGAAAAAGAACTCCTTGCTATTGTCTTTGCTTTTGACAAATTTTGATCATATCTCGTTCTAGCAAAAACGGTGGTCTATACCGACCATTCTGCTCTTAGATACCTATTTTCAAAACAAGATGCTAAACCAAGATTAATCCGTTGGATCTTACTCTTACAAGAGTTTGATATTGAAATCCAAGATAAAAGAGGAGCAGAAAATCTCGCCGCTGATCATCTTTCTGGTCTTGAAAATCCCGAATTAGAAGTTCTAAATGAATCGGCCATACAAGACAACTTTCCTGATGAATATCTATTGAAGATAGATTATAAAGAAATCCCATGGTTTGCAGACTATGCAAACTACTTAGTTTATGGATTCCTTGAAAAAGGATTATCGTACCAAAGACGAAAGAAATTCTTCAGTGATATAAAACACTATTTTTGGGAAGATCCACATCTGTTTAAAAGTTGTCCCGATGGAATAATACGCCGATGTGTATTTGGAGATGAAGCTAGTAAAATTTTAAACCATTGTCACACAGGACCAACTGGAGGGCATTATGGGCCTCAACTAACAGTAAGAAAAGCTTATGATGCTGGATTCTATTTGCCTACAATTTACAAAGACGCACACCTTCTTTGCAAATCCTGTGATGCTTGTCAAAGGGCCGGAAAAATAAGTCAACGTGATGAAATGCCACAAAATGTCATCCAAGTATGTGAAGTATTTGACATTTGGGGTATTGACTTTATGGGTCCATTTCCAAAATCTCATAATAATCTATATATACTCGTAGCCATTGATTATGTATCTAAATGGGCGGAAGCACAAGCTCTCCCAACTAACGATGCACGAGTTGTAGTCAACTTTTTAAAACGTCTTTTTGCAAGGTTTGGAACACCGAAAGCTTTAATAAGTGATCGGGGTACTCATTTCTGTAATAATCAACTTGAGAAAGTTCTTAAAAGATATGGAGTAACTCATAAAATCTCCACCGCATATCATCCACAAACAAGTGGACAAGTTGAAAATACCAACCGAGCCTTAAAACGTATTCTAGAGAAAACCGTAGGATCAAATCCGAAGGAATGGTCCATTAAATTGGAGGATGCACTCTGGGCTTTTAGAACAGCCTACAAAACTCCAATTGGAACCACACCTTTTAGACTTGTTTATGGAAAAGTATGTCATCTTCCAGTAGAAATTGAACACAAAGCATTTTGGGCTTTGAAAACATGTAATCTTGATTTACATGAAGCTGGACGTCTACGATTAAGTCAACTAAACGAATTAGAAGAATTAAGACATGAAGCATACGAAAATTCGTTAATCTATAAAGAAAGAACGAAGAAATGGCATGATAAAAGAATCAGAAGTTCAAAAGAATTTAAAGAAGGAGACATAGTTCTTCTTTTCAATTCACGATTCAAGCTATTTCCTGGAAAATTGAAATCAAGATGGTCTGGACCATTCATAGTCAAAAGAGTTTTCCCATACGGAACGATAGAATTAATAAATTCAAATGGGATTGAATTTAAAGTTAATGGTCACAGAGTTAAACATTACATACATGGTCCGATGGAAGTCGACAACGAAGTTAATCACAATTTCGACACCACAGCTAACTAAGTATGGGGAGAATCAAGTCTTTAAAGGATAATATGTATTTCTGTTAGAGTTAGATTGCCTGTTTTCGTGTAGTTCTCGAAAATGGAACCCGAATGGTCTTTCCATAGCAGACCCTAAAAAACTAGTCTTCTCCCCCCATTCTGAATTTTTATTTTTTTTAGGTTTTTACGAAATGAAGACTGCCTGTGAACTAAACCATGGTCTAATGCTACACGCTTTGATCACTAAACGTTATAATGACATACTACCGAGTGAAATAGTATCAATAATCAGAGAAAGAATGGACGGAGTTAGAAAAGAATCCAGATGCGAAGATAATAAGTTACAATTTGGTAAAGGAAAATCAAAATCCACAGCAAAAAGAAGAGCACGACACCTAGAACGATGTCACAAATGCGGAAAATGGTCACATGGAGGTAACTGTTCAAATAATCAAACCTATTCAAATACCGAATTTGTTACTTTATGCAGAGACGGACCGTTCATATGTTTAGAAGAAAAGACACTGAATGCTCGAGGTTACGCCTATGTAGCCATGGAAAACCAATTAAACCGACTATCTTATGAATGGGATAGATCATATAACTAAGAAATCTATTTCACAGGTAAGTCTGTATAGTTTTTATTTTATTTTATTTTTAACCTTTTGATAATAAACGCTAATTTGTTCGCTAAAAAGTATTAAATTGGTATTAAATAAAATTAGGTTTGGTGACCGAAATTATTGATATCATTCAAAAATTTATTACATCACTGCAAAATTTAACGTTTATTCTTAAGGTATAAATATCTTTAATCAATCAACCCAAAATATTTCAAAAATTCGTCATGAGTTAAATTAGGTCTTGGAACCGAAATTACTTTATCGAAAAGAGGGGCGCATATTTTTGATAATATTTGATTGATTAAAGTGGGATAAAAAGCCAAAAAGATTTTTAATTTTATTTTTACCATGTTTTTAAAATTAATATTTAAATCTTAAATTAATATTGTAAACTTTGTAAAAACAATATATTTAAAATTGTAAATATTTGAAAAATTAATATAAGTTTGGTATGAATTTATAATATGAATTTTTAAATTAAGTTTGGTGTGAATTTTTAATTTTTAAAATATGAAATTTTAATTTTATGCATTTCAAATTTTAAGTTTGGTGTGAATTTTTAATATTAATTTTGAATTTTATATTTAAATTGTGTGAATTTAAAAACAAAAAAATTTACTTTATCTCATTAAACCGAAATTGCTTTACCCAAGGAAGGGACGAGAACTTTTATTATCATTATTTTTAATCTTATTGAATTAAAGTATGCCAAAAACATTAAAAAAACCCAAAAATCTTAACTTTTAAAACAATCGCTACAAAAAGACAAATTTTAAAATTTTGTCGAGAAACGGACTAGGACAGCGATCCGAAACGACCTCATCCTAAATAACAAGGGAAACAAAATTTTAAAATTAATTACTTAATTGTTTTATAAGTTAAAGATTATAAAAAAAAAAAAATTAGCAAACTCCGCGACTCGCGGAGTTTGAAGGGGAAATCTCCGCGAGTCGCGGGAGGACCGAAAATCAGAAAAAAATAAAAAGAGCTGAACGATCAGTCTCAGTCCACACAACCCAAAACTCAAAAACACAGCGAAATAATACTCGAAAAAACCCCCAAAAACACCCCCAAAATCACAATTTTTAACCGTTAATCATCAAATCTTTTACTAAAATCATGTTGAGAAGGATGCTATCTAGGAATTACTCAAGAAAAACGGTAAATTTCTACACCTAAACACCATTTAATCCGAAATTAGTGTTCTTGAGCAATTTTTTCCCCAATTTGATTTTGATGCTTTTTAGTGTAATTAGGCTTAAATTGTTTATGTATTATGCTTGTATAACCTAGATTGATGCTATTTAACATGATTAGAAGCCTTAAACTTCAAATTTTGAGTAATCTATGGTTTGTGTTCTTGAGCAAATTTGGGGCTTTTTGATATAAACAGGTTATGGCCGATTTTTGTCATGAATTATTGCTAAATTAAGTAGTGTAACATGTTTAGGTAGTTAAATGATCCAAACTTTGAGCCTAAACATGATTTTGAGAATTAAAGTGGACTTTTTCAAGTCTAAAAATTCATGAACTTGATTTTTGAGAGATAATGCCATTTGAAACTTGTTTAATTGCTAGTAATGATTATTTTGACATGTTATTTGAGTTGAATGCTTATGAACTTGGCGAACATTTTCGTATATGCTTATTTGAAAAAGTGTAGATTTGATAAAAATGTGAAAATGAGCTTAAGTTTGATATAAATTGATCATGTCATTGTAATTATTTTGATTGATGATTTTGCTGACACTAATGCATATTTGGATGCACAAAAATTGTGTTTGATGTGTTTTGCAGACTGAAAGGGGTGAATCTTCATCCCAAGATCGCAATGCTCCTGCTGAGAATGCGGAACAACAGGAGGTGGATAACTACTACAAGCAGGATATACCTCATCCGGTCATGACATTTTCTGATATGCACTTGGAAGAGTTGCACCTGAACCTGAGATTTGACAGACTTTGGATAGATTATCCAAAATACCAAAGGGGTTTGCATACTCTTCATTCTAAGGTTGTTGAGGTACCGAGGGTCATAGAATGGGGACCCTTAGAAGCTGTAGAATTGGCCGGGCCAATTAGGGAATTACTTGTACAGAGGTATGGTAATTCTACTTTTAATGACTGGGTACGTTTATTCACCATGCGTAGACCTGTATATAAAGTATGGTGTGAAGAATTGTTGTGTAGTATAGAGTTGAATGATCGGGTAACTAGTTTAACCGATCGATCTTTTATTAGATTTTTGTTAGGCAGTTCAATGCGCCACATGTCTTTACTGGACATGGCTCAGGCTTTACGTATATATACGCCTGAGGAGTTAGCATCTGCCGATTGTAGAGGGTTGATACTAAACGGTAGAAAGATAGATGAAAATTTTGATACACACGGTGTGTGGAGTCAAATGACAAGCCATCACCGTTTCAAAGGGGGAAATTACTCTTATTTGGATATAGATAGAGCCGAATTAAGAGTGATTCATAGGTTTTTAGCTAATTCGATTACACAAAGAGGTAAGAACAAGGAAAAGGTAAATGAACAGGATTTGTTTTACCATATGTGTATTTGAGACCCACAAAGCGCTGTAAGTATACCTTATTGTGTGGGTTATTATTTATCAACTATGGTTAGGGGGATACGACCGCATAGTATAATATGAGGTGGTATTTTTATTACTTTGATTGGTGAATATCTCGGTGTGGATATAAGTCGGGGGGGATTATTAGTAGAAGAACCAGAACCCCGCGATACTATAGGTTTAAATGTATACCATGGTGCGAAAGTTTTGAAGAGGCGAAATAACGCCGCAGTACAATACCATGGTAGACATCCACAGGTTGAGAGAAACCAACAGCAAGGTAATGTAGGGGTGGGAAATGAGATGCAAGACATGCAAAGGTTTATAGCTTCACAGGAGTACGAAAATGCTAGACAGAGAGCATTTGAAGATTGGCAAGTTCATCAGAACCAAATCATAGCTCATTGCCAACATATAGGTAGAAACTATATTCCTACACCGAAACCCATCTTCCCTCCCTGGTCTATAGAGATGCAACCACCGTATCCTACGTATAACCCTGCCGAAGCATTCTATAGCACCTATGGTTATGCCTGGAACCCCTATTGGTACCAGTATCATCCCTAGTCTACTTAGTTTTATTTATTTTGTAATTTGTAATGATTGATACGTTTAATACTTTTGTTAATATTGTAATAGTTTTTATAATTGTCGAACTTTTATTCTTAGATTTTAATAATTTTTGAATGTGGGGTAATATACCAAACTTCAAAAATATGTATATATGTTTGCAGTTTATCTTATGTACACAACAGGGTAAAACAACGCATTTTCAAAGACTGGCATTAAGTTCAGCAAAAGCAACTAATTTTGACGACAAGATGCAAAATATATGTGAAATAACAACAAGACGGAATGAACAAATGATGTGCACCATTTATCATTCAGCAAACAAACGCCAATATATTTGGAAACTTTGGTAAAAATTTATTCATTTTCACACAAATCACCCTCAATAATTTAAATTATTACTGATTTCTTGCAAATGAGGGCATTGCAAGATCTTAAGTGTGGGAAGGGGTTAAATTCTTTCGGATTTTAAAATTTTTTACTTTATACACTTGGTTACCATTAAAAATACTAGTAAAGCAGTAGTTGTATTAGAATCTAGTGCTTTCTGATAATAAAGAACAGCCCTAGTCTTATATACTGACTACCCAATTCTAGTAAAATTTTTAAAAATTTTCAATTAAATGAACTCAAATTCATGTTTATACATATTTATGAACGATAAAACTAGGTGTTAACACCGAAATTATTGTTACCTCGGAAAGGACATAAATTGAGAAACAAACTAAAATGTTAAAATTCATTTAAAATGGAATAGAGGACGATAAAAAGGAAAATAAAAGCCAAGTGTGGGAAAATTTACCAAGTTATTTTAAACATATGTCACATATATCTGTAACAAATAACTGAAAATACTTTTGCTTTGGACTAAACTAAACTGTTTTACCCGATGAAAGAAAAGAAGAGATGGATCTACACGATGAATCAATTCCATCATTAAAAGGAAGTAAAGTCTTCCGAAAAAGAAACGCGCTTCTTGATTTAGGTCATGAAGTTGTCGTCCAGACCAGCTGTAGGTTGACGAAAAATCTAGAAAAGTCATCTCTAAAATCAGCAGGAAATCCACGGACCTCAGCATCAAACAGGGTCACCAAGTGGTCAGATTTATCCTAACCATGAGAAGGATTTATCTTTTACAATGGGGGGACACTGTGCAAATTAGCTTGATAAGACTAATAAATCAGATCCCCAGAAAGGATAATCTCCTTAAAGATTAAAAATCAGCTTTTAAGCCTGATATTACTCAATCCTTGAGATTGACCTTAAAGATTGAGAATTACAAACTCATGGAATTCAATGATATCTAAACTCGAGCTTGAACGAGAAAATATTTTGATCAAAATTACAAACCGATTTGTTTTCTGAAAACCTATTTTCAATGCGTTCATTACCATTGAATGTAAAATCCTTGGAATTCACCTGGAATTCATTAGGTCACCTGAACCAAATCGGGTGTCAACCGTAAGAACAGTGGTTGCATAGCATGGTCGAAGACAGGACCTTGTGCCAGACCGAAAAATCATAGGATGATCTTTACTATTGCTCCTACAAAGGATAGTAATAGCGTCCGACACGTTATAGACCATAATCAAATACATGTCATTAGACATTGCCTTAACAGTTGCTTGTTCAACGCTTTCCTTTACAACCGGACGGTAGTTTACCGAAAAGTAATATACGGGACAAGTAAACTGGACGTGTTGCTTTCCAAATACAAGGTTAGCAAGTGGGTGACACAAAACCGCAAGTTTTGAGCTAAAATTTTCAAATCTGAAACCTACCAAACCCACAAAAATATTTTGCAAACACCGGTAAAGGGTTATTCCGGAAAACTTATCTAGGGTAAAAACTAGATTTAATTTTCAAAAGATCAAATGTTTTCATAAAGATCCAATTTCCTTAATGGATCTAAATTTTTATAGTCATGTGGGACTGTAAACCATATCGTTACTACCATTGTTTATACCACCGTATAGAAATCACTGATGTACAAAGTGTGAAGAATAAAGAAGTGATTCTAGTATTTCAAGATGATATTGCTTGAGGACAAGCAACGCTTAAGTGTGGGAATATTTGATAATGCTAAAAACGAACATATATTTCATAGCATTATTCCTCAAGAAAGACAAGCTTTTAGTTGCAATTGTTCTATTTACAAGTGAGATTCGTTTAAATAATAAAAGGTGAAGACAAAAGACAGATTCGACGAATTGAAGACGCAAAAGACCAAAAAGCTCAAAAGTACAAAAGACAATAAAAAAGGTTCCAATTATTGACAAGAAACGTCTCGAAATTACAAGAGTACAAGATTCAAAACGCAAAGTACAAGATATTAAATTGTACGCAAGGACGTTCGAAAATCCGAAAACGGGACCAGAGTCAACTCTCAACGCTTGACGCAACGGACTAAAAATTACAAGTCAACTATGCACATAAATATAATATAATATTTAAATAATTCTTATAATTATTTATATATTATAATAAATAATAAAAACTATCGGCAAGAAAGACTCCAAACTGGACTGAGCTGTAATTTCAATCTTCGCGACTCGCGGAGTTTGAAGGCCAAAAATGCCGCGAGTCGCGGAGCCCCAAGTTTTGAAAGTCCCTATAAAAGCAACCGAATTCTGAGCATTTATCATCATCTATCTTTCTCTTCTCTCATTTCATACGTAAAATTTATATTTATAATTTATATTTTAATTTTAATTTTAATTATAATTCTAATAATAAGGGTATGTTAGCGAATGTTGTAAGGGTGTAAGTCGAAATTCTGTCCGTGTAACGCTACGCTATTTTTAATCATTGTAAGTTATGTTCAACCTTTTTACATTAATGTCTCGTAGCTAAGTTATTATTATGCTTATTTAATCCGAAGTAATCATGATGTTGGACTAATTACTAAAATTGGGTAATTGGCTTTGTACCATAATTGGGGTTTGGACAAAAGAACGACACTTGTGGAAATTAGACTATGGGCTATTAATGGGTTTTATATTAACTAAACAATACCTTGTTAATTTAATATACAAACTTATAATTCGACGTATTTATATATAACCACATACGCTTGACTGGGTACGGTGGGCGGGATATCTATAAATACCAATAATTATTCATTTTACCGGATACGGAACTGGATTAATAGTTAATAGACTTGTTGAAACAGGGGTGAATTACATTCAAGGGTAATTGGTGTAATTGGTAACAAAGTAGTAAAACCTTGGTTTACACGCAGTCGATAACCTGGTGTATTCATTAAACAAAGTATTAAAACCTTGTTACAATTCGAATCCCCAATTAGTTGGAATATTTGACTTCGGGAATAAGAATAATTTGACGAAGGCTTTCGCTCTTTATATTTATGATTGATGGACTATTATGGACAAATTCGTATGGACATATTAAATAATCCAGGACAAAGGACAATTAACCCATGAGCATAAAACTAAAATCAACACGTCAAACATCATGATTACGGAAGTTTAAATAAGCATAATTCTTTTATTTCATATTTAATTTCCTTTATTTTATATTTAATTTCACTTCTAATTATCGCATTTTTATTGTTATTTTATTTAATTACACTTTTAATTATCGTACTTTTTAATTATCGCAAGTTTATTTTATCGCACTTTTATTATTCGCAATTTCATTATCGTTATTTACTTTATGCTTTAATTTAAGTCTTGTATTTATTTTTAATATTTTACATTTGGTTTTAACTGCGACTAAAGTTTTAAAAGCGACAAACCGGTCATTAAACGGTAAAAACCCCCCCTTTATAATAATAATATTACTTATATATATATATTTGTATTTTTATAAAAGTAAACTAATATAGCGTTAAGCTTTGTTTAAAAAGATTGCCTGTGGAACGAACCGGACTTACTAAAAACTACACTACTGTACGATTAGGTACACTGCCTATAAGTGTTGTAGCAAGGTTTAAGTATATCCATTCTATAAATAAATAAATATCTTGTGTAAAATTGTATCATATTTAATAGTATTTTCTGTAAAAATATAAGCTATTTTATATACTACTCTGCTAAAACATCAAATGCCAAGACTTATATTCTGTTCAAGAGATCCTGGGCCGCTCGGTAACAATAGATCATTCGAGTGACTTGCATGTTAGCAACGAAGTTTGGACGAGATTGTACAACATCTTTGTTAAGAATTATAACCCGAACTTCTTAAACTAGAAGCTTACTATATGTGAAAGCTTTCCATAAATAGTAAGTTTCCAAATATATAAACTTTTGAGAAATATTAACTTTTCTCAAAAACCGTCACTGTTAATATAGTTTGCTATGTTAATAAACAAACTTTATGTCTATTAGACATTAACTAATCAAACGTTATAACTCTAGGTTGAGATCTCCGGTTTCATACTCCGTTCATACTTCTTGCGTGGAATTACTTATTTGCTACTAAGGTGAACTCCATAGCCCCACTTTTTACTATTTCTTAACTATTTTATAAACTTTGGGGTGAGGCACATGCTTGCTTTTAAATGATTTACAATTTAGACACAAGTACCTATTGAGAGTGACGTCTCTACCCATTGGCGTGATCATCAAGGGGGTACATAATAATGATTGCCGACACCCGTACAGTGTCAGGGGTTAATGTTTAGTTCGATATTATAAATCATGGCATATTGAATATTTTGATATTTTGAATTAAATCTTGTGGTCTAAAACTTATTATAATTGTTTAACCTATGATGTTCACTCAACCTTTGTGTTGTCATTTTAAGCATGTTTGTCTCAGGTGAAGATTAGCTTGTGTGCTACCCTATGATGCTTAGTTAGCTGTTGCATTGGAGTCCACATATTAGACATATCATTTGTTATTTACACATAAATTTCATTATGTAAAACATTATTATGTTTCCGCTGCAAAACAAAATTTATTAAAACGTCTGATTTAGAGTCGTTCTCATTTATACATACTTGTGTTGTGATATTGTGAAGTCATATTTCCCCGGCCCTATTTAGGGGTATGACACATTTTGTGATGGAAGCTGGTTGTGGAAATTCCGCTGGATATAGAGCATGTGTTTGAGATGATTCCACTCTGTCAAGGGAATTGACGAGAGTGATGCGCAATCATGAGATACCAGATTGACGACGTGTGATGAATCCCAAATTGTGTATTAGATTTCTCTGATATTTTTCTCATTACAGCAGGCAAGTCGTGATGAAGACGTTTATGCTTGAGCAAATTGTTGAGAGAATGGGATACATTGAACGCTGAGAAAGAAGATTCTATAGTCAAGATAATTTGAGAGTGTCTTTTATCTGAAGAGTTCATCAGAAAAGATGGTAATCTGAATGACTGGTTAATTTAGAGATTCGAAGAAGTTTCTACATCATATGGGGAGTTTGACGATCAAGCTACCAAACTAATAGCCACTAATCGACTACGAAATCATTGGGACTACCTGCGGGAGCCAATGATCGAGCTTTAAAGATGAGCCCATGTACTTTTTAAGGGGAAGCTTCAGAGTTTCGACACTTCAACTCAAGTCAGACAAAGATTGATCTCATTTCATTCTTAAGGGGAGTACTACTGCAATTGGTTCTGTGGGTAAGTGCAAGTGGATTTGAAGTTTCTTCGAGAATATCAAACGGCAATTCGTAAGGCAGAATCTCAATTACCAAAAATCATTGAGGTGCGAAGTTCAGTATTATAGGCATTCAAGAAGATCTTTAATGAAACCTAAAGATTCAGAAGACCCGATTCCACTGCCGAGACTGACTGAAGATTGCAAGAGGTGTTTTTAACAACCTTTCATCAGCAAGAAATTCGCCAGCAATGTCCAAGGGGGAGTTGTTAGTTCATTTTCTGATGTTGTCCATCGCTGTCGAATAACTAGAAATAGTTATGGTTTATGTTTTATACCTAAGATATTTTTGAACTAGAAAACTCATGTTGTAGGAGCATATGTGACCAAACATGTAATATACGTCTGTCATATGAGTGACTGATGTCACTCGTACGGTTGAATACTGTCAGACATACGGTTAAGACCTCAACCGTGCGTGTGAGCAGACAGATGACAGACACTATAAATAGAGTTTTCCTTGTTCATGTTCATTTGAGGTTTCCACCAAGAACACTTGAGTGTGTGTGAGGTGTGTGCTCCTCATCTTCACCTTCATGGTGGAGAGGATCCATGGTGGATTGATGCTCCAACCACCATGGAAATGGCAAAGTGATTAGTCTGATTCATGTATTTGTTTATTGGAATCGTTTCTATCAGTTTATTACATGTAATTGTGACTATAATTAGCTGATTATCACTTGTTTGTTTGTGTTCATGTTCATGTTCATCTTTGTTCATCTTATATTTATCACTTTTATGCTCAAATTACTAATCGAACTTGTTCCTTAATCTAACGATCCTAGCTAGTGATGCAAGGGATCCAACAAAAATGGTATCAGAGTGTTGGTTATGATTTCAACATCATCTAGTGATTTTTGGTGATTAAAGAGTTTATTATTTTGGGTTTTTGAGTTTAGAGTGATTTTGATAAAAAAAAAAAAAAAGGAATCATTTTTACGTGTGTAATTGTGATTAGAGAGTGTGTTTATGTTAGTTTAGTGCTAATCCAGCTTGTGGACGAATAAATTGAGGTTTAACATCAGTTTCTAGGGTTTTAGAGTAAATTAGTTTGAACAGCAACACACACGAGTGGGGCAGTGAAAATTTACTCACTCGCGCGTTTGACATCACTCATGAACTCACACGCACGGTTTAGCATAAACTTGGTTAGGTTAAGTGACTACAGTCTGATCACACGAGTAATCATACGGTTGACTGTTAAATGTACGAGTGATCTTACGGTTGATCCTTACTCGCACGTCTGAGGTTTAGTGTTAGTTCTTTTGGTTGGTTAGGTCACACGTACGATTAAGTTGTGACACGTACGCTTGATAGAGTGACATGTACGCGTGAGTTGTGACTCGTACGCTTAATATCCTGAACCACACGGTTTACCTATTTTGGTAATATTGTCAAGATGTTTAATTCAAACGATTATGCATTAGCTGCACCGTTAGTTCAGAGTATTACGAATATGACTCAACGATTACTCCTTGCTGAGAGTGAATCAGGAAGTGGTACGAAATGTCCAAGATTAATGAACATGGATAATTATTCTACTTGGAAGTGTAGATTTAAAATTTGGTCTGATGGTCAGGACACGAAGCTTTGGAAGTACATTGAAACTGAATTTCAATGGCCACGTTCACCAGTTACAAATTAATTATTTACGTTGCATAACATGCCTTCGGAAGAACGTGAAGAGTATAACTTTGAGAAGAAGATGTACTGTAACTTGACAAGTTCTCTTGATGGTCCGATTTTCCATCAATTTCTATGTCATGATAATTCATTTAAGATATGGGAAGCACTTCGTAATTTCAATGAAGTAAATACATCTTACAGAACTAGAAAAGGATTAGAGTTGAAAGCTGAGTTTGATCGTTTTCACTGGCAAGTCGGAGAATCTATTACAGAATTGGTTGAGAGATATCGTCATTTGCTAGCTGAACTACACAAGCATGATGTAACCATTGCTGAGAAAGATAAAGTGACATGTCTAGCTGGAGCATTACCATTAGAATGGAATGGTTTCGTACTTACTATGAAAACAAGTGGGGAACTTGCTACTGCTACAGTGAACTCGTTTATCGCAAGACTTCAAGAAGAAGAGTTAGAGTTGTTAAACAAAGTTAAGAGGTCTAAACAAGTTCAAGACACCAAAATGTATTGTCCAAATGGTTATACACCACCAAAATCAGCTCATGCACCATTTCAAACAGCTTTTGCTACAAACAATCAGAATATGTATGGTTTGAATGTTAGCAGTACACCTATTCAACAACCTTCATATCCACCACAAGTTTCACCATGTTCACTCAAAACTCAATCACACCCTACTTCCAATACTATAGTGTCATCTATACCGAATGCATCAGATGTTCTATCTGCACTTAAGATCGAGAACATAAGGAAAACAGGGAAAGAAAAGATTAGCGAAGATATAGCTTTACTATCAAGCCTTGTTAATTCCTACGATAGTTATCTTGATGGTCGTGTGGGTAACATTCATCTAACAACTGAAGATTATCATCAACTTGATAAAGATGAAGCAGAAAAGATGGATATTATGTGGGGTATGGCAAATCTTGTGAGAAGAGCGAGAGATTACGAAGAGAGAACTGGAAAACCGATCAGTCTGACCAAAGATACAAAACTGGGATTTGATATGAATACTGTTACTTGTTACAACTTTGGAGAATTAGGTCATTTTTCAAGACAGTGCACAAAACAGAAGAAGCAGGGTAATCATAATCCTTTCAAGAATCAGAACTACAGTTCTCAGAGTCAAACAACTAAGCGTAAGATTTACATTACTGATAAAGTGAATGAACCAGAAATAGCTGAGACTCCTAACAAAGCTTTGGTTGTCATTCATGGAGAAGATGATGATTGGTCTATCAAATTGAATGT
Source organism: Rutidosis leptorrhynchoides (assembly GCF_046630445.1). Classification (NCBI taxonomy): domain Eukaryota; kingdom Viridiplantae; phylum Streptophyta; class Magnoliopsida; order Asterales; family Asteraceae; genus Rutidosis; species Rutidosis leptorrhynchoides. The sequence goes on from NC_092343.1 coordinate 206,151,675, forward strand.
AGATGATCAACAACCTAAAGCTAACATGGCGAAGATCACTGAAGTTGAAGAAGATTGTGTCACAAATCGAAATTTAATTGAGAAACTGACTGCTCGTGCTGAAAGAGCTGAAGAGCTGTCTCAATAAATTCGAAAGGAGAAGATTCAGAAACTGGTTAAAGACAAATTCAAGAAGGCACGTGATTCAGTTCCTCGTACACCTGAATCTGGAAGTGTTTCACCACCTTCGTCAGAGGACTATTACTTCAATAGTTGGAAGAGTAAATATGGTGATACGTCAGTACTTGAAGACAGTCTAGAAGCTGACCAACATGAAGAAACATTATTTGCTACTGACAAGGAACTAGACGAATGGGGTAGAATGATTGCCGAAGAGTTGGAAATGTTAGTTCTCATGGGAGAAGGTTCAGATCTTGAGAGTGTAAATTCAGAAGATAATAATTCAGATGAAATTTCAGATTCAAAAGTTGAAGTTAAAGCTGATCATACTGGACTTGATCAAACTGACTTTGAGGCACTGAACAAGAAAGTAGTATATTTACTAAAGAGTTGCTTATCAAAAAGTGATCTTGAGAAGGTCATCGGGTTAACAAAAGCTAAAGATATTTGGGACAGACTTGAACAGATTCATTTGGGAAAAGATGCTGATACATCAAAGTTTCTTACAGATTCATCAGAATCAGGAGATGATCTCAATGATGGGAAGAAGACAAATTACTTTGCATTTATGACTGAGACTTCTTCATCAAATAACGCTCAACAGGTATCTTCTGATCCATCTACTGATAATGAATGTGTTAAATGCGCTGAATCTAGAAAACAATAGATAATTTAACAAAGGCTTATGCGGAGATGAAAGAAAAATGGCATGCATACCATGTGACCACTAAAGTTGAAAACGAGTTGAAAGAGCAGATCAAAGTTTACAAAAAACAACTTCACGATCTTAAATGTTATAACTTTGACATAATTCAATCTTTAATTAAATGTGTTGACACAATTAATGAACTAAAGAAAGAAAATGAATGCGTTAAAGCTGATTTAGAATCAATTTCAATTAAAATAAAATGTTGGGCAAGTGCTTCACAGTGGAATGCATTAATGGTGGAAATTAATGACACCAAGGGCAAGGGTATTGGATATAAGTCTGCATCTCCTCCTTTTCAAAACACATTTGTTAATGCAAACATAGTTGACGGTCGACCAGAAGACTGTATTCCTCCTAGTAATGAAGATTACGTTGAAAATAATAAAAAGTGTAGCTCAACTAGGAATACAACTTCTGATGATACTGCTGAAGGTGCTCTAGATCATGAGGAAGATAGGAAAGCTGGTTTAGGAGATAACTCTAAGACAAGTAGGGTTAGAACACCAAAAGGACATGTTAAAATTTTAAGAATTCCTAGGTTTGCTGACAGACCTGTTCCTCCTGTTACCCCTAAGACTGTTTCAAAAGATAAGCCAAATGATTCTCTTGTGTTCGTAAGAAAACAAGATCCTTCATCTTCGAACTCTAATAACGTGTATAAATTTAGAGGGCATAGGGAGTTTCGTCAATGTTTTAATTGTGCTGTATTTGGACACATTGCTGCTTATTGTCCTAGAAGAGTTCGTTCCAATAGACATAAGATTGACTTATCACATGATAATTTTAGATCATCTTATGCTCATAGAACAAACTCACCGGTAAGCAATGAACGTCACGATAAGAGGTTTAAGAAAAATATTGTTTATGGAGATCCTAAGAGAAAGAATATAAATAGACCTGTGTCACATGTGAAAGGTAAAATTCCAAAGAGAAGTTTTGAGGAAAATGTGACGGTGTTTCGTAATCAAGAAAAACCTTTTGAACCAAAGGCACGATCACCCTCGCAAAAAGCTAGTCATCGAAAATACTTTTCTCGTAACAGACCACAAATGAGTCGCTCCAAAGATGAGCAAAATGTGAAAAACCAGAAGAGCAATATTGCAACTTCTAAACTATCTAAGTTTATGGTTTCTAATGATGAGATTCCACCGGACTCAAACGGGAAATGGATGGAATTTCAAGCTATGGGTGGTAATGGACAACATACTGCCATCCGGGCGTGGATTCCCATTATCAATTAATATTCTTAATGTGATATGCAGGGAACCAGGGTACCTACAAACAACACCAGGATAGTGGATAGTGGCGCTTCGAGTCATATGACTGTACATCTATCTCTTCTTTCGGATGTACACCCAATTAAGGGAGGTTATGTTGCATTTGCTGGAGATAAAGGAGGTCACATTTTAGCTCAAGGTTTATTGAAGAATGAGAAAGTTAGTTTCAACAAAGTGAACTATTGTCAAGAGCTTGCAAACAATTTGTTGTAGGTTACACAAATCTGTGAAAAATCTTTCAAGGTTGCGATTGATGACGAATTTAGCTACATTTTGAAGCCAGAGTTTGTGATTCCTCCAGAAATAATTTTGATGAAGGCTCCTAGATAAGATGATTTATACATGCTAGATATGCATGTTGCTACTTCAACTGATGAACATCATCTAGCTTTTATTTCTAAAACGACTGAACAAGATTCTATTACATGGCACGAACGCATGGGTCATTTAAGTTTTCGGAAAATGAATCACCTTGTCCACAACAATCTTGTATAAGGTGTTGATCTTCGATCTTTTCAGATTCCAGGAACATGTGTTCTGTGTAAGAAGGGTAAGCAGAGCAAGAAAGCTCATAAGCTGGTGAAGTATAATCCAATCTCTACTCCACTTGAATTGTTACATATGGATCTTTTTGGTCCAATTCGTTTTGAAAGCATTGATGGAAGTTGATAATGCCAAAAATGAACACATATTTTATAGCATTATTCTCCAAGAAAGACAAGATTTTAGTTGGTATTGTTCGATTTACAAGCGATATTCGTTTAAATATTAAAAAGAGAAGATAAAAGGCAGATTCGACAAATTGAAGACAAAAAAGGTCCAAAGAGCTAAAAAGTACAAGATTCAATCAAAAAGGTTCAAAATATTGATGAGGAACGTCTCAAAATGACAAGAGTACAAGTTACAAGACGCAAAGTACGCGATTTAAAATAATACGCGAGGACGTCCGAAAATCCGGAACCGGGACCTGAGCCTAGAAGAAACGCGCGACGCAACGGACTAAAAAGATCTACTCAACTATGCATATAAATATAATATAATATATAAATAATTATTAAAATTATTTATATATTTATATTATTTATTTATTATGTCGACAAGCAATCTGACAAAACAACATGAGCTGTAATTTCCTACCATGAGACTCGCATGGCAGGAAGGCCAAAGTCATGCGAGTCGCATGGCTTACTTTTCCAGGCCAGGTCTATAAATCTCGCGTGTTTTGTTCAGTTTTAGGTACACCATATTATCTATCTTTCTCCATTTGTAATAAATAAATAAATTATAATTTTAATTTTAATTAATAATAATAATAAGGTTATGTTAAGGAGTGTTTTGAGTGTATAAGTCGAAATTCTGTCCGTGTAACGCTACGCTATTTTTAATCATTGTAAGTTATGTTCAACCTTTTTACATTAATGTCTCGTAGCTAAGTTATTATTATGCTTATTTAAAACGAAGTAATCATGATGTTGGGCTAATTACTAAAATTGGATAATTGGGCTTTGTACCATAATTGGAGTTTGGACAAAAGAACGACACTTGTGGAAATTAGACTATGGGCTATTAATGGGCTTTATATTTGTTTAACTAAATGAAAGTTTGTTAATGTTAATATAAAGATTTACAATTGGGCGTCCCTATAAATTACCATATACACTCGATCGGACACGATGGGCGGGGTATTTATATGTACGCATAATCGTTCATTTAACCGGACACGGGAATGGATTAATAGCCATTAGAATAATTAAAACAGGGGTGAAATTACATTCAAGGGTAATTGGTGTAATTGTTAACAAAGTAGTAAAACCTTGGTTTACACGCATTCGATAACCTGGTGTATTCATTAAACAAAGTATTAAAACCTTGTTACAATTCGAATCCCCAATTAGTTGGAATATTTAACTTCGGGTATAATAATAATTTGATGAGGACACTCGCACTTTATATTTATGACTGATGGACTGTTATGGACAAAAACCAGACGGACATATTAAATAATCCAGGACAAAGGACAATTAACCCATGGGCATAAAACTAAAATCAACACGTCAAACATCATGATTACGGAAGTTTAAATAAGCATAATTCTTTTATTTCATATTTAATTTCCTTTATTTTATATTTAATTGCACTTCTAATTATCGCACTTTTATTTATTGTTATTTAATCGCACTTTTAATTATCGTACTTTTTAATTATCGTAATTTTATTTTATCGCACTTTTATTATTCGCAATTTCATTATCGTTATTTACTTTACGCTTTAAATTAAGTCTTTTATTTATTTAATATTTTACATTAGGTTTTAACTGCAACTAAAGTCTTAAAATCGACAAACCGGTCATTAAACGGTAAAAACCCCCCTTTATAATAATAATATTACTTATATATATATATTTGTATTTTTATAAAAGTAAACTAATATAGCGTTGAGCTTTGTTTAAAGATTTCCCTGTGGAACGAACCGGACTTACTAAAAACTACACTACTGTACGATTAGGTACACTGCCTATAAGTGTCGTAGCAAGGTTTAAGTATATCCATTCTATAAATAAATAAATATCTTGTGTAAAATTGTATCGTATTTAATAGTTTTTTCTAGTAAAATATAAACTATTTTATATACACCTCGCATAACATCAAGTATTTTTGGCGCCGCTGCAGGGGAACGCCGAAGCGAAACGCCATATATTTTTTTTTTAGTTATAATTAGTTTTTGTAAAATTTATATTTTTGTTTAAAAATTAAAAATATAATAAAAAAAAAAATCTTTTAAAATCGAAAAAAAAAAATATATTTTAAAGTGTATGTTAAGTTTTTCTTTATTATTTACAAAATATTAAAGTATTTGTATTTTATTTTAGTATTTTATTAAGTTTTTATTTAAATTATATATTTATATCTTATATTATATATAAAACAGAAATTAAAAATAAATATTAAATAATTACGTGACCTGTCATTTGAACCAGTCCAATTGAACCAGTTCAGAATGGCCATGCGACTCGCATGACCCACCCCCTTATTCCATGCGACTCGCATGAAGGGGTTGACCAGGCCACATACGAACCCTAATCTAGCATTAATTACGGGTATTAAATAATTAATATTCTCTAAACCCTAAATTATAATTATTATTATATTTAGTTTTTAATTTAGTTTTTATATTTACTTTTATATTTAGTTTTTAAAATATATAAACTTAATACTTTTATATAAAATATAAAAATAATATTTTTTATAAAATCTAATATTTTTATAACTTTTTAGTAACTTTTATATTTTGTATCTTTTTGTTGTTTTAGCGTAATTTTAGCATTTTTCTTCGTTCGTACTTAGTTTTTAAGTCTAGTTTTTTGCCGTAGTTTTTATTTTTATTTCTAGAATTTTTAGGATTGCCGTAAAATCCCTTAAGTGCCTATTCCTTAGACTAAGTTTTAGGTGCTTTAGAATTTTGCGACGCCATTTTTCGTGCTATTTTCTTATTTTTCGACGCTTTTACCTATGTATCAATTACAATTCCAAGTAGTGATCTCCATTTGCAATTTTAATTTTAAGATAATAGTCGTTATAAGGATCGATTAGTTGTGTGTCTTAAGCCGCTCTTCGCCTTTTTCATTTTTCGACACTTTTCGACGCGCAATCTATTTCTTCCTTATTTCTCGACATTCTAGTTATAGGACATAGAATTTTATCTACTTCTTATCTAATATTTCTTAAACGGAAAGAAAAATTATCTAAGTGGTTAAATTAATAGACGTTGACATTTTTATGGTTCGTAGTAATAGTTGGATTTGTACGTGGAACGGGTTGTTGGAGCCAAACAGTCCTCAATTATATTGAGACCAAACGAATCCTGCCCCTCTGCTGCATCTTTTGGCTATTCGAAACGTGGGCAAAAATCAGAAAAGTCTATTAATTGGATAGCTTATATAAGTTTTTCTTATTATTTTTATAACTAATAGGATATTCTGTGAATGCACCGAGCAAGACGTTCACCGCCGGTCATACGTTCACCACCTGTAACTCGATCAAGACATCGTTTAACAAATATCACCGCCGTTGATTTTTCTTTAAACTCGCCATCTAGTCAACCAAGTACTTCAACTCAAATTTCCGATAATCCAGTTTTTGAAACAAACATCACAATTGAGAATCCGGAGAATACTCAGGGACAATTCCAAGACCCTGATCCACTAATTATTCCTCCGGAACCTCCAATCATTCAAACAGAGATTGTTGAGGAAGAAACCATTAAATGAGAAACCTCTAGTGATTCGGATACAACACTTCCAATCATGGAAAATCTAGAACCTTTAAGTATGAAAGACCGAATGAGAGCCAAACGCACTGGCCAAGGTCATGCAATTACTCAACCAAACGTTAATGCGCCAGATTATGAAATCAAAGGACAAATTCTACACATGGTGACTAACCAATGCCAATTTAGTGGTGCGCCGAATGAAGATCCGAACGAACATCTTCGTACCTTTAATAGAATTTGTACACTATTCAAAATCCGAGAAGTGGAAGACGAACAAATCTATCTCATGTTATTTCCCTGGACTTTAAAGGGAGAAGCCAAAGATTGGTTGGAATCGTTACCTGAAGGGGCGATTGATACATGGGATGTTTTAGTTGAAAAATTTCTTAAACAATTCTTTCCGGCATCCAAAGCCGTAAGACTTCAAGGAGAAATTGTTACGTTCACACAAAAGCCAAATGAAACTCTATATGAGGCGTGGACAAGATTTGGAAAGTTGTTAAGAGGATGTCCGCAACATGGTTTAGATACTTATCAAATAGTGCAAATATTCTACCAAGGTTGTGACATCACTACAAGGAAGGACATCGACATAGCAGCCGGTGGTTCCATAATGAAGAAAACCGCAACCGAAGCTTATAAAATCATTGATAACACTGCTTCCCACTCACATGAGTGGCACCAAGAAAAAGATATCGTTAGATCATCTAAAGCAGCTAGAGCCGATTCTAGCCATGACTTAGATTCCATTTCCGCAAAGATAGATGCTTTCGAGAGATGAATGGAAAAGATGACTAAAGATATTCACGCTATACGAATTAGTTGTGAGCAGTGTGGAGGACCACATTTGACAAAAGATTGTCTCAGTATTGAACAAACAATGGAACAAAGAGAGAATGTTTCGTACATGAACCAAAGGCTTGGAAATAATTATCAGAATAATTATCAACCGCCAAGACCTAACTACAATCAAAACCAGAACTATAACCGAAATGTTCCATACAACAACCAACAAGGTCCTAGCAATCAACAAGTATCTAACAATACTTACAATCAGCAAAGACCTATTTTTCCGATTAAACCACCACAAACCGACGAGAAAAAGCCAAATTTAGAAGATATGATATCAAAGCTAGTTGAGTCTCAAACTCAGTTTTTCACATCACAGAAACAAACCAATGAACAAAATGCTCAAGCATTTAGGAATCAACAAGCTTCGATTCAAAATTTGGAACAAGAAGTGAGCAACCTAGCAAGGTTGATAGGTGAAAGAAAACCGGGAAGTTTACCGAGCGATACAAATGCTAACCCCCGGAATGAAACAGCTAAAGCCATTACCACAAGAAGTGGTATTACACTTAAACCACCTGAAATACCTGTAAATTCAGATGATTCTATTCCTAATCCACAAGAACCACAATCCGAGCAAGAAAAGGAAAAAGAACCGGTAGTTGAAAAGGTTAATGAAGATAACACAGTTAAGGCTAAACCTTATGTTAAACCGTACCAACCACCGCTTCCTTACCCGAGTAAAATGAGAAAAGAAAGACTTGAAGCCGAGCAATCCAAATTTTTGGATATGTTTAAACAAATAAATATAAATCTTCCTTTCATTGATGTAATTTCAGGAATGCCAAGGTATGCTAAATTCTTGAAAGATCTAATCACGAATAGAAAGAAAATGGAAGAACTCTCGGCTGTCACTATGAATGCAAATTGTTCAGCAGTGCTGTTGAATAAGATACCCGAAAAACTCTCCGATCCAGGAAGTTTCACAATTCCATGTTTTCTGGGTAGTCTTAGTTCAATAGAAGCATTGGCAGATTTAGGTGCTAGTATAAATTTAATGCCGTATTCACTATACGCTAAACTAGACCTTGGAGAATTAAAACCAACAAGAATAAGTATACAACTAGCCGATCGATCAGTAAAATATCCTAGAGGGATAATGGAGAACATGCTAGTTAAAGTTGGTAATTTAGTATTTCCAGTAGATTTTGTTATTCTGGATATGGAAGAAGATTCTCGAGTACCTCTCATATTAGGAAGACCATTTTTAAACACGGCTAAAGCAATAATAGACGTGTTCAATAAGAAACTGACCCTAAGTATAGAGGACGAGAGTGTTACCTTTTCAGTGGATAGAGCCATGCAACAACCGCAATGTGCAGATGATACATGCTATTATATTCAAACTGTAGATCCATATGCTGAATTGTTAGAAGAATTTCCAGAATTACAAGGAACGGGAGAATGTTCTGTAGGAGAAGGAACTGAACCAATTGATGAAGCTGAAATGTTAGCTACACTTATGGATAATGGATATGAACCAACAACAGAAGAACTTCAAATGTTAAAAGAGGAAGACCGATATCGATACAAATCATCGATAGAAGAACCGCCGATATTAGAGTTAAAGCCACTTCCAACCCATTTGGAATACGCTTATTTACATGGTGAATCTGAATTACCTGTAATAATATCGTCTTCTCTCACAAATGATGAAAAATCTCAACTCATTTCTGTGTTGAAAGCTCATAAACCAGCCATTGCATGGAAGATTCATGATATTAAAGGAATAAGTCCTTCGTATTGCACACATAAAATCCTTATGGAAGAAGGTCATAAAACGTATGTGCAACGCCAACGAAGACTAAATCCTAATATGCAAGATGTAGTTAAGAAAGAGATTATTAAACTGCTAGATGCAGGTTTGATATATCCAATTTCTGATAGTCCATGGGTAAGCCCAGTTCAATGCGTACCTAAGAAGGGTGGCATGACTGTCATTACAAATGAGAAAAATGAGCTTATTCCTACTAGGACTGTAACAGGATGGCGTGTATGTATTGATTATAGAAAATTAAATGACGCCACCAGAAAAGATCACTTTCCCTTACCTTTCATAGATCAAATGTTGGAAAGATTAGCCGGAAATAGTTACTATTGTTTTCTAGATGGATTTTCCGGATATTTTCAAATTCCAATAGCACCCGAGGACCAAGAGAAAACCACATTCACGTGCCCTTATGGTACTTTTGCTTACAAACGCATGCCATTTGGACTTTGTAACGCCCCTGCAACCTTTCAAAGGTGTATGATGGCGATTTTTCACGACATGATAGAAGAATGCATGGAAGTATTCATGGATGACTTTTCAGTCTTCGGTGATACATTTAAATCATGTCTAGTTAATCTGGAACGAATGCTAATTAGATGCGAACAATCAAATCTAGTACTTAATTGGGAGAAATGCCATTTCATGGTTAAAGAAGGCATCGTTCTTAGACATAAAATTTCAAAAGAAGGAATTGAAGTGGATAGAGCTAAAGTAGATGTAATTGCTAAACTTCCACATCCTACCAATGTTAGAGGAGTTAGGAGTTTTCTAGGGCATGCCGGTTTTTACCGACGTTTCATAAAAGATTTTTCTAAAATTGCCACTCCTATGAATAAACTCCTAGAAAAGGATGCTCCATTCATCTTTTCAGATGAGTGTATCAAATCTTTTAATATTCTTAAAGAAAAACTCACTAATGCGCCGAACATGATAACACCAAATTGGAATCTACCATTTGAACTAATGTGCGATGCAAGTGATTTTGCAATGGGAGCCGTTTTAGGACAAAGGATTGAAAAACGATTTCAACCTATATATTATGCTAGTAAGACGTTACAAGGAGCACAAACAAACTATACAACTACTGAAAAAGAACTCCTTGCTATTGTCTTTGCTTTTGACAAATTTCGATCATATCTCGTTCTAGCAAAAACGGTGGTCTATACCGACCATTCTGCTCTTAGATACTTATTTTCAAAACAAGATGCTAAACCAAGATTAATCCGTTGGATCTTACTCTTACAAGAGTTTGATATTGAAATCCGAGATAAAAGAGGAGCAGAAAATCTCGCCGCTGATCATCTTTCTCGTCTTGAAAATCCCGAATTAGAAGTTCTAAATGAATCAGCCATACAAGACAACTTTCCTGATGAATATCTATTGAAGATAGATTATAAAGAAATCCCATGGTTTCCAGACTATGCAAACTACTTAGTTTGTGGATTCCTTGAAAAAGGATTATCGTACCAAAGACGAAAGAAATTCTTCAGTGATATAAAACACTATTTCTGGGAAGATCCACATCTGTTTAAAAGTTGTCCCGATGGAATAATCGATGTGTATTTGGAGATGAAGCTAGTAAAATTTTAAACCATTGTCACACAGGACCAACAGGAGGGCATTATGGGCCTCAACTAACAACAAGAAAAGTTTATGAAGCTGGATTCTATTGGCCTACAATTTACAAAGACGCACACCTTCTTTGCAAATCCTGTGATGCATGTCAAAGAGCCGGAAAAATAAGTCAACGTGATGAAATGTCACAAAATGTCATCCAAGTATGTGAAGTATTTGACATTTGGGGTATTGACTTTATGGGTCCATTTCCAAAATCTCATAATAATCTATATATACTCGTAGCCATTGATTATGTATCTAAATGGGCGGAAGCACAAGCTCTCCTAACTAACGATGCACGAGTTGTAGTCAACTTTTTAAAACGTCTTTTTGCAAGGTTTGGAACACCGAAAGCTTTAATAAGTGATCGGGGTACTCATTTCTATAATAATCAACTTGAGAAAGTTCTTAAAAGATATGGAGTAACTCATAAAATCTCCACCGCATATCATCCACAAACAAGTGGACAAGTTGAAAATACAAACCGAGCTTTAAAACGTATTCTAGAGAAAACCGTAGGATCAAATCCGAAGGAATGGTCCATTAAATTGGAGGATGCACTCTGGGCTTTTAGAACAGCCTACAAAACTCCAATTGGAACCACACCTTTTAGACTTGTTTATGAAAAAGCATGTCATCTTCCAGTAGAAATTGAACACAAAGCATTTTGGGCTTTGAAAACATGTAATCTTGATTTACATGAAGCCGGACGTCTACGATTAAGTCAACTAAACGAATTAGAAGAATTAAGACATGAAGCATACAAAAATTCGTTAATCTATAAAGAAAGAACGAAGAAATGGCATGATAAAAGAATCAGAAGTTCAAAAGAATTTAAAGAAGGAGACAGAGTTCTTCTTTTCAATTCACGATTCAAGCTATTTCCTGGAAAATTGAAATCAAGATGGTCAGGACCATTCATAGTCAAAAGAGTTTTCCCATACGGAACGATAGAATTAATAAATTCAAATGGGATTGAATTTAAAGTTAATGGTCACAGAGTTAAACATTACATACATGGTCCGATGGAAGTCGACAGCGAAGTTAATCACAATTTCGACACCACAGCTAACTAAGTGTGGGGAGAATCAAGTCTTTAAAGGATAATATGTATTTCTGTTAGAGTTAGATTGTCTGTTTTCGTGTAGTTCTCGAAAATGGAACCCGAATGGTCTTTCCCTAGCAGACCCTAAAGAACTAGTCTTCTCCCCCCATTCTGAATTTTTATTTTTTTTTAGGTTTTTACGAAATGAAGACTGCCTGTGAACTAAACCATGGTCTAATGCTACACGCTTTGATCACTAAACGTAATAATGACATACTCCCGAGTGAAATAGTATCAGTAATCAGAGAAAGAATGGACGGAGTTAGAAAAGAATCCAGATGCGAAGATAATAAGTTACAATTTGGTAAAGGAAAATCAAAATCCGCAGCGAAAAGAAGAGCACGACACCTAGAACGATGTCACAAATGCGGAAAATGGTCACATGGAGGTAAATGTTCAAATAATCAAACCTATTCAAATACCGAATTTGTTACTTTATGCCGAGACGGACCGTTCATATGTTTAGAAGAAAAGACACTGAATGCTCGAGGTTACGCCTATGTAGCCATGGAAAATCAATTAAACCGACTATCTTATGAATGGAATAGATCATATAACTAAGAAATCTATTTCACAGGTATGTCTGTACAGTTTTTATTTTTATTTTTATTTTTAACCTTTTGATAATAAACGCTAATTTGTTCGCTAAAAAGTATTAAATTGGTATTAAATAAAATTAGGTTTGGCGACTGAAATTATTGATATCATTCAAAAATTTATTACATCACTGCGAAATTTAACGTTTATTCTTAAGGTATAAATATCTTTAATCAATCAACCCAAAATATTTCAAAAATTCGTCATGAGTTAAATTAGGTTTTGGAACCGAAATTACTTTACCGAAAAGAGGGGCGTATATTTTTGATAATATTTGATTGATTAAAGTGGGATAAAAGACCAAAAAGATTTTTTATTTTTATTTTTACTTTGTTTTAAAACTAATATATATATATCTTATGATATAATATCTTTAAGTTTTTAAATATTTTAAAAATTAATATACAATATAAGTTTATTAAATTAATATAAGTTTAAAAATATTAATGATATATTGCATCTTTAATTTTTTAAAAAAAAAATATGAATTTTTTTATTTTATGCATTTTAAATTAAGTTGTGTGAATTTAAAAACAAAAATTTACTTTATCTCATTAAGTTAAAAATATGATTTTTTTAAAAATTCGTCGTGAGTTGAAAACTAGACCATTGAGTCGAAATTGCTTTACCCGAGGGCGGGACGAGAATTTTTATTATCATTATTTTTAATCTTATTGATTTAAAGTATGCCAAAAAAATTAAAAAATCCAAAAAAATCTAAGCTTTTAAAGCAATTGCTTAAAAATGACAAAATTTTAAAATTTTGTCGAGGGACGGACTAGGGCATCGTCCCGAAACGACCTCGTCCTAAAGGAAACAAAATTTTTAAAATTTTATTTAATTTATGTTTTAAAAGTTTAAGGTTTTATATAAAAAAAAAAAAAAAAATCCTGGAATCTACCCCCATGCGACTCGCATGAGGGAAAGGGTTATACCATGCGACTCGCATGGCCACTGAAAACAGGCCTGGTACAAAATTTCCAGTCGACTTATGTTTTCTCACAACACACATACACAAACACGAAAACTCTCTCATTCTCTCTCAAAATTTCATCATTTCTCACCAAATTTCTTGCAAAACTTCACAACAATCATGCCTAGATTCAGTAGTCTCAACCCCTTCAGGAACATGGTAAAGATTTCACCCCTAATCTCTTTAAATTCGAATTTTTTGTGTTCTTGAGCTAGAAATTTTATATTTTGATTTTGTTAATTTTAGGTGTAATTAGAGCTAAATTGTTGTTATATTATGCATGTATATCCTAGATTGAAGCTATTTAACATGAATTGAAGCTAAAAACTTCAAATTTTTAGGAATCTAGGGTTTGTGTTCTTGAGCAATTTGGGGCTTTTTGATATAAACAAGTTATGGCCGATTTTTGTCATGAATTGTTGCTAAATTAAATAGTGTAACATGTTTAGGTAGTTAATTGATCCAAACTTTGAGCCTAAACACGTTTTTGAGAATTAAAGTGGACTTTTTAAGTCTAAAAATTCATGAACTAGGTTAAATTGATATAAAGGCCATTTGAAACTTGTTTAATTGCTAATAGTGATTAGTTTGGCATGTAATTTGAGATGAATGATTAAAAACTTGATGAATATTTTCATATGTACTTATTTGAAAAATTGTAGACTTGACAAAAATATGAAAATGAGCACAAGTTTGATTTGAATGCCATATAATAAGTGTTTAATTGCTATAATGATTATTGTTGATATGTTTAAGAGTTTAAATGTGATAAAACATTGTATACATTTTCGTATGTAAAAGTGTAGAATTGTTATTGTTAGGAAAATGTGTATAAAATGTGTTATGAATTAAACATGTCATCATAATTGATTCAGTTTGTTATTTTGCTAACACTAATGCATATTTGGATGCACAAATTTTGTGTTTAATGTGTTTTGCAGAGATTTACAAATACGGACGGTGCATCATCGTCCAGGCAACCAGAGCCCGAACCGGAAATGTTTCATGAACAAGAACAACATATGCAACAAGAAAAAGAAGAACATGAGGAGCAACATATTCCTTATCACGATCAAGATCAATTATTCGTGAATCAGTTTCGTCAATTCGCTCCACATCAAATGATTATGCACCCAGACATTAATGAGGCCGAGTTACATCCAAATCTGAGATTTGATCGATGTTGGATAGAGTATCCAGATTATAAAAAGAACATGCACGTTCTCTACTTTACGGGAATTGAAATGCCAAAGGCAATTGACTGGGTACCTTTGGAAACAGTTGACCTCGGCGATCCAATTCGGGAATTGTTGGTGCAAAGGTATGGTAATTCTCAGTTTAACGATTGGATGCGCTTATTTTCCATTCGTAGAACCATATACAGGGAATGGTGTATAGAATTACTTAGTACTATTAAGTTGAACAGTGATGTTAGGAGGTTAGATGATCGAAACTTTATTAGATTTCTGTTAGGTGGACGCATGTACAGAATGTCCATGATCGATTTGGCCCGGGCTTTACAGATTTATACTCCGTCTGACCTTTTGACCCCCGACTGTAATGGCCTGATTGCCCAAGGAGAAAGGGTAGATAGGGAATTTGATATTAACGCCGTCTGGAGGCGTATGTCCCATTTTAATGAGTTTCAAGCCAGTGGAAATCATACATACTTAGATATTGATAGAGCCGAACTCCGGGTAATTCATAGATTCTTAGCAAACACAATTACACAAAGGGGTAAGAATAAGGAGAAATTAACCGTAAATGATTTGTTCTACCTTAAGTGTATTAGAGACCCGAGGAGTTTCGTGAACATTCCCTATTGTGTTGGTTATTATCTCGCTAATGTAGTTTCGGGGATGAAAGCGGGGAGTATTATAGGTGGCGGTATTTTCATTACTCTCATTGGAGAGTATTTAGGTGTGGATAAGCACCAAGGGGGTCCAATGAACGAAATAATAGACGAAGGTGAAACTATTAGTTCACAGCTTTATCACGGTGCAAGGGTATTATTGATGAGACGTGGTCGGGTATATCGATACGAGGGACCTCAGCGACATGTAGAAAGAGGTTCGGATGACGAGATGGAGGAGGCGAACAACATTATAGGAGTTGTTCGGAAGACTGCTCTTGATTTAGGCGTTCGCATGGAAGATGAATACATGACGAACTATGAGAGGCATATGCAGTATGAGGCGTGGGATCGTCGGAATGATTACGAGCATTCCCGGCAACGAGAGCATGATAAATAGGACTATCATCAATGCCAGATCATAAGCCAGCTGCAGCCTGGTGAGATGTATTATCCGACCCGACCCGCATACTATCCCGCACATCAGCCAGAAATGAGACCACCCTATGATTTATATGATTATGACGCAGCATACCAGTTCACCTATCATCAGCCATGGAACCCGGACGCGAACATGAATTGGGATCCATATCCTAATTTTCCTCCTAACCCACCTCCTGATGAGTAGAGATAAGTTGGTAATTTTTATTTTGAACAATTAATACTTTATTACGTTTATGTAATGTTTGATATTTTTATTATTATTCTGTACTAATTTTTCGTTCTTATAGTTTGAAAGTGGGATGCCAAAGTTCCATTTCAAATTGCATGTATAATTATGTTTGTATTGTATGTAGTTTATTTTATGCACAAAACAGGATAAAACAACGCGTTTTCAAAGACTGGCATTAAGTTCAGCAAAAGCAAGTAATTTTGACGACAATGATGCAAAATATATGTGAAATAACAACAAGACGGAATGAACAAATGACGTGCACCATTTATCATTCAAACAATCAAACGACAATATGTTTGAAACTTTGGTAAAATTTAATCATTTTTCTACGCTAATCACCCTCAATAATTTAAATTGTTACTGATTTCTTGCAAATGAGGGCATTGCAAGATCTTAAGTGTGGGAAGGGGTTAAATTCTTTCGGATTTTAAAAATTTTTGATTTAAACACTTGGTTACCATTAAAAATGCTAGTAACGCAGTAGTTGTATTAGAATCTAGTGCTCTCCGATAACAAGGAACAGCCCTAGTCTTATATACTGACTACCCACTTCTAGTAAATTTTTCAAAATTTTTAACAAAATGGATTCAAAATCATGTTTATACATATTTATGAACGATGAAAACTAGGTCATTGAGCCGAAATTATCGTTACCTCGGAAAGGACATAAATTGAGAAACAACCAAAACGTTAGAATTCATTTAATAAGAATGGAATAGAAGAGAAAAAGGCAAAGAAAAATATAAATAAAAGCCAAGTGTGGGAAAAGTTTACCAAGTTATTCAAAATATCACATATTTTTGTACAAATTTTTTGAAAATACTTTTGTTTTGAACAATAATCAACTGTTTTATCCAATGAAACTATCGAAGAAAGATGGATCTACACGATGAATCAATTCCATCATTAAAAGGAAGTAAAGTCTTCCGAAAAAGACACGCGCTTCTTGATTTAGGTCATGAAGTTGTCGTCCAGACCAGTTGTAGGTTGACGAAAAATCTAGAAAAGTCATCACTAAAATCAGCTGGAAATCCACGGACCTCAGCATCAAACAGGGTCGCCAAGTGGTCAGATTTATCCTAACCATGAGAAGGATTTATCTCGTACAATGGGGAGGCACCGTGCAAATTAGCTGGATAAGACTAATGAATCAGATCCCCAGAAAAGGATAATCTCCTTAAAGATTAAAAATCAGCATTTAAGCCTGATATTACTCAATCCTTGAGATTGACCTTAAAGATTGAGAATTCAAACTCATGGAATTCAATGATATCTAAACTCGAGCTTGAACGAGAAAATATTTTGATCAAAAAAAAAAAAAAAATATACAAACCGATTTGTTTTCTGAAAACCCATTTTCAATGCGTTCATTACCATTGAACGTAAAATCCTAGGAATTCACCTGGAATTCATTAGGTCACCTGAACCAAATCGGGTGTCAACCGTAAGAACGGTGGTTGCATAGCATGGTCGGAGACAGGACCTTGTGCCAGACCGGAAAAAAAAAATAGGATGATCTTTACTATCGCTCCTACTAAGGATAGTTCAAGCATCCGACATTGCCTTAACAGTTTCTTGTTCATCGCTTTCCTTTACAACCGGACGGTAGTTTACCGAAAGGTAATATACGGAACAAGTAAACTGGATGTGTGCTTTCCGATACCGGGATAGCAGTGGATTACACGAACCTAAAAGTTTTAAGCCAAAATATTGATCCACAAATATATTTTGCAACACCGAATGATGGATCAAATCAGAAAACTTGTCTAGGGTAAAATCTAGCTTGAATTTTCAAAAGATCAAATGTTTTCATAAAGATCCAATTTCCTTAAAGGATCTAAATTTTTATAGTCATGTGGGACTGTAAACCGCCTTTCAAATGTGCACTTTGCTTTAGAAACCGAAAGTAAATCGGCTATTTGATTGCCAGTGTCGTTGACCTAAACCCGAGGCAACCATAAAAAGACACACCCACCTTTAACCATATCGTTACTATCATTGTTTATACCGCCGTATTGAAGTCACTGATGTACAAAGTGTGAAGAATAAAGAAGTGATTCAAGTGTTTCAAGACTATATTGCTTGAGGACAAGCAACGCTTAAGTGTGGGAATATTGATAATGCCAAAAATGAACACATATTTTATAGCATTATTCTCCAAGAAAGACAAGATTTTAGTTGGTATTGTTCGATTTACAAGCGATATTCGTTTAAATATTAAAAAGAGAAGATAAAAGGCAGATTCGACAAATTGAAGACAAAAAAGGTCCAAAGAGCTAAAAAGTACAAGATTCAATCAAAAAGGTTCAAAATATTGATGAGGAACGTCTCAAAATGACAAGAGTACAAGTTACAAGACGCAAAGTACGCGATTTAAAATAATACGCGAGGACGTCCGAAAATCCGGAACCGGGACCTGAGCCTAGAAGAAACGCGCGACGCAACGGACTAAAAAGATCTACTCAACTATGCATATAAATATAATATAATATATAAATAATTATTAAAATTATTTATATATTTATATTATTTATTTATTATGTCGACAAGCAATCTGACAAAACAACATGAGCTGTAATTTCCTACCATGAGACTCGCATGGCAGGAAGGCCAAAGTCATGCGAGTCGCATGGCTTACTTTTCCAGGCCAGGTCTATAAATCTCGCGTGTTTTGTTCAGTTTTAGGTACACCATATTATCTATCTTTCTCCATTTGTAATAAATAAATAAATTATAATTTTAATTTTAATTAATAATAATAATAAGGTTATGTTAAGGAGTGTTTTGAGTGTATAAGTCGAAATTCTGTCCGTGTAACGCTACGCTATTTTTAATCATTGTAAGTTATGTTCAACCTTTTTACATTAATGTCTCGTAGCTAAGTTATTATTATGCTTATTTAAAATGAAGTAATCATGATGTTGGGCTAATTACTAAAATTGGGTAATTGGGCTTTGTACCATAATTGGGGTTTGGACAAAAGAACGACACTTGTGGAAATTAGACTATGGGCTATTAATGGGCTTTATATTTGTTTAACTAAATGAAAGTTTGTTAATGTTAATATAAAGATTTACAATTGGGCGTCCCTATAAATTACCATATACACTCGATCGGACACGATGGGCGGGGTATTTATATGTACGCATAATCGTTCATTTAACCGGACACGGGAATGGATTAATAGCCATTAGAATAATTAAAACAGGGGTGAAATTACATTCAAGGGTAATTGGTGTAATTGTTAACAAAGTAGTAAAACCTTGGTTTACACGCATTCGATAACCTGGTGTATTCATTAAACAAAGTATTAAAACCTTGTTACAATTCGAATCCCCAATTAGTTGGAATATTTAACTTCGGGTATAATAATAATTTGATGAGGACACTCGCACTTTATATTTATGACTGATGGACTGTTATGGACAAAAACCAGACGGACATATTAAATAATCCAGGACAAAGGACAATTAACCCATGGGCATAAAACTAAAATCAACACGTCAAACATCATGATTACGGAAGTTTAAATAAGCATAATTCTTTTATTTCATATTTAATTTCCTTTATTTTATATTTAATTGCACTTCTAATTATCGCACTTTTATTTATTGTTATTTAATCGCACTTTTAATTATCGTACTTTTTAATTATCGTAATTTTATTTTATCGCACTTTTATTATTCGCAATTTCATTATCGTTATTTACTTTACGCTTTAAATTAAGTCTTTTATTTATTTAATATTTTACATTAGGTTTTAACTGCGACTAAAGTCTTAAAATCGACAAACCGGTCATTAAACAGTAAAAACCCCCCTTTATAATAATAATATTACTTATATATATATTTGTATTTTTATAAAAGTAAACTAATATAGCGTTGAGCTTTGTTTAAAGATTTCCCTGTGGAACGAACCGGACTTACTAAAAACTACACTACTGTACGATTAGGTACACTGCCTATAAGTGTTGTAGCAAGGTTTAAGTATATCCATTCTATAAATAAATAAATATCTTGTGTAAAATTGTATCGTATTTAATAGTTTTTTCTAGTAAAATATAAACTATTTTATATACACCTCGCATAACATCAGAAGTAAGTATTGTCTGGTTGTAACTGATGATTATTCAAGATTTTCTTTGTTAATGTTTTTGAAAGAGAAGTCCTATACATTTGAGAATTTGAAAGTGCTAATTAATCGATTAGAGACAGGTTTTAATCTAAAGGTAAGAAATATTCGTTGCGACAACGGTACATAATTCAAGAATCAGTATCTTGCAGGTTTCTGTATTGAAAAAGGTATCAATATGCAGTTCAGTTATGCATACACTCCTCAGATGAATGGTGTTGCTGAAAGAAAGAATAGGGTATTGATTGAGACAGCTAGAACAATGTTGGCAGATTCATCATTACCTGTTCATTTTTGGAGTGAAGCTGTTGCTAATGCGTGTTACACTATGAATCGAGTTCTGATGTTAAACGACTCGGTAAAACTTGCTATGAGTTATTTCATGGGAGAAAACCATCTTTAAAGCATCTAGAACCATTTGGTGCACAGTGTACCATCTTGAAAAGAAAACCAGGAAGTAAGTTTGATTCTAAAGTGGTTACTGGAGTATTTCTTGGGTATAGGTCTCCTAACAAGTGAGTTTTCAACAATAAAACAAGATGTGTTGAAGAATGGTCTGAAGTTGATGCCCAAAGGAATCAAACGAAGAGTGCTCCTAGGAGTCATCCTTGGATTTATAACTATGATGAGTTGATTGAATCATTCAATCTTGCTCCAGATCAGACGGAGAATGAAGTAGAGTTACAAATGCTGTTTGACTTACAGAATGAACCAGAAGTGTCTGCACCTACTCCAATTCCAACTCCGTTACCGACAATCAATGAGACAGCTCAAGATTCAGATCAAGATGTTGATCCAGTGTATGATACCTGCGGATCTAATATTTCAAGTGAAAGTTCCAACAATCCTGAAGATATTGGTAATACTACGAATCTACATCATGAGATACCTGTTCCTGCACAACCAGTTCCGAGAACTACGGCTGCTCATCTAGAGAGAATATTATTGGAGATCCAAATGCATGTGTTAGAACAAGAAGGCAAGTTCAGTTTGATGGTCAAGTTGATGCTCATATGACAGTTGCTGCTGCATACTACGAGGACGCATGTCATGTTTCTAGAATAGAGCCAAAGACAACAAAAGAAGCCTTGAAGCATGTTGATTGGGTCATGGCTATGCAAGAAGAAATTCAGAAATTCAATCGTTTAGATATTTGGAAGCTAGTTACTAAGCCGCATGGAGCTAAAGTAATTGATCTCAAATAGGTTTGGAAGTGCAAGTTTGACGAAGATGGCAATGTTATCCGTAACAAAGCAAGATTAGTCGCTAAAGGTTATCAGCAAGATCCTGAATTCGATTATGATGAATTTTTTGCTCCTGTTGCTAGATTGGAAGCTATTCGCATTTTCTTGACTTTTGCATCATTTATGAAGTTCAAAGTATTTCAAATGGATGTCAAGAGTGCATTTTTTTACGTCAAGCTTAATGAAAGAGTATATGTCAGCCAACCACCGGGTTTTGAAGATCATCTTCATACTGACAAAGTTACCGTTTACGGAGAGCCCTATATGGTTTACATCAAGCTCCACGTGCTTGGTATGGATGTCTGTCAAGTTATCTGATTGAAAAAGGTTATCAAATGGGCACGGTAGATTGTACTCTGTTCATGAAAGTTAAAGATGATGATATTATTTTATTCCAGATTTATGTAGACGACATTATTTTCGGTTCTACTAAGCAGGAACTCGTCGATGAGTTTGAGCAGGTTATGAAGGACGAATTCGAAATGAGTAAATTGGGTCTCTTACACTGCTTTCTTGGTTTGCAAGTCGAACAGACTGAAAATGGCATTTTTCTTCATCAAGCAAAGTATGTAAATGATATACTTGAACGTTTCGGTATGACTCAAGAACGTCCTGCGTCAACCCTACTAGCTGTGAATCATGGTATTTCGTTGTACTGTGAAGGGGAGTCTGTTGATCCTACATACTATCGAGCAATCATCAGATCGCTCATGTATCTCACTGCATCTAAGCCAGATATTATGTTCGCAACATGTCTGTGTGCTCGTTATCAAGTAAATCCGAATACTGTTCATCTTTTAGCTGCCAAAAGAATTCTTGTTATCTGTTACATTCTCCAAATCTCAGCATCTGGTATTTGAACGAAGACAAGTTTGATCTTGTAGCATACAGTGATTCAGACTATGCAGGTTGCAAAATCAATAACAAATCTACATCAGGAGGATGTCAATTTCTAGGTGAAAGGCTGGTGACCTGGCAATGCAAGAAACAAATTACAGTTGCACTTTCCACGTGTGAATATCTTTCTCTCCTCTTTATATTGATAATACTACTGCTATTGCAATTACTAAGAATCCTGTGCAACACTCTAAGACTAAACACATAGGTGTTAAGTATCATTTTCTTAGGGATTGCCATGAGAAAAATATAATTGAGGTTAAGAGAATAGGTACTAAGGACTAGAGGGCTGACCTTTTTAGTAAGGCTTTTGATAAACCTAGGTTCTTGCTACTTTTAGAGATGAATGACATTGTTGATCGAGACAAAGTAATTTTGGATGTTGATTGTGAGGTTTAATTAAACTTATAGACTTTGCATGTAGGATGCATGACATATAGATTTTAGTTTCTTATTATCTGTACTGCATATTTTTGCTTTCTGTCTACATTTCCTTGCATGATTTCTTTCATGATTGCATACTAGTCTGTAGCTATTTTCTGTTTCTTTTGTTTAAAATGCTAAAAGACTAAAAGATTTTATGTTTTAGTATTTTAGGGGAACTATATGTTTCAACAAAAAATACCTAAAAAGTGTAAAATGCCTCATCAGAAAACCCTAAAAAGTTGAAAATTCCGAAAATGAGCTTTTTTTGATTAATTTGTTGGAGATGAAGAAATTATTGTACTAAGAATTGATATATTTGATTAGTAAGGACTGATTTAAACGTTTATGTTTATCTGTTGTGTGATGTACTGATAGACGTGACTGACGAATTCTTGGCATTAGACAATCATACTAAGAATAACGATCATCTAAGATTCAGAAGTCATGAACGATCTGTAGCATTTGAAGGTAGTCATCTAATTATCTCTGAAACTGTATCTAATGATAATTGTTAAGGAACTCAACAGTCGGTTGAGGGTATCCCCTATCATAATTGATAATCACTATAAAAGGTTGGGGGTGGATTTAAGGTTGAGGATTATCTGTTTGGCTGGTGTATACCACGTTATCACGGGCCTAAGACTTAATAGTCGAAACTAAACCCCGAAAATATCAGAGAAAATTAGCTTATGTCGAAGTAAGTGTCCCTTCTCACTTAAGGTCGAAAAGTATAATTCCTTATTGCAGACCGTTCAAGCATTTAAGGGAGAACACCTTCGAGTGATCTGAGCACACAACAAAGAAACATGAGTTCAAGCATATAAATGGAAAATCCATTCATGATGGCGTTCAAAATCAATATATCAAAAGACAGTGATATGCTGAAAAAGAAATATCAAAAGAAAATTAAAGTCAAAAATAATTGGCGTATCAAGATGGCAAAGTCCTGAAAGTATGAAGAATGCTGATTCACGATGTGCTCATAAAGAACTCAGATCATTCTTAGTGTGACGCCCCCGCGCAGCTTGAATTGTTTAATCACAACATTCACACTGAACTATCATGATTCTTATAGTCTGCAATTTAGAGTTATACCTATTAAGACTGTAAGTTAGGAAGATACTTACCTAGATATACTCTAAATACATATAAATGAAAGTTTGTCTTTCGATTCTGTTTTCCATGTCAACTTAACTATAAAGAAGTTAAGGGCCTTGAGATTTATTTCATGTGACGACTGGTCCTCAGGCAAGTCTGCTTTAACTGTAGACTAATTCCTGCGGTAAATAATGCACCTATTCGGATAATCCAATATACTCTAAGATCTCCTGAACCAACTAGATTAAAGATTGTCAACACATTGGTAGAAGCCAAAGGCTGACAGGGTTATTCAAAATGCCATGAGAACCATCCTGTTCAATTTGATTGAAGTACATGGATAGAGATAACGGAAAGTTACGAGTAATGAATTGACAACCTAATAAAAATGCACAATCATAAGTGATGAAAGAATCAAGGATTATTGAACTTAGCGTGATCTCAAAAATCATCGCTCTATAATGTTCAAGTAATTAATGCAAACATGATTGCCGAAGTGTCCGGAATGAGTCTGTTCATGTTTAATGAGGATTGATATCAGTAATTGCATGATAATAGACATAGACTGGATAATTAGGAATGAACAACAGAAGTCGATTCAATATGTCAGTTCTGATCCATTTTTAAATTATTAATCAATTGGCTCACAAAAAGAATGTGGTTTTGTATGTGTTTATTTATTTGTCTATTAAATATTTTGCATTGAAAACTGTAAAACAACAAAAAGATTTTGATTTACATGTTATTGCATTTCATGATAGAATGTCTTTTATTTGCATATCTTTAGTTGCATGACATTACATATCAAAAAACTCATAAAGATTTTATTTCTTTCTTTATTTTTTGATTATCCTCTGAATATACAATGACATCTGAAAGAACCCTGTCAAGATCAAGATATTTTTTGCCACCAAATCCACAAGATAGAAGTTTGTTGAGCTTGTGATTGTTTGAAGGATTTTAATGATTTAAGGTGTTAGTGAATTTAAGGTGACATTACACTGTAGGATTGACTCCCGTGAAACAGAAAGTTTAGAGTAATAACCTCAATTAGGTTAAGATGTTTGGATTACCTAAGTGTTAATGATCATACCTTGATGGATTAGTGATTCATGACTCAAATTAAAAGTGCTAGTTAGCTCTAAGATTGCCAAATGAGTCGAAATCCGAAGTTTGTAAAAATTTGATATTGCCTAAGTGGCTCACTCGCACGTTTGAAGTGTGAACCATACGAGTAATGTAACACCCCGTTTTTCTCCGTACATGATTTATAGGTGTATTGTGTATGTACGATAGGCGTATGAAGGGTTCGGGACATATTCGGGTGTTAAGCTTTTGTATGCAAGGAAATGAGTCAGACCACGTTGAACGTCGCGGCGTGACAAAGGAGGCCGCGGCGCGGCATTTAACTGGAATCCAGATCAGAAGCTTGATAAAAAATGATCCCAGAACTAGGCAAATGTCACGGCGCGACATTTAAGGCCGCGGCGCGGCATTCTGGGCAAACTGCTGCCGGATTTTTGTAATATTACATGAGAAGTAAGGGCATTTTGGTCTTGTCACGTTTGTGCCAGATTTGAGGCTTTAACCTCATCCACTCATTCATTTTCCTAATTTCATTTTCCTTTTCTTTTCATTTTTCTCTCAAAACTCAAACACCCATTTGATTTCAAAGGGATTTTTGGAAAGGAAGAAGCGGGATTTGATCTTTGGCGTAGTTGACTAGGTTGTTCTCCTCGTTCTTAGCTACACGGTGATACTAGTGATAAGTTCTAGCTTCGAATTTTATTTTCGTGTTCATCATTCAAATTTGGGACTTTTGATTGTTTGATTCATAGGTGAAACCCATTTAGTTGTTAATTGGAGATTAACACCAATATTCGGGTTTATTGTTGTTAAAGGCGGGTTTTGGGTTGGTTAATGATTTAACCATGTTTAAGACTTGTAAATAGTGTACAATCACTAGCATTAGTGATTATTGGTGTTTTGGAGACTTTTAGGGTTTTCGTGGTTGACTAATTTTGACTAGAGTCAAAATTAGGGTTTGTTGAGGATTATGACCCGAATGTCGATTCGATGAGGTTTGTAAACTTAAAATGGATTAAGTTGAAGTATAAAACCGAGTTAAACAAGTTTTGGTGTCAAAACTTGTAAATAGTGAGATTTTGACCTTATGGGTCAAAATTAGGGTTTATGGGCGATTTTGAGAACGATAAGTGTTTAACACTTGTGTTCAGGTTTAATTGGCATATTAGGACCATTATCACTTGTGTTAGTGATTATTGGTTAGTTTGGGCGCGGTTTATCCTTGGAAGTGCATTTGGGTCGAAATTGCACTAAGTGTCGAATTGGGTTGGTTTGTAGATCCAATCTAAGTGTGTTGTTGAATTTGTGATAATGGATTAGGTACTTTCCAATGATGAGTTGCGGATTACTTGGAAGCTTTTCTTCAAGGTGACAAGGTGAGTGTTAATATCCTATGTGCATATGTATGTGTAGGATGGGTGCGGGTCGGGTGAAGTGATTCTCGGCTATAGAGCTCACTTCACATATAGGTGGATTTGATGGACATTTATATGAGTCCAATTGGCAAATTTTTGCGTTTTGGTTGACCACCTTTGGCGAGCTACACGCTTGTGTGTACGTTATCACATGTGGTTGTGATTTGGATGTTATAACCCCAATGGCGAAGGGTTGATATTGTTGTGAAGTGGATGACCCCGATGTGGTGGATTTTATAATCCCGTGACCGTGGGTTTTGATGTTGAGAAGTGAATCGCATGTAGTTCGGATTCACGATGACTCGTGTAGTTCGGTCATCTTATTGAGGTAGTAATCTCGTGTAGTTTCGGATTATTAAGGCTCGTGTAGTTCGGCCAACCTCGATGTTGTGAAGATAGTAATCTCGTGTGGGTTCGGATTACTATGGCTCGTGTAGTTCGGCCAATCTTCATTGTGGCATTTGGTATTCGGTAATGGGTTAAGGGGTTAACCTTATTTCATTTTATATTGTTATATATATTAATGTATTGTTGTGTTGTAGCTAACAATATGGGTGTAGCTTATTGGCGTTGTTCACATCGTCGTTGGTGAACTTATACTTTGTTGATATCTTTAGCTTGTTGCTTAGAGATCGT